>NC_091438.1:145889969-146198719 GCF_964237555.1 Oryctolagus cuniculus
GAAGCTCTCTGCCTGTCTCTTATCTTCTGTCACTCTGCGTTCCAAATAAATTTTTAAAAATTATTTTAATAAAGAGAGAAAACTTATGCCCACATTAAAACCTGCACAAAAATGTGTTTATGGTAGATTTATTCAGGACTATTAACTTGGAGGCAACAAAGACGTCCTTTGGCAGGCAAACGGATAAACTGTGGTGCCTCAGGAGAATGGAATATATTCAGTGCTAAAAAGAAATGTTCTATTAATTCATAAAAGGACAAGTAGGAATTTAAATGCATACTCCTAAGTGAAAGAAGCCAGTCTGAAAAGGCTACACACCATACAACTTCAACTACGTGATATTCTAGAAAAGGCAAAACTATGCTAGGAACAGAGGACCACAGAGGGACGAATAAGCAGCACACAGAGCTCTCAAGATACCATCATGGTGGATGCTCGTCACTGCCCATCTGCCCAAACCACAGAAGTACAATGCCACGGGTGAACCCTAAGGTGCACTACAGACTTAGGGTGATAAGGATGTGCCAGTGCGGGTTCATCAGTGCAATAAATGTGCCCTTCCGGGGGGGGGGGGTGGGTAAGCTAGGAACGTGAGGGTGCAGAGGCAGATGAGCAATCTCTGGACCTCACTCTCTATTTTCTATGAACTTAAAACTGCTCTAAAAAAATAAAATCTATAAAAAAAAAAACAAAACACATGGCCACAACTATTTAAAATTGCTGTTAAGAATAAAATACACCACAATCTTAACAGTGATTTTTGTCACAGTGGCTAGCCTATTTTCCCTGTTCTTTGCCTAAATTTTCATACTTAAAATATCCCTGGACACCACTCATGAAAACATTTGAACCTTACTTTAATGTACATTATTCCTTTCTGATCTAGCATTTAGTTAAAATAACAGATCTTGGGTCTGGCAATGTGGCGTAGTGGGTAAAGGACACTGCCTGCGATGCCAGCATCCCATATGGGCGCCGGTTCGAGTCCCAGCTGCTCCACTTTCAATCCCGCTCTCTGCTATGGCCTGGGAAAGGCAGTGGAAGATGGTCCAAATGCCTTGGGCCCCTGCACCTGTGTGGAAGACCTGGAAGCTCCCGACTCCTGGCTTCAGATTGGCTCAGCTCCGGCTGTTTCAGCTATTTGGGGAATGAATCAGCAGATGGAAAGACCTCTCTCTCTTTTCTCTGTCTGTCTGTAACACTATCCTTCAAATAAATAAATAAATAAATCTTTTGAAAAAATTCAGAAATCAAGCTGGAAGAAACAGGATCGTTTTACAAGACATGTATTTGTCAAGCCAAAAGAGGGCTTTGGGCTGGCTTTGGCAAATGCCCACTCTCCCAGGGACTAGATCCCTCAGGCGACACTGAGGATCTCCAAGCTCCCCACCTCCCCCACATCTGTTTACTCAGCCATCGATCCAGCCCCTTCCGCTCCACACTGTCCTGAATTTCCTGGCAACCCAGAGCCTTCTCCATTCACTCAGTTCCTTATCCTTTGCCATGCATGAATTAAACATTCACCAAGTACTTGATTTTTACAGAGAATTATAAAAATAAACAGGTCCAGCTTCTGTCCTTATGAGCCTGACTAGCTCCTAATGTGGTAAGAGGAAAGAGCCTCCGAACAACTGGCCGCTGCATACCGGACTGCAGCCCTCTCTCCTGTAACGGGCCCGTAACAGAGCGCAGCCCTCTCTCCTGTAACGGTAACAGAGTGCAGCCCTCTCTCCTGGGGGGTAACGGGCCCGTAACAGAGTGCAGCCCTCTCTCCTGTAACGGGCCCGTAACAGACTGCAGCCCTCTCTCCTGTAACGGGCCCGTAACAGACTGCAGCCCTCTCTCCTGTAACGGGCCCGTAACAGAGTGCAGCCCTCTCTCCTGTAACGGGCCCGTAACAGACTGCAGCCCTCTCTCCTGTAACGGGCCCGTAACAGAGTGCAGCCCTCTCTCCTGTAACGGGCCCGTAACAGAGCGCAGCCCTCTCTCCTGTAACGGGCCCGTAACAGAGCGCAGCCCTCTCTCCTGTAACGGGCCTGTAACAGACTGCAGCCCTCTCTCCTGTAACGGGCCTGTAACAGACTGCAGCCCTCTGTCCTGTAACGGGCCCGTAACAGAGTGCAGCCCTCTCTCCTGTAACGGGCCCGTAACAGAGTGCAGCCCTCTCTCCTGTAACGGGCCTGTAACAGAGTGCAGCCCTCTCTCCTGTAATGGGCCAGATAACATGTGTTTTCAGCTTTGCAGGCCACACTGCTTCTGCCGCGGTCACTCAACCCTGCCACTGTGGGACAAAAGCCACCACGGACAGCAGGGAAATTCAAGGGAATGGCAGTGCTCCAATAACACTTATTTTTACAAAAACAGGCAGCGCGCCAGGTTTGGCCTGCATCCTGCTGTTTCCTACCTGCGGCAGACGGCACACGAGGGAACGTCCACGTGCGTGGAAGGTACCGCTGCTTGCTCCTTCACAGGCAGCGGCCACCACACCTGACTTGGACAATCACAGCAAACTAGAAGAATCCTACCTCAAAGTGGGAGACTAATGAAACTGTCCCCCAAAGTCCCTGAACTCGTTCCTCAAACACAGCAGTCCTCAGCCACGTGGAGGGAAGACACAGCTGCAGAGCAACCGCTGTGGCAGCACTAAGGATTACCACAACACCTGTTTTCAATTCTTTTCTTAAACATTTGAAAAAGGGCAATCAATGCCATGGCTAAAACAACCCCATGGAAGTTACAGCGAGTCTGAACCGTGCACAACTCCGTGTGTGTAGGCGCTGTCAGCCTGTGGACATCGGCACTCCACGGAGCCTCGGGGACCGACGAGTGCACCCTTCTCCATCTGAAGATAACAAAGCCAGTCTCTGGCTAACACATCAAACACGTCAGGCTGGGATCAGTCAGAATCGCATTACTACTCATCATCACACACATGAAGTCAAACAAGAGGAAACAGGAGCTAGGCAAGGGGAAGGGGAAGTGAGATAAAGCTCACTACAACCAAGCTGGATAATCTGCTCAGATAGAACTTTCCACTGAAACTCTCCCATTTTTGGCAACAGAAAAATCTGAAAACACATGAAAGTAAAAAGAAAAAAAATGCCCAAGACTACCCAAGGGGTAATAACTGTTGTGAACATTTGGTTCTTTTCCCTTCAAATTTCTCTTTAAAAAAAAAGATAAGATAGACATATTTGTTTATTTAAAAGGCAGAATGACAGAGAGGCACAGAAAGAGAGCTTCCATCCACTGGTTCACTCTCCAAATGCCTGTGAAAGTCAGGGCTGGGGCGGGCCAGAGCCAGGAACCTGGAACTCCATCCATCTAGGTCTTCAGGTGGGTGGCAAGAATCCAAGCACTTGGATCATCATCTGCTGCCTCCTAGCAAGTGCGTTGGTAGAAAGCTGGATGGGAAGAGGAGGCAGAACTCAACCCCTGCCATTCTGAGCTGGGATGCCGCACATCCACCCTGAAAATCTCTTCTCTGTGTGTATTAGAAAAAAAATGGTTTTTAATTAATTTGTTTCTACTTTCTTCATAAGAAAGTATGTCATGAGTACTTTCCCATATTCTTTAATATGGCTCAAAAGCATGATTTTGTAATGTCTGTATTAAAAGTCTATCAAATGATTGAACCATAACTAATTTAAATGCTCCTCATTGTTAGATATTTAGGTCATCCTCTCTCTCTCTCTTTTTTTTTTTTTTTTTTTGACAGGCAGAGTGGACAGTGAGAGAGAGAGTCAGAGAGAAAGGTCTTCCTTTGCCGTTGGTTCACCCTTCAATGGCCGCCGCGGCCAGCGCGCTGTGGCCGGCGCACCGCACTGATCCGATGGCAGGAGCCAGGAGCCAGGTGCTTTTCCTGGTCTCTCATGGGGTGCAGGGCCCAAGCACCTGGGCCATCCTCCACTGCACTCCCTGGCCACAGCAGAGAGCTGGCCTGGAAGAGGGGCAACCGGGACAGAATCCAGCACCCCAACCAGGACTAGAACCTGGTGTGCCGGCGCCACAAGGTGGAGGATTAGCCTAGTGAGCCGCGGCGCCGGCCCATCCTCTTATTTTTTATAACATCATTCTAAAAGTTGAAAGTAATCCTAAGGAAGCCTACAAAACTACTTAAATATGCTACTCTTTCATTTATTTGACCACATGCCCAGGGCCCTACTGGTGAAGGTGGGATACGTATCAGTGACCACAGGAAGAGGCACAGCCCCCAGAAGCAGGCCATCACACCTAGTTCCCTAGACAGCTGGCTCTCTGGGTCTCTGGGCTTCTCTAGTAACGGCAGATCAGGTAGTAGAATCAATCCACATCACGACAGGGACCCACGAGAGATGGTGTCACAAGACTGAGCCTGGACTGCTCTCTTCTGTAACAACCAACAGAGGAAAGCTGTTTGGCTTGACTGTTATTATTAAAATTGTGTAGGAGAAAGGATATTAAATAGCTTGTGGCAGATGCTTCAATTACAGCATTTAGTGGATTTGTGGGAAATTCCTTCTGAAATAGAAGGTCAACAAACAGGTCTTTCTCCCATGGGTATTTGGAGGAGTGTTCTCTGCTGTTTCCACTGCAGGGCATGGTGGGCAGAACGTCACAACCGCCGGAAGTGGAGGCCAGCCCAGCAATAGCAACAGCATGCATCCAAAAGAACAGGGGCCAGGAAACCTCTCAAGCCCACAGCAACAGAAACCTATTCTATTTCCCCCAGTCTAGCTGCCGATCAGAAAATGAGAACAGACTGATTATCTAGCGCTGGACATGCTCCTCCTATATAAACCATCCTTGGTTTTAAAGCAAGCCAAAGGAAGAGGAACAGAAGATAACTCACTAGCTCCAGTTTGGACTTCGGTTTTCAGATAAAAGAATCGAGGTAAAAGGAACACATTCGTGTTTGCGTAATGTAAGTCACATAAAAAACACGGCAAAGGGGCTGGAGCTCTGGCGTAGCAGGTAAAGCTACCGCCTTAGTGCTGATATCCCATGTGGGCGCCAGTTTCAGTCCCGGCTGCACCACTTCCAATCCAGCTCCCTGCTAATGTGCCTGGGAAAGCAGTGGAAGAGTGCTTGGGCCCTTATACCCACATGGGAGACCTGGAAGAACCTCCAGGCTCCTGACTTCGGATCAGCCCAGCTCTAGCCTTGCGGCCATTTAGGGAGTGAACCAGTAGATGGAAGACCTCTTTGTCTCTGCCTTTCAAATAAATAGAAATAAATCTTTAAAAAAATGGCAAAATTAAGCCTGGGCCCATCAATGTAATATGATGATGTTATTCTTTTAATTAAAGATAAGAAAAGAAACATTTCTGATTAAAATCCATGTCTAGCATTGTGTTTGCCTAGGGAATGTTGCGAAAGAGATTATTTTTCAAACCTAAATTTTCCAGAATGACCTAGGGATAAATCACATTCTAGGCACAGATAGACAAGTGAAACACGCACAAGGTATAAAAGACAACCTTCTCAAACCTCCTCCCCATCTGTAGCTGCTTGACAGATCGGGAGATTTGTATGAACAGGGAACAAACTCTTCCTTTTGTGGCCCTGCCGAAAGAACTCTGGATATGCAAACATAAAAGGAGCAGGACCAGAGCAGTGCCTTTCGATACCAGCACAACAACCAGGTTACACGCAGATCTGTGAGGTGTGGAAAGCAATCACCTTCGTCTCTTACTCGGAACACTGGGAAGAGTTGAGGTCAAGGCTGCAAGACAGTGACACAGGTGGCCACCAAACCCAAGTCAAACAAACAGCAAAACGTCACCAGTCACAGGATCTGATCTCAAACAATTCCTGCAGGCCCAATGGGGGCGTTTGCTTTTCAGAGCGTGTGAAGTTTACTGGGAAGTGTTGGTAAGGATACAGCACACACACTCACCTGACCAGGGCATCTGGTTTGCTTAGCTGGTTATTAGGAATACAGTTCTCCATTAAGTCCTTGTGTGTACTTGGGCTCTTGCTAGTGCATTTCTGCTTCTTCTCGTTTTTGCTGGACGAGGAAGGAATGCTCCCGTTCGCGGCGCTGTGACTTCGAGGTGAGGAGTTCACAACCCCACTGGCATTTTTGTAATTTTTTGAGGAAGCAGTGCATGAGTCCTCTTTCAAGAGATTTTCTGTACTTCCCACAAGATCGTTATTTAATCTTTTACTATTGATATGGTTCTCCATATACTCAATTTCTTGTATTTTAGAGTCTACAGGTTGTAGAATATTGTTGTTATTTATCCCAAGGTTGTGTTTTTTGGCATCCTTGTCCTTTTCTTTCCCTTTTTCTCGGTATTCTATCTCTGGCAAAGTTGTGGAGAGTTTTTTGTTGGCTGGAATACCTCCGTTGTGGTGTATGAGGATTGAGGAATCCATATCAGGTAACCCTTTGGCTGCTACAATACCAAAAACAAACCAACCAACAAACAAAAAAACCCATACCAGAATATTTAGTTTTTTTAAAAACACAGAATAGACAGATTCAATGAACTGTATTATCTAAGCTTAGAAATTTACTACATTAACTTGCAAACTCATTAGAAGCAGTAACTCAGAGAATAGGATGCTAACTTAACGAAGCAAATCCAAACACATCTGAAAAGCTGCAGATCCAGAAAGTCACTATCATGGACAGCAAAGCCACTAAATGCTTGGCCTTGAATGTAAGACTGAAATTTTATAATTAAGTCATACTTCATGTATCCATCAAATCAAACTTGCTGTCACTGGCATGAGAGGAAGATCGCTCTCCTGTGAGCCCATACTTTAAAGAGGCCTGGATCAAGCAACTGCTAACACCTTTACTGAAGAAAAAGCAACAAAAGGAGGTATGATTTTGGGATAAATGACAACTATCCTTTTTCTTGACTCCAGTGTTGAGGTACTAAGAAATCTACAGCATTTACCAGACTATTTGTATCAGGTCCACACATTCCAATCTGTTAAGGTCTAGTTGAAGAGATTTTTTTTTTTTTTTGCACCACGTTGGAGAAAAATTTTGATACATATTTTAATCATATTAAAACCATGATCATGGGGCAGGCACTGTGGTGCAGCAGGTGGAGCCGCCACCTGCAGTGCTGACACCCCATGTGGGCACCAGTTCAAGTCCCGGCTGCTCCAATTCCGATCCAGCTTTCTGCTGTGACCTGGGCAGGCAGAGGAGGGTGGCCCAAGTCCTTGGGCCCCTGCACCCGCATGGGAGACCTAGAAGAGGCTCCTGGCTCCTGGCTTCGGATCAGCACAGTTCCAGCCATTGCAGCTACTTGGGGAGTGGGTTGCAGATGGAAGACCTCTCTCTTTCTCTCTCTCTCTCTCCTCTTTCTCTCTCTTCCTCTGTCTCTCTGTAACTCTGCCTTTCAAATAAATAAATCTTAAAAAAAAAAATGACCACAAATTTCCCACTCCAAACCAGAGAAAACTGGTACCCCTGTCAGTTCCTCCATTTCTATGGGTTAAACGCCCGAGAGAAGAGCCGTCAGATACAGCTCTGGGAGCACTGACCCAGCTGTCAGAGCCCATCCAAAAGACGTCTGGTTAGAAACCTCATGTGCACATCCCCAGCGGGCTCAGACTTTGGTTCCTAGCTTGTTTCAACCCAAACCCACACACTTACTATTGTGTTATTGACAATAAATACTTTAAAGTACTTACGGTAAATAAAATATGAAATAAGATCTAAAAATAATAAAACTATTTGGAAGTACATGGTCTTCAGAGAATAGGTAAAAAAAAAATTCCACTCATACTCTGTATTTCATTAGCAAACAAAACAATGGCCCTGAGGAGGAATACCAGAAAACAGGAAAATCTAAAATCCTAGCTATTTTTCCAAAAACAAATTAAAAAAAAGGAGATTTACTGGGAGGTAAAACAGTGACAGCCTCTGAGGTAGCGCGCTGGGGCGAAGGCCTACCTTCCTCCGCCTCCTTCTCCTGCTTCTGCAGCATCTGCTGCTCTGGGGGCAGGGCTTGCTGGAGAAGCTGC
Source organism: Oryctolagus cuniculus (assembly GCF_964237555.1). Lineage (NCBI taxonomy): Eukaryota > Metazoa > Chordata > Mammalia > Lagomorpha > Leporidae > Oryctolagus > Oryctolagus cuniculus. The sequence continues at coordinate 145,897,941 of NC_091438.1, forward strand.
ATGTAAAATTCGTTCTCTTTTTGTACTTCCTTTTGCTTCCTTAACCGCATCTTGTAGCTCACGTAACTTTTGAAGCCAAAACCCAAAGTCACCACGGGGTACCCGATACTGGAAAGAAGACAATCCAGCCAGTGATTGCAAGTTTAAAACAAACAACTCATACATCAAGCACATGAGGATCCCTTTGACTTAAAATCAAAAGATTCTAGGGGAGGAGAGCAGGCAGTGACCACACAAGGAAATGTGATGCCTGCCACAGAAATCAGAGGCAGCTGGCCCACAGAGCAAACCCCCAGGGAAGGGGACCGCTGGACCGTAAGAGAGCTCTTCCTGCCGACGTCACCAGAGTGCCTGTCACACACAGTGGCTGCCGTCTTTGAAGAAACATCGATCTGCCGTATGCACCAAACTGAGGCATGCGTGTGCTTGTACAACTGAAAGTGCAGACGTTAAGAGTGGTCACAAGTACACATCATGAGTGTTAAAAATCTAAAGCTTCAAGACACTGCATCCTGCATCAGAGAGCCTGGGTTTGAGTCCCACCTCCGCCTACGATTCTAGCTTTCTGCTACTTTACACCCTGGGAAGAAGCAAAAGGCGGCTCAAGCACTTGGGTTGTTGCTACTCATGCGGGAGACCAGATGGAATTCCTGGCCTTGGCTTAGCCTGGCCCAGCCTTGGCTACTGTGGGCATTTGGAAAGTGAACCAGCAGCTAGAAGATCTTTCTCTTTCTCTGATGCTCTGCTTTTCCAATAAATAAATAAATCTTTAAAAAGTAAATAAGTAAATAAATAAGTCCCTGAAATTATCAGTGCTAACATTTGGTTTGTACTACACGAAATCACACCATATGTACTTATAACTCTCATCTACAGGACGGAAAGTCGGAATATTTTAATTCAACTCATCACTCTGCCTTTCATTTCTAAGCCTCTGCAAACACTGTAAAACCCACACTAAGCTTCACTAATATTAACTTAACAGTTGAGGCTGGCATTGCAGCACAGGTTAAGCCACTACCTGTGATGCCAGCATCCCCTATCAGAGTGCCGGTTCAAGTTCCTGCTACTCGGCTTCTGTTTCAGCTTCCTGATAATGTGCCTGGGAAGACAGTGGAGGATGGTCCAAGCACTTGGGGCTCTGCCATCCACGGGGGAGAGCAGGTGAGAGTTCCTGGCTCGTGGTTTTGGGCTGACCCAGGCCTGAATGTTGTGGGCATTTGGGGAGTGAACCAGCAAATGGAAGATGTCTCCCTATCACTCTACCTTTGAAATAAACCTTTTTAAAAAAGACTTGAGGGGGCCAGCACCGCGGCTCAATAGGCTAATCCTCTGCCTTGTGGCGCCGGCACACCGGTTTCTAGTCCCGGTTGGGGCGCCGGTTTCTGTCCCGGTAGCCCCTCTTCCAGGCCAGCTCTCTGCTGTGGCCAGGGAGTGCAGTGGACGATGGCCCAACTACTTGGGCCCTGCACCCCATGGGAGACCAGGAGAAGCACTTGGCTCCTGCCTTCGGATCAGCGCGGTGCACTGGCCGCAGGGCACCAGCTGCAGCGGCCATTAGAGGGTGAACCAACGGCAAAGGAAGACCTTTCTCTCTGTCTCTCTCTTTCACTGTCCACTCTGCCTGTCAAAAAATAAAAAATAAAATAAAATAAAAAAGACTTGAGGGGCTGGCATTGTGACACAGTGGGTAAAGACGCCACTTGTGGCATCAGCATCCCATTTGGGTGCCAGTTCGAGTCCCACCTACTCCACTTTTTTTGAAATATTTATTTATTTATTTGAAAGGCAGAGTTACAGAGAGGAAGAGGCAGAGAGAGAGACAGAGAGGCCCTTCACCCATTCACTCCCCACCCAGATGGCTGCAATGGCTGGAGCTGTGCCAATTCGAAGCCAGGAACCAGGAGCTTCTTCCAGATCTCCCACGTGGGTGCAGGGTCCCAAGGACTTGGGCCATCCTCTACTGCTTTCCCAGGCTATAGCAGAGAGCTGGATTAGAAGTGAAGCAGCCAGGACTCGAACTGGTGCCCTTAAAGGTTGCTGGAACTGCAGGTAGCAGCTTTACCCACTATGCCACAGCACTGGCCCATGTGCTCCACTTCTGATTCAGCTCCTTGCTAACACTCTTGGGAAAGCAGTGGAAGATGGCCCAAGTATTTGGGCCCCTGTACCCACAGGAGCGAACTGGGAAGAAATTCCTGGCTCCTGGCTTGGGTTTGGCAGAGCCCTGGCAGTTGTAGCCATCTGGGCAGTGAACCAGAGAATGGAAGCTCGCTCTCTCTCTGCCCCTTCCTCTCTCTCTGAAACTCTTTCAAATAAATAAAGTAAATCTTTGAAAAATATTTTAAAAATTAAACAAGATTAGACACCAATTATCAATTTAAAGATTTATTTATTTTACTTAGAAGTCAGAGTTACACAGAAAGAGGAGAGGCAGCGAGAGAGGCAGAGAGAGAGAGAGAGAGAGGTTTGCCATCCACTGGTTCAGTCCCCAATTGGCCGCAACAGCTGGAACTGCACCAATCTGACGCCAGGAGCCAGGAGCTTCCTCTGGGTCTCCCACACTGGTGCAGGGGCCCAAGGACTTGGGCCATCTTCCACTGTTTTTCTAGGCCATAGCAGAGAGCTGGATTGGAAGTGGAGCAGCCGGGACCCAAACCAGCGCCCATATGGGATGCCGGCACAGTAGGTGGTGGCTTACTCACTATGCCACAGCGCCGGCCCCCAATTTGGTCTGTGATCTTTCTACAAATTTGAAGTGATACGGTTTTTTTTTTTTTTTAAAGATTTATTTATTTATTTGAAAGTCAGAGTTACAGAGAGACAGATCTTCCATTCGCTGGTTCACTCCCCAGATGCCTGCAACGGCCCAGGCTGACCCACACTGAAGCCTGGAGCCAAGAGCTTCACATAGGTCTCCCACTCGGGTGGCAGGGGCCAAGTACTTGGGCCATCTTCCGCTGTTTTTCCCAGGCCAAGAGTAAGGGAGCTGGATTGGAAGTGTAGCAGCCAGGAAGTAAACCAGTGCCCATATATGATGCCGGCATCACAAGCAGTAGCTTTACCTGTTACACCACAAGGCTGGCCTCTGAAGTGGTAAGTGTTATTGAGCAGGTTTATTTAATTCACTTGCTAAAAATACTGGAAACAGTATTTGATCCTTGTTTATTTTTTGTCATACATATTAGCAAAAATTGATATTTTGAAAAGAGATGTACATTACTAGAATCAAGCTCAGTTTTCAAAAGTATTTCATGATTAAAATTAAATATTTTTTAAGGATTTATTCATTTATTTATTTGAAAGCCAGAGTTACATAGAGACAGAGGCAAGGAGACAGAGAGAGAGATCTTCCATCTGCTCATTTGCTCCCCAAATGGCTGCAACACTGAAGCCAGGAGCCAGGAGCTTCTTCTGGGTCTCCCATGTGGGTGCTTGGGCCATCTTCTGCTGCTTTCCTAGGCCATAGCAGGAAGCTGGATTGGAAGTGGTGCAGCCGGGACTCAAACTGGTGCCCATATGGGATGCCGGCACTGCAGGAGGCAGCTTTACCTGCTATGCCACGGCGCCAGCCCCAAAGTCAAATATCTTAATATTCATTTACATTTCATAAAAGAGAAATAACATTCCTTCAAATACTATTAATAATATTGTCTTTCATAAATAAGGAAATTCTAAGTTTTTTTTTTTTTTTTTTTTTTTTTTTTTTAGATTTATTTATTTATTTGAAAGAGTTACACAGAGAGAGGAAAGGCAGCGAGAGAGAGAGGGCTCTTCCATCCACTGGTTCACTCCCCACTTGGCAGCAACAGCTGGAGCTGCGCCAATCCAAAGCCAGGAGCCTGGAGCTTCTTCTGGGTCTCCCATGTGGGTGCAGGGGCCCAAAGACTTGGGCTATCTTCTACTGCTTTCCCAGGCCATAGCAGAGAGCTGGATCGGAAGTGGAGCAGCCAGTTCTCGAACCAGCGCCCATATGGGATACTGGGCACTTCAGGCCAGGGTGTTAACCCACTGCGCCACAGCACTAGCCCCCTAAGTTCTTTTAAGCTTGCTAAAATAGCCATATAGTTCATCAAGACTTTTTGGACTATTATTTGATTATAATAAAAACAGCTGACATTTATCAGTCACCTACATGCTTGGGATTAAGTGAGATACTTCACATATATCATCTCAGTTTCACCAGATAGGTAAGGAAACTGAGGCTTAAAGAGAATGAGGCTGTTAGGGGACAGAGCTGGGATTCAGATACTCATTTGCCAAAAAGGAGGGCTCCTGCTCTCCACTCCCATGATATGCTGCTTTCTGGGTTCATGTAAAGTCTCCAAGAAAAAAATTCGCAGTTGAATTTACCATTCTACGTCAAAATGAATGATAAATTATGAAAATACAGAATACTTACCAGTGAGCAGCAAATGGACGACAAAGGTCTACGTGAAAATTTTTGAGATCTTTAAATCTAATTGCTGCTTCAATATAAACAAAGAGAATCCAGAGGGACACTGTAGGCAAACACACTCCCCTTTCTGTGGGAAAGCAGTAGAGAGACAAGTATCAATGCCATATTAACTAACATAACAGATGGGGTGTTTGGGAGACTGATTCAACTACAGTAACTTCTATTAAGACTTCCAACTGAACTAAAAAACAATTTGGTCCAAACTGAAAGCTTTTATATGACAAACAATTACACTGAATTACTTAAAAAAAAAAGACAAACATTCTGGCAGAAAATATTTATAATGTATGTAAAACAAACGATTCATAGTCATAACACAAAGAGCTCCTATAAATCAATAAAAAGGCAACTGAAGGAAAAAACTGCAAATCATAAAAGAAATACAGGTGGTTGAAAAACATGAAAAAACACCCAACTTATCTACTGAGTAGGAAAATGTAAGTTAAGACAATCAGATTTCATTTTCTCAACCTATTAGGCAAGAAATTTAAAAGATAAATAACAGTGCAGAAAGAGTGGGGGGCGAGGTTCATTCTCATCCTTGGCAGCAACAGAAATTGGGGCAACATCATTAGAGGCAATTTGGCTGCATAATTAGTTTTAAAATATTTGTACTTTGGACTCAGAAACTCTACTTCTAGAAACCTAGCCTATAAAAATACAGAAGAGCTCTGAAATAAATGTATAAGAACATTCACTGCAGCATCATTTGCAATAACAAAAAATTTAGAATTCATTTAAGTATCTAGTAACTGGGAACTTTAAATTATGATAGATCTATACAATGAAGTATGTTGCAGCTTATCCAGAGAATGGAAGATCTGTGTTGTCACAGAATGATATTTAAAACATGAAATTCTTAGGTAAGAATGAGTTTTAGGACAAAGAAACGTTTTTCTGACATTAAATTACTATTTAAAAATTTTAACCACAGCTCATATTCCTTTTGTAATTAAAAATAATTTTCAAGGGAGGAAAAAGCAACCTGCAACAGAGAAAACAAGAAGTAAATAGTGGGAAATGTTCATCGGTCTCAGAAACAAAATCTGAAGGCCACGCCTGTCTGAGTGAGGACACGACTTATGGTGAGGGGTTTATGAATGTGGGTTACACAGACCTGACTGGGACGGAACCAGTGACTTGAAGCCTTTGTCCTATGGATCTCTGGGATGAAACTAAAAAAAAAACCCAAACTATAGAATCTGGAAATCAGAAAGTTCATTTAGCCCAACTTCCTCATTTTGATGAAGACAAAAGTCAAGGCCGGAGTTTCAGCAAATCTGGCCCCAGCTCACGGGCAGTACTGGATCTGCTTTAAGGAGAGCCCAGGTACCCTAGACCTTGTCCTGGAGTTAACACTGGAAACTCTGTGAAGGGAGCTAATAACTTCATCCATTCTTACGGATTTGACATACCAAAAACAGGGATTTTCATAACTTTGAAAGAAAAATAGAAATCCACAGAATAATGCATTTTCAAAAATAATTTCAAAAATTTATATTCTTACCCTCCATATTAACTTACAAAGTTAAGATGAATATAAGCATATTACAGAAAAATATGTAATTCTGTATCTATCAAATGAATAAAACTACACTGAAAGAATTTTTCATTTATTTTTTAAAAAAGATTTATTTTAGCTATTTGAAAGGCAAGGTTAGAGAGACAGACAGAGAGGCCTTCCATCCACTGATTTACTCCCCAGATGGCTGCAAAGACCAGCAGGGCTAGATAGGCCGAAGCCAGGAGCCAGGACCTTCTCGTGGCTCGCTCACGGAGATGCAGAGGCCAAGCATTTGGGCCATCTTCTGCTGCTTTCCCAGGCACATTAGCAAGGAGGTGGACTTGAACCAGTGCTCATATGGGATGCCAGCTTGTAGGTGGCATCTTTATCTGCTGTATCACAATGCCAGCCCCGAAAAAATATTTAAACAAATAAAATCGTTATGTTGTATGTTCAGTTTTATATCCTCGGGGTTTTTTTTTTTTTTTCACTTTCTTAATATCAAGGAAAACATTATCATCACTCTTCCACAGGCATATATAATTTCATCAACCATTCCTAATATTCTTTTTTTCTAAGAGATTTACTTATGTATTTGAAAGGCAGAGCAATGGGGTGTGTGTAGGGGGGAGAGAATCTTTCACCTGCTGGCAGCACAGCCAGGGCAGGGCCAGGTGAAGCCAGGAGCCAGGAACTCCATCCTAGTTTCTCACATGGGTGGCGGGGCCCAAGTACTTGGACCATCATCCACTGCCTTTCCAGGCACATTAAGCAGAGCAGCTGAGACTTAAACTGGCCCTCCTATGTGGGCTGCCAGCATTGCAGGTGGCAGCTCAAACTCTGTGTCACAATGCTAGTCCCCTGTGATACTCTTTTTATTAAGAAAAAACTTATTAATTTATTCATTTTAATTTTATTTATTTGAAAGGCAGAGAGAGACAGTGAGAGATCTAGCACCCACTGGTTCTTTTCCCAAATGCCCACCACAGCCAGAACTGGGCCAGGTCAAAGCCAGGAGCCAAGAACTCAATCTGGGTCTCCCACACTAAGTGGCAGGAACCCAAGTGCTGGAGCCATCCCTTGGTGCCTCCCAGGGTGCCCATCGGCAGCGAGCTGGAATCAGAAGCAGAGCCAGAACTCAAACTCAGGTGCTCTGAGATGAAATGCAATAGTCCCAAGCAGTCTGCTGCAGCAAATGTCAGCCCCTCATTTACTCAATTTAAAAATGTTAACATGTATACAACATAAATATTATATTTTATGAGAAATAGCTGTATTTTCCAAACATAAAAAAACTAGTAAGAAGAATGGCATTATTTTATAATTCTGCTCATCTCTTCAGTGTCTGATTTTACAGAACACAGCTTTTCATGTCTCCTGAAATCATACCCACCTTCAATCAGCTGCTATAAGCTGTCAAGTTAATTCTGAAATTTTTGCTTAACATGTAATACTTGTACATTTTTATGGGGTACTTCAACACATGCATATAGAATGAGTTGATCAAATCAGGCAACAGCATTTCTAGTTCCTTACCTTTTCTTTATGTTTTGAGCCTTCCAGCTCCTCTCTTCCAGTTCTTTCTACAGTGAATAACGCATTACTGTAAACTCTAGTTGCTCCACTGTGCTGAAGACATTTCTAATATCCTTTTTTCTTTAATATTTATTTATTTTATTTGAAAGGCAGAGTTACAGAGAGAGAGAGAGAGAGATCTTCTATTCACTGATTCACCCAAATGGCTGCACTGTCCTGAGCTGGGCGGTCTGAAGCCAGGAGCTAGGAGCTTCTGGGTCTCCCATGTGGGTGCAGGGGCCTGAGGATTTGGGCCATCCTCTGCTGCTTTCCCAGGCCATAGCAGAGAGCTGGATGGGAAATGGAGCAGCCAAGACTGAACCCACACCCATATGGTACGCTAGCATTGCAGGTGGCAGCTTCACCCACTATGCCACAGCACCAACTCCCATTTCTAACATTCTTAAGAAATAATTTTAAGTTCTAACAATTGGAAAAAAATGGCTGGCGCCATGGCTCGCTTGGCTAATCTTCCGCCTGCGGTGCCGGCACCCCAGGTTCTAGTTCTGGTTGGGGTGCCAGGTACTAGTCCTGGTTGCTCTTCTTCCAGTCCAGCTCTCTGCCATGGCCAGGGAAGGCAGTGGAGGATGGCCCAAGTGCTTGGGTCCCTGCACCCACATGGAAGACCAGGAGGAAGCACCCGGCTCCTGGCTTTAGATCAGCGCAGCACCGGCCGTTTGGGGAGTGAACCAACGGAAGGAAGACCTTTCTCTCTGTCTCTCTCTCACACAGCCTATAACTCTCTCTCTGTCTCTCTCTCACTGCCTAACTCTGCCTGTCAAAAAATAAATAAATAAATAAATTTTTTAAATGTTAATATAAAAAAATTGGAAAAAAAATTAACTCGTAAGTCACATAAGTGGTACTTCTATTTGTTGGGCCCAATTAGAACACAAAGGTTTTTTTTTTTTTTCTTTTTTCATTTCATTTGTTTGTCTAAACACTAATCATTCCAAATTAAAAGTCTGGTCTGGCGCAGTGGTTAAGACGCTGCTGGGAATGCCATGTCCCATACCAGAGTGCCTGGATTTGAGTTCCAGCTCTGCTCCCAATTCCAGCTTCCTAAAAATACCCACTGTGAGAGGAGCAGGTGATGGCACAAGTAGTTGGGTCCCTGTTACCCTCTGGCCCCAGCTAGGGGCTATTTTGGGCATGTAAAGAATGAACCAGTGGAAGGGTGGTTTTTCTGTCTGTTTTTCTTTAAAATTAAAAAAATATATATATTTCACAGTTTAGCTAAAAGCAGGCATCTCTGAGCCGAGCACTGAGGAGAGCTCAGGGTCATTTTTATGGCACTAGCTATATTGCTGTCCCACGGGGTCAGTCACTGAACTACCAAAGAGGGTCTATAAGTACTTACATGGTTTCCTCTCTACTACTAAGACATTACTGAAGGACATTAGGGAATCACCATAACTCATCAGAGTCACAGAATTTCTGAACTAGAAGGCTCTCTTAAACATCATCTAGATTACTTCACCTTCATATGAGAGAGAAGAAACTGAGACCAAGAGACTGTGACAAGTGTAAATAGCAACTCACTGGACACTGAGGCCCAGGACAAGAAAATACAGGTGAAAATGGTGCAGAGGAAATCACTTTAATTAGAGGAAAGCAGACTAAAGAATCTTCACGGTAGGGGCTGTTGTTGTGATGCAGTGGGTTAACCCCCCACTGCTGCTCTAAGTCTCAGATGCTCTGCTTCCAATCCAGCTTCCTGTTAATGTGTCTGGGACAGCAGTAGAAGATGGCCCAAATGATTGGGCCCCTGCCACCCATGTGGGAGACCAGGAGAGAGTTCCTAACTCCTGGGTCCAGCCTGGCCCAGGTCTGTTACAGCTATTCGGGGAAAAAAGCAGTAGATGGAAGCTCTATCTCTCTCTCTCTCTTGCTCTGACTTCCAAATATATAAATAAATTAAAAAAAAAAAGAACCTTCATGGTAGCTCATAAATCAAGTCAGATATAAAAGAGTTAAACAGGGAGAAAACCATGTTCATAGTGGCTACTTGTAACCAGGCTCAACTGTGTGTCTTCTAAATGAGCCAACATCATTCTCCTGGCGGCCTGGAGAAGAGGATGAACGCTGCTGCAGAACTGTGTTTGGCTCTCCCTCAGGGCTCCAAAGCCTACAGGGTACAGCTGGGCCTACGAGTCCGTCAAGCTTCGTGCAGCTTTGCAGACAGGTGTGACTCTGAGAGCCACCTTCAAATACCAGAGCATTCCATAGGCAAGCTTTCACAGCGGGCTGCAGCCACTGAAGTATCTCATCCGACCTCAGTTTGCAGTAACGTAAGTATAGCTCTAAGAAGAAGGACGGTGGCTGTGTGACTCCACTCTAGTTAGAACGTATCTGAAAACAGAACATGGAACCACTAAGAACTAGAGAGGCCAGGACGGCCACAGTGCTCAAGGCACTAAACAAGGAAAAGCTGGTGAAACCAGAGATGATTTTGCCAACTTAAGAAGATAGATATGACATTCTTCAAATGTCTAAAGGAGTATTAACATGGAAGGGAGACTACTCATTCAGAGGTGCAATGTTTTGACTGGAGGGGATGGCCTGTAGGCCCCTGAAATTTTGAGGAAAAGTTTCGTGGATTTCCACATATTTTTCTGAGAAAAGCTTTTTTATATCATCTTAAGAAATCAGCAAGTCCAAAAATGGTTTAAGACACTTAGTCAAAAGTAAAAGGGGTGGGGGTGGCACTGGCAGTGGAAGATGGCCCAGGGACTTGGGTCCCAGACACGTACATGGGAGACCAGGATGGAGTTTCTGGCTCCTGGCTGCATCCTGGCCCAACCCCGGCAGTTGCAGTCATTTGGGGAGTGAACCAGCGGATGGAAGAGCTCCGTCCCTCCCTCCCACTCTCATTCCCTCCCTCTTTCTCCCACTGTTTTTCAAATAAATAAAGCAAATTAAAAAAAAAAAAGCTGTTAAGTAGGAAAATTTTAGCTCAATATGAGCAAGAATTTTATATTATAGTTGCTCCAAAATGGACAAGTGTGCCAGGGAAAAAAGTTTTTTGTCACTATAGGTTTTCAATCAGGCGTAAAACCACCATGTGCCAGAGGGACACTGTGGGTATTCTTGTACCAAACGAACGGTTTACTTAATTGACCTCTGACACTCTTTTCAGTGTGAAATTCCATGAACATTTTCCTTACTTAGCACATGGCTGTCCTCATGTAAATCTAAACAGGAATCATTTAAACTTTTTTTAAAGTGAATATCTATACAATGAGAGTTGGTAGTTGAAATGCCTACAATCAAAATATCAAATCTTTTAAAAGCTTAAATGTTTGATTCAAATAATAAAAAAAAAAATATATTTGTAAAGGCATACAATCTATTAGGAAGAGATCACTTTAAAATGTCCACATTAGGGTCAGGCATTTGACCTGACCAAATAGACACCACCTGGGATGCTATACTCTGTATCCGAGTGCCTGGGTTCAAGTCCTGGCTCTGCTCCTGATTCCAGTTTCTCGCTAATGTGCACCTTGGGAGGCGCAAATAATGGTTCAAGCAGTGGAGAGCCTGCCACCTACATGGGAGACCTGGCCTGAGTGCCTTCAGCTCAGGCCAGCCTGAGCTGTTGCAGGTATCTGGGGAGTGAACCAGCAGACGGAGGACTGATCTCTCTCTCTGCCTCTCAAATAAACTAAATAAATAAAAGAAATTTTAAAAGTTCACATTAAACTCCACTCTAAATAATTTATTCGAAGAAATTATCACATTTTTACAACTTGAATCTAAGATTTTATTCCATCTAAGGAAGTTTTTAGACTTACCTGTATGCCATACATACTGAACCCACACGTATGTGCTAGCAGCAAAAAAAAGCCACTGTATGGGGATGAACAGCAGACATATTATATTTGACGTGAATGCTACACAAACAAAAAATACTGAGAAGGCCTAAAAAGAAAAACAAAACAAAATTAAAACACATCTTAGGACTTACTATTTTCAAACAGAGGTTACTAAAAGCACATTGGACAAAATCATTGAAACCACTAAGTGGTAACTTCAGAGAAAGTTAACAGGAAATTTTAAACCCTTAAAATCAACCATATAAAACATGGATTAAAAAGGTAAGGGCATGGATTTCTAAAAGAGCACCAGGGCTGGGTAGGAGAGCTACAGTTGTAATCTGTGGCTGTAGCACACAGTAGAACTAACACAAAAACCAAGGGAACAAGCCCAAGTCTGTGTCCTTGCCCTAAGCCAGTAGTTCTCAAAATACAGCCCAGGGATTCCTGGGAGGGAGAGTGGGGTATCTCTGAGTTTCTCTCAGTGCGTATCCGAGTTCAAAAGGGTTCTCATAATAACATTAGGATGTTATCTGCCTTGTTCATGCTCATTCACTCATAAAAGGGTAGAATTTTCTAGAAGCTACATGAGCTGTTCTAACATAACAGAGTTCAGAAGGAGGTATGAGAATTCAGCTGTCTTTATTGAGCCAAGACAATCAAGAGATCTGCAAAATGGAGCCACTCTTCTATTTATCTTGAAAAGTTATTTTTCATTTAAAATGTAGTTTGTATTAACATGATACTTATTATTTTTAATGAATCAATAAATCTTAACAGAATTAATAAATATGAACTAATGCTTTTAAAATTTTTGTTTTAATTTCTAATACAGTAAATATGGATAAATGTAGTTCATATTACCAAAAGATCTTTGGAGTTCTCAATAATTTTTCAGTGTATAAAGAGGTCCTGAGACCAAAAACAATTAAGAACTACTGTACCAACTCTAACCCAGTCACTAACACCGTGGCAGAGGCTTCAGAAACAGGTCTAGGACTGGGCAAGCACTGCTTCTTCCACTACTCTGTCTTTCGACCAAAGTCCTCTGCCCAGCCCCTTCAGTCCACAGGTTTTATTAGCTCATCCCAATATAGTCACCTAAGTATTGCTTAATAATATCTACTTTAAGCAGCTCACTCTCAGCCACTGAAGATTTTCTTAGAAGGGAAATGAAATCCCTCATACATGGAGAGCAGTATTAGTACACATACCAGTCCCTGGTATCTGAAGGAGTCATAGACGCTTCTGATGAAAAGCCAGAATGGCCACAGGTATTCAAATCTGAACTCCAGGACAAAATCTGCCAGGAGGACAAGTGCCCACACTACCAGGAATTTCAGGTATAAAAATGTACTGCAAAATATAAAAATAAAGAATTAACTTGAGGTCATTTATGAAGAATTAATAAAGAGAAAATGTGCTGATTCTCTCTAAAAGAGATTAAAAATTCACTACATATACCGTGAAAACAATGATGATAGAAAGAGATGCTTCCATGGACCATCTGAATTTCCAAAGTCCTGGTGCTCATCTGAGAGCCACACCAACCAAGTTAAGATGATGGCCAAAAAATGCTTAATTCCATTTGAGATGAGGAAAAAACATTAAGATTTTACCACTATTTTAAAAAATGTGTTAAGTGTCTGACTTTAAAATACTGCAACACTCAAAATTATGGCTTTCAAGCTGTTCATTAGAAGAGAATGTCACAGCTGAAAAGCCTTCAAATTTGTTGTTTCCCCGCCCTTCCTACATCTGTTTGAATAGTCTTTGCAATTCTTCATGCACATCCCTCCATGCTTCCGGAATTCTGCCTTTTTTCCCCTTTCTCCTCTCGCACATCTATATAATATTCATCTGCACTAACCAAACAAAAACCAAATGACTTCCCCAAAATAGAAACCAACTTTGGGAGCAGTTGCCAGTCACCACCAAGGGCTGTGAGGGCCCAAAAATGTGCATTAATGAAAAAAAAATCCTTAAGCATCCAAACTATGCTCTAGCTGAGGTGTCAATGTGTTCAGTTCCTTCTGGTTTATGTTAAACCAAAATATGCTTTGACAAGACACTTTGGACACATATCTAACCACTGCAACCGCTCAAACAAGGTAAGGACATAGATTAAAAAAATTTTTAATATAATCTGTGAGTCCATCTTCCAGTTCATTAGAAACCTTTAGATTCTACCAATTAGTAAGCTTCCATTTTCTGCGTCCCTAAGCCCACCAATTTTGGAGGTAAAATTTATTAAAACTGGGTTTCCTGGGATGGGTGGGAGTGTGGTGCGCCACGAGTCAGGTTTGGGAGCCTGCATTCCTGTCACTATGCGAGGGTCCAAGTCTGCCTCTGCCTCCAGTCCAGCTTCCTGCCAATGCACATCACAGAAAGCAGCAGGTGATGGCTCAAGTTGGGTCTCTGTCACTCACATGGGAGACCTCGATTGAGTTCGGGGATCTTGGCTTTGCAGGCATTTGGGGAGTGAACCAACAGATGGGAGATATCTCTGTCTTGACCTCTCAAATGAATTAACTTATGTTTCCTGAAATACATGGGTTGGACATATCTAAAATTCACTTTGACTTTGGCTAGAGCTAACCACCAACAACAAAATCATGATTTTTTTTTTAAGATTTATTTATTTTGCTTGAAAGTAACAGTTTCACAGAGAAGTAGAGGCAGAGAGAGAGAAAGAGAGGTCTTCCATCCACTGGTTCACTCCTCAATTGGCTGCCACAGCTGGAGCTGTGCCGATCTGAAGCAGGAGCCAGGAGCTTCCTCTGGATCTCCTCTGTGGGTGCAGGGGCCCAAGGACTTGGGCCATAATCCACTGCTTTCCCAGGCCATAGCAGGGAGCTGGATTGGAAGTGGAGCAGCCGGGTCTCAAACCAGTGCCCATATGGGATGCCAGCACTGCAGGTGGCGGCCTTACCCGCTATGCCACAGCGCCGGCCCCCAAAATTATGATTTTAAAATACATTTCAATGACATACAAAAGGGCTTATACAGTTTGGCAAAAAAAAAGAAAACAAAAGCAAAATTCAGTACTGAAGGTTTCTGAGGCTTCTGAAGCCACACAGGTAAAGCGTGTTAAGAACAAACATCTGTGACCCTCAGTCGCACAGTATCCATGATGATACACAACTTCTCATCTAGGATTAATTCTTAGGACTTCCTTTGGGTTTGATAAGTTTCTATTTAAGAAATGTGCTCTATGGTCGGCGCCGCGGCTTACTAGGCTAATCCTCCGCCTTGCGGCACCGGCACACCGGGTTCTAGTCCCGGTCGGGGCGCCGGATTCTGTCCCGGTTGCCCCTCTTCCAGGCCAGCTCTCTGCTGTGGCCAGGGAGTGCAGTGGAGGATGGCCCAAGTGCTTGGGCCCTGCACCCCATGGGAGACCAGGAAAAGCACCTGGCTCCTGCCATTGGATCAGTGTGGTACGCCGGCCACGGCGGCCATTGGAGGGTGAACCAACAGCAAAGGAAGACCTTTCTCTCTGTCTCTCTCTCTCACTGTCCACTCTGCCTGTAAAAAAAAAAAAAAAAAAAAAAAAAAAAAGGAAATGTGCTCTAAAACCAGGGAACCCAAAGTGAAGCAAAAGAACACAGCTGGAGCCCAAGTCCTACCTTTCAGTTTCATTTTACTAGTTTCGCTGGCCAGATGAGGACAGAGCTCTCATTCTCACTCATTAAATCCATAACTAACCCAGTGGAGCACAATGCCCGTTTATTAGAAGGAACAACTGAGCCACGCAGGTATCCAGGAACACAAACCTAGTTGGAAGCTAGATGTCCAAGCTGCTATATTTTAAAGCAAAAAGACTTTTCCCTGTGTCCAGAACTGCTTCTAGGTATTGAAGATAGAATAACAGTCTCTACCTCGTTTCTAAGACACCTCAAAAATGGCATGAAAATGCAGATATTTTCCTGATTAATCCTGTTTCCTGGGGAGCTGCCCTGGAAGGGAACTGATGAGACCACTCCTCCTGTCTAGGTGCTACCATTGCCTGGGCGGAGAAGGAACAGTATCACCAGCTGCCATCTTCCCCAAATGCCCCCTAGACATGGCAGGTGTTCAGTCAGGTTGGCAACATTGCTTTTCCGTTTAGACAGCACTAACCAGAGAACAGAAGTCTGTTGAATGTCTTTACAAAATCTAATCACTGGGTCCAGCGCTGTGGTATAGTGGGTAAAGCCGCCGCCTGCAATGCCGGCATCCATACAGGTGCTGGTTCGAGTCCCAGCTGCTCCACTTCCAATCCAGCTCTCTGCTATGGCCTGGGAAAGCAGTAGAGGATGGCCCAAGTCCTTGGACCCCTGCACCCACATGGGGAGATCCAGAAGAAGTTCCTGGCTCCTGGCTTCGGATCAGCGCAGCTCCGGCCATTGCAGCCAATTGGGGAGTGAACCATCGGTTAGAAGACCTCTCTCTGTCTCTACACATTTCTCCTTCTCTCTCTATGTAACTCTGACTTTCATATAAATAAATGAATCTTAAAAAAAAAAAGAATCCTGAAGATGTTCTTAAAATCTAATCATTTAAGCTAAGGCAACACAAAAAGGAGCACCTTTGTGAGTGACTACTCTTCCCCAAGCCTGTAATGTCAAAGCTAGGAGGTTCTTTATATATTTTGTTTTTTTTTCAAGAAACTTCTTTCATACCTTTGATGTTCCTTGACACCCAGTTCTTACTGAGTTACAGTTTATAAGCCCAGACTTCTAAGGAAACTTCATCTTTCACTAACATATGCAATACCCTTAGGTCTCTTCTGGCTCCCCTTTCAGGAGGGCTTGTCTCTCAAAACAAGAGACAACATAGGGGCTGGCACTGTGTGGGCTAAGCCTCTGCCTGCAGTGCCAGCATCCCATATATGTGCCAGTTCGAGTTCCACCTGCTCCTCTTCTGATCCAGCTCCCTGGGAATGGCCTGGGAAAGCAGTGGAAGATGGCCCAAGTGCTTGGGCCCCTGTACCCATATAGGAAACCTGGAAGAAGCTCCTGGCTCCTGGTTTCAGATGAGCTAAGCGCTGGCCATTGTGACCATTTGGGGAGTGAACCAAAAGATGGAAGACCTTTCTCTCTTTCTCCCCGTCTCTGTAACTCTGCCTCTCAACCAACCTAATTAACAAAGCTGATTTTCTCTGTTTTTGAGTCAATCTTTAATTCTATCAAGTCACTTCAGTCTTATAGTTTTAGAAAGTTTAACAAAGCTGCCTGGGGCCAGCATTTTGGCACAGTGGTTAAGCTGCTGCCTGCAAAGCTTGCGTCCCATATCAGAGTGCTGGTTCAAGTCCAGCTGCTCCACTTTAGATCCAGCTCCCTGCTAATGTACCTGGGAAAGCAGAAGATAGCCCACATATCTGGGCCCCGCCACCCATGTGGGAGACCTGAATGGAGGTCCTTGCTGCCATTTGGGGATTAACCAGTGGATGGAAGATCTCTTTCTCTGTCTCTCCCCCTCTCTCTATGCCTTTCAAAAAAAATTCTTAAAAAGAAAGCTGACTCAATAGTCACAGTCTTCTGTAGCAGTAAATCATGTCTCCTCATTCTGCAGGTGCCTGGACAGAAGTTAAAAGATGGCTAACTGCTCACTAGTATAGAGACCCACTAATACCTCTCCTTCCACATTGTGAAGGTCCTAAGATTTTGACCAATCTAAAAAGACGACATTCCAAAAGGAAAGAAAACGAAACAGGGCTTTAACATTGTGGCATTTCAAAATTTTTCTTTTAAGCCATGAAGAAAATATGATTACATATCAAACAGCTTTATGTACATAGTTCACTGTTATAGCTTGAAGGGATGTTACTTTGATTCTCAGACCCAAATGAATTTTCTAAAAACTACAAAACATATTGAACAAAATTATAAAGCATAACTACAATAAAAAGGCATTTTCTAAAGTAATTCAGGAAACCAATAATGCCTTTTTGCAGCCTTCTAATCCTCTATTCTGGGTACCAGGGAAGTAAAGAAAAGGCATATGCAAATATTAGGTTTAATGGCAATGATTCTTTCAAAGTGGACATTAACTATAAGGTTTGTGGGGTTTTTGTTTTTTTGAGATTTATTTTAATTTTTTTAAAAAAAATTTAATTTATTTGACAGAGTTATAGACAGTGAGAGAGAGAGACAGAGAGAAAGGTCTTCCTTCCGTTGGTTCATTCCCCAAATGGCTGCCACGGCCGGCGCTGTGCCGATCCGAAGCCAGGAGCCAGGTGCTTCCTCTTGGTCTCCCACGCAGGTTCAGGGGCCCAAGCACTTGGGCCATCCTCCACTGTACTCCCGGGCCACAGTAGAGAGCTGGACTGGAAGAGGAGCAGCCGGGACTAGAACCCGGCACCCATATGGGACACTGGTGCCACAGGCAGAGGATTAACCAAGTGAGCCACAGTACCGGCCCTGAGATTTATTTTATTCATTTGATAGGCAGAGTTACAGAGAAACAGAGGCAGAGAGAGAGAGGGAGAGACAGAGAGACAGAGAGAGGTCTTCCATTTTCCATCACTCCCTAAATGGCCACAACAGCTAGAGCTGAGCTGATCCAAAGCCAGGAGCCAGGAGCTTCTTCCAGGTCCCCCAAGTGGGTGCAGGGGCCTATGTGACTGGACTGTCTTCCACTGCTTTCCCAGGAGCATTAGCAGAAAACTGTATAGGAAGAGGAGCAGCTGGGACTCAAACTGGTACCCATATGGGATGCCAGTGTTGTAGGTGGCAGCTTAATCTGCTACATCACAATGCCAGCCCAAGTTTGTTTTTTGCTTTTCCCCCCTCATTCTCTTCCTACATTTAAATCAGTTTTTACCTGAATATTTAATGACACTTTCCAGTTCTGGATTAATCTCTGATGATTAACCTATGATTAATGAGAAGCAGTACTGAACAAGCTTCTGTTTCCAGGTGTAGTGCACCTTCTCTTCAGGACCTCTAGCTGCTTGTCACCTGGCTCGTGCTCTGGAGCCCACATAATTACATGGGGTGACCATCAATCTTCAGGGGCTGACCTTTTCCCTAGGCAGACTAGTGGACATTCCACTCACTCTGTCCTCACCGCAGAAATGAGTCTATGGAATATTTCAGAGCTGCAGTGGTAGCAATCTGTCTCAGTCCTAAGTGCTCAGAACAAAGAGCGATGCTTCTACCACCAAACAGCTTTATCTTCTGTTATCTATTCTCTCCTCCACTGGGCATCACCTCTAGAATATACATCTAGTCCCTATAGGGCTTGTGCATCTGCTGAAGTCTCACGCTGGCCATTTCTACTCAGTCTGGTTCCTCAAAGCATGGCCAATGAACCAGCAGCATCAGCGTCACGTGTGAGCGTTTTAGAAAAGCAGAATTTCTGGACCCACCTCAGCCCTGCTGACTCTGAGCCTGCATTTTAATGTGATCTCTAGGCCGTTTGTGCATAACTCGGAATTGAGGAGCACTGGTGCCATAGTTTGAATGTCCCTCTGAGACTCATGTTGAAACTTAATCTCTGGGGCCAGTGCTGTGGCCAGCTCCCTGCTAATGTGCCTGGGAAATCAGTGGAAGATGGCCAAAGTGCTTGGGCCCCTGCACCCATGTGGGAGACCCAGAAGAAGCTCCTGGCTCCTGGCTTTGGATCGACCCAGCTTTGGCCGTCACAGTCATATGGGGAGTGAACCAGCAGATGGAAGACTTTCTCTCTCTCTCTCTTTTAAATATTTATTTATTTATTTGAAAGGCAGAGTTACAGAGGCAGAAGCAGAAACAGAAAGAAAGAGAGAGAGGTCTTCCATCCACTGGTTTGCTCCCCAGATGGCCATGACGGCCAGAGCCGTGTCGATCCAAAGCCAGGAGCCAGGAGCTTCTTCCGGGTCTCCCACTCGGATGCAGGGGCCCAAGGGCTTGGGCCATCTTCCACTGCTTTCCCAGGCCATAGCAGAGAGCTGAATTGGAAGTGGAGCATCTAGGACTCAAATTGTTGCCCATATGGATGCCGGCACTGCAAGTGGAAGCTCTGCCTGCTACGACACAGTGCTGGCCCCAAGACCTCTCTCTCTCTCTCTCTCTCTCTCTCTCTCTAACTCTGCTTCTCAAATAAATAAAATCTTTTAAAAAAAATATATAGGCCGGCACTGTGGTGTAGCGGGTAAAGCCGCTGCCTGCAGTGCCAGCTGGCATCTCCTACGGGCGCCAGTTCACGTCCTGGCTGCTCCACTTCAGATCCAGCTCTCTGCTATGGTCTGGGAAAGCAGTAGAAGACGGCTCAAGTCCTTGGGCCCCTGCACCTGCGTGGGAGACCCAGAGGAGGCTCCTGGCTCCTGGCTTCAAACTGGCACAGCCCCAGGCATTGCAGCCAATTGGGGAGTGAACCAGCGGATGGAAGACTCTCTCTCTCTCTCTCTCTGCCTCTGCCTCTGCCTTTCCTTCTCTCTCTGTGTAACTCGGACTTTCAAATAAATAAATAATTTTTTTAATTTAAAAATAAAAATAAAATACAAAAAAGAAGGAACTTAATCCCTAGATTTTCATGTTGACAGTATTCGGTGGGCGAGCCTTTGGGCTTAGATAAAGTTGTGATAGGACTGGTGGCTGCATAAGAGGAAGAGGGGCCAACGTGTGGCACAGTGGGTTAAGCCATCACTTGGAATGCTGCCATCCCATATGAGAGTTGGTTTGAGTCCCAGCTGCTCCACTTCTGATCCAGTTCCCTGCTAATGTGCCTGGGAAGGCAGAGAAGGATGACCGAAGTGCTTGGCCCCTGACACCCCATGAGAGACCTGGATGGAGCTCCAGGTTCCCAGCTTTGACCTGGCTCAGCACCAGCCATTTTGGCCATTTGGGAAGTAAAACAGTGGACAGAAGATCTTGCTCTGTAACTCTGCCTTTCAAATAAATCAATAGCTCTTAAAAAAAAAAAAAAAAAAGAGGAAGAGACCTGAGTTGACACTCAGCTGCTCTATCTGGCCACATCTTGCCCTTTACCGTGTTTCTGCTGCAAGAAGGCCCTCACTGGATGTGAACAGACGCCGTGCCATGCTCCTGGACTTCTCGGTATCCAGAACCGTAAGAAATAATTTCTTCATAAATTATCCAGTCTCAGGTGTTCAGGTATAGCTACAGAAACAGACTAGGATAGCTGGTCTTTAGTATAAACTTCTCACTATTACGGAACTGCAACTTAATTCCGGCAAGTCTCAGAAGACAATGCCCTAATCAGATACCAGTACTTATCTCCAACCTGTTGACTGTCCACCCCTCAACCTGTCCAGGGTCAGTTCTTCCATTTTTCTGCATCTCTTTCTGAATCACAGAGAAGATCCCTACCTAACCACAATTAAACCTACATGAAGCACTCCTGTTGCCATCATCCTGCACACAGCATGGTCACTACTTTCTCACAGGAGCCTCCTTGATCTCAAAGTACTAGAACCCCACTGAGTGCTCGCATAGCATTCTATACTATAGGAACAATTAATGACAATTATAATTCAATGACATTGTGTGTAATTAGCTCTTTATATGTAAAGCCGACAGATCACAGGAGCTGCCCGTTTGTTCCTGGCTTTGTCTGCCCAGTGTCCAGTACAGCACCTTGTACACTGCACTACAGGAACTTACAAACCTTCTTCCCCAATAAATAGTTGTGGAATGAATGATTTGTAGTACAGAGGGGTATTTAGGATTGACAGTAAAGCTTTGACCCAAACTACAGAGTTACAAGGAAGATAGGAGAGGCCAGTGTTGTGGCTTAGCAGGTTAAACCCCAGCCTACGATGCTGGCACCACATATCAGACTGCCAGTTTGAGTCCCAGCTGCTCTCCTTCCAATCCAGCTCCCTGCTAATGTGCCTGGTAAGGCAGCAGAAGACATCCACCCACACAGAATACAGATGGAGTTCCTAGCTGCTGGCTTCTGCCTGGCCCAGCCCAGGCTGTTGAGGCTATTTGGGGAGTAAACCAGCAGATGGAAGATCATTCTCAATCTCACTCTCTGTGTCACTGTGCCTGTTAAATAAAAACAAAATAAGGGCCGGCGCCGCGGCTCACTAGGCTAATCCTCCGCCTAGCAGCGCCGGCACACCGGGTTCTAGTCCCGGTTGGGGCGCCGGATTCTGTCCCGGTTGCCCCTCTTCCAGGCCAGCTCTCTGCTGTGGCCAGGCAGTGCAGTGGAGGATGGCCCAGGTGCTTGGGCCCTGCACCCCATGGGAGACCAGGAAAAGCACCTGGCTCCTGGCTCCTGGCTCCTGCCATCGGATCAGCGCGGTGTGCCGGCCGCAGCGCGCTGGCCAAGGCGGCCATTGGAGGGTGAACCAACGGCAAAGGAAGACCTTTCTCTCTGTCTCTCTCTCTCACTGTCCACTCTGCCTGTAAAAAAAAAAAAAAAAATGTTTAAAAAAACAAAACAAAACGTCTTCAGAACCACTGTTGAGTCAGAGCCAGTGGTAAGCAGGCCAAAGGACTGGTGATCTGGCAGTCAGCACCACCTAGGAGTGGTGTATGGGGATCCTCTAGGCAGAAGCTGTTTGTTTATCTTTATTGATGCTGCTTTGTTCATATTTTCTTCCTAGTCACCTGTGCATCATCTTTCCATCTGAAAAAAAAAAAAAAATAGACCTTCCGGATCTCCTACATGGGTACAGAGGCCCAAGCACTTGGTCATCCTCCACCGCTTTCCCAGGTGCATTAGCAGGGAGCTGGATCAGAAGTGGAGCATGGGGCTGGCACTGTGGTGTAGCAGGTAAAGCCGCTGTCTACAGTGTCGGCATCCCATATGGGTGCCAGTTCACGTCCCGGCTGCTCTACTTCCAATCCAGCTCTCTACTATGGCCTAGGAAAGCAGTAGAACATGGCCCAAATCCTTGGGCCCCTGCACCTGCATGGGAGACCCAGAAGAAGCTCCTGGTTTCTGGCTTCGGATCATTCAGCTCTGGTCATTGCAGCCAACTGGGGAGTAAACCAGCGGATGAAAGGCCTCTCTCTCTCTCTCTCTCTGCCTCTGCCTTTCCTTTTCTCTCTGTGTAACTCGGACTTTCAAATAAATAAATAAATCTTTTTTTTTTTTTTGACAGGCAGATTTAGACAGTGAGAGAGACAGAGAGAAAGGTCTTTCTTTCCGTTGGTTCACCCCCACAAATGGCCGCTACAGCCAACATGCTAAGCTGATCCAAAGCCAGGAGCCAGGTGCTTCCTCCTGGTCTCCCATGCGGGTGCAGGGCCCAAGCACTTGGGCCATCCTCCACTGCACTCCCGGGCCACAGCAGAGAGCTGGACTGGAAGAGGAGCAACCAGGACAGAATCTGGCTCCCAACCAGGACTAGAACCTGGGGTATCGACGCCACAGGCGGAGGATTAGTCTAGTGAGCCACAGCGCCAGCCATAAATAAATCTTAAAAAAAAAAAAAGAAGTGGAGCAGCTGTGATTGGAACTGGCATCCACATGGGATGCTGGAGTTACAGGCAGAGTTTTTTTTTTTTAAGATTTGGGACATGCTCAAGCTGACTTGCCCCAAATGGTAGAGTTAGAAACATACCAGGGGACTCCAATTTAATCCCATCATGTACCAATGTCATCTCACTAGTCCAAGTGATCAATTTCAGTTCACAATTGATCATAATAAAAGGACTTAGAGTCAAAGGGAGCACATAAACAAGTCTAGTACCTGCTAACACTAACCGATAGAATAAATAAAGGGGAGAGTGATCCAACATGGGAAGTGAGATACTCAGTAGACTCATAGAATGGCAGATGTCCTAAATAGCACTCTGGCCTCAGAATCAGCCCTAAAGGCATTCAGATCTGGCTGAAAAGCCCATGAGAGTATTTCAGGCATGGAAAGCCAAGACACTCTGGCAAAAGATCTCTGTGAGTGAGATCTCAGTGGAAAGAACAGGTCTTCAAAGAAGGAGGTACCTTTCTCTGAAGGGAGGAGAGAACCTCCACTTTGACTATGACCTTGTCTAAACAAGATAAGAATCAGAGAACTCAGAGGGCTTCCATAGCCTTGGAAACTCATGACTGGAGCATAGGGAGATTACTGATGCCATAGACAGGAGTGTCAATTGGTAAAGTCAACAACAGGAGTCACTGTGCACTTACTCCTCATGTAGGATCTCTGTCCTTAATGTGCTGTGCATTGAGATTTAATGCTATAATGAGTACTCAAACAATATATTTCACTTTGTGTTTCTATGGGGGTGCAAACTGTTGAAATCTTTACTTAATGCATACTAAACTGATCCTCTGTAAAAAAAAAAAAAAAAAAAAAAAGAAAGAAAGAAATTATCAACTCCCAACTTGACTCTCACTGGGATTAAACATGACAATAGGTCTGATCTGATTTCATCATCATTTAAAAAAATCATCTATTATTTTTCACTTTATGTTTCTGTGTGGGAGCAAACTGTTGAAATCTTTACTTAATGTATACTAAGCTGATCTTCTGTATATTAAGATAATCGAAAATGAATCTTGATGTGAATGGAAGGGGAGAGGGAGTGGGAAAGGGGAGGGTTGTGGGTGGGAGGGACGGTATGGGGGGGAAGCCATTGTAATCCATAAATCGTACTTTGGAAATTTATATTCATTAAATAAAAGTTAAAAAAAAATGAGAAAAAAAAGATTTATTTATTTTTTTTTTGACAGGTAGAGTTACAGACAGTGAGAGAGAGAGACAGACTTTCCTTCCATTGGTTCACTCCCCAAATGGCCGCTACAGCCAGCGCTGCACCTATCCAAAGCCAGGAGCCAGGTGCCCCCTCCTGGTCTCCCATGCAGGTGCAGGGGCCCAAGCACTTGGGCCATCCTCCACTGCCTTCCCGGGCCACAGCAGAGAGCTGGACTGGAAGAGGAGCAACTGGGACAGAACCCCAGCGTTCATATGGGATGCTGGCGCCGCAGGCAGAAGATTAGCCAAGTGAGCCACGGCGCCCGGCCCCACAGGCGGAGTCTGTACCAACTACACAGCAACGGCCTCTCAAGGCATCTTCTATTAGACCAGACATTAAAGAGATATGCAAAAATGTAAACTTCATCATTTTTTTCATAGGTCTATTATTGTTATTTAAAATGAACTAACAGGGGCCGGTGCCATGGCTCATTTGGTTAATCCTCTGCCTGCGGTGCCGGCATCCCATATGGGCGCTGGGGTTCTAGTCCCGGTTGCTCCTCTTCCAGTCCAGCTCTCTGCTGTGGCCTGGGAGGGCAGTGGAGGATGGCCCAAGTGCTTGGGCCCTGCACCGGCATGGGAGACCAGGAGAAGCACCTGACTCCTGGCTTCGGATCGGCATAGCTCCAGCCAGAGCAGCCATTTGGGGAGTGAACCAATGGAAGGAAGACCTTTCTCTCTGTCTCTCTCTCACTGTCTATAATTCTACCTGTCAAAATAAAAATAATAAAAATAAAATAAAATAAAATAAAATGAACTAATAGAATGTTTAAATTTTTCTCACTTCTAATTTCAAAGTAAATATTTATAGGTAAATCTCACATAAATGAAAGCTCTTTGAGGTTCTTGATCATTTTTATGAGCATAAAGAGGTTCTAAAACAGAGCTGGCGCCGCAGCTCAATAGGTTAATCCTCCGCCTAGCAGCGCCGGCACACCGGGTTCTAGTCCCGGTCGGGGTGCCGGATTCTGTCCCGGTTGCCCCTCTTCCAGGCCAGTTCTCTGCTGTGACCCGGGAGTGCAGTGGAGGATGGCCCAAGTGCTTGGGCCCTGCACCCCATGGGAGACCAGAAGCACCTGGCTCCTGCCTTCGGATAGGCGCAGCGCGCCAGCCGCGGCGGCCATTGGAGGGTGAACCAATGGCAAAGGAAGACCTTTCTCTCTGTCTCTCTCTCTCACTGTCCACTCTGTCTGTCAAAAAAAAAAAAAAAAAAAAAAGAGGTTCTAAAACAAAAGATAAAATTGAGAAATGCTAGATTATGGGAAATGATGTGTGAGCCTCAAGATAAAATAGACTAGAACCACTGCTGATTCTCCAAGCACACTCTTGTGTAAAATCCAGGAAAGAGGGAAGATCCAAGCTGTTCTATACTTCTCTTTTCTATTCTAAGCCTTCTGCAGACTGCAAAGGGAATCATTCCAGAGTCACCTACACACGCACACACTCATACACATAGACACACAGCCACTGAAATGACATATCTAACAGTTTAAAAGAAAAAAAATTATCCATGATGGAAATTGCTAAAAAAGCTTTCGAGAATTCTGTTGCATAGTTTTAAAAAAAATAATTAATTTTAAGATGCATTTATTTATTTCAAAGGCAGAGCATCCGAAAAAGAGGGAGAGACAGAAATACAGAGAGATTTTCCATCTGTTGGTTTACTCCCCAAATGACTGCAACAGCCAGGACTGGGCCAGCCTGAAGCCAAGGGCCATGAACTCCATCCTGGTCTCCCACATGGGTGGCAGGGGCCCAAGCACTTGGGTCGTCTTCTGTTGCCTTCCCAGGTATATGAGCAGGAAGCTGGATCAGAAGCAAAGTAGTAAGAACTGGAACTGGCACTGTGATACAGGGTGACAGTGCTGCGATCAGAGCTCCAACCGCTGAGCCGCAGTGCTGGCCCGCGGTGGGGGTTTTCATAAAGGACCACAGAGAATACAGAACATTCAACACAGGTACTGTACCCCAACACAAGAGGGGAGTTTGGGGTTTAACATTTCTGCTTCAAAAACATTTAACACCATGTAGAATCTATGTAGGCTGGGAAGGAAAAGGATAAAGAAGCAAAACAACCCAGAGGCCCTAGGAAAAGTGTGCTAGCGTCGTATAAACACTAGAGACTCGCTGCAAAGTGATCCAGTATACAATCCTGTCATCAATAGTGATGATCGACTTAATTACACTTTGCACTTATTCATACTTGCAACTTTTCCAAATGCTTTCATGGTAATTACCTTATTTTATCCTCACAACTGTGAGGTAGGCACCTGGCATTTCACAGGACGGAAACCTGAGGAACAAGGAATCGTCGGGCTCAGGGCACTGTTGAAAGCATACAGGGATAGAGCAGGAGTCTGCAGAGCACAGCGGTCATTCTACCTGGACCCTGTGCTGCTGCCCAATGCGTCAGGTGAGTCTCTGGGTGAAGAAGTGGACCATAAGATGGGATCCTGTTTTTGTTGGGAAAGCAATACACTTGTTTCTACAGAAAAGATAAACTACAGTTATAAATCATACAACAGCAAGAATCCTGGGGCAGAACCACTATGGGCTTTTACAAGGAAATCATTATTAGACATTGTCAGACCGCTTAAGCTTTTTTATAACTAGTATGTGTTATTTAACGTTTCATTTTGAAATAATTTCAGATTTATGGAAAGCTGCAAAAATGGCACAAAGAATTCCCTTAGTTCATTGAGATTCCATGTAGAACACTTGATAAAAACATTTTATCAAGTGTCTGTTAACATTCTCTCCCTATATGTGTAAACATATTTTTTCTAAACCCTCTGAAAATAAATTTTAGACATAATTCCCCTTTATCCCTGAATATCTCCAAAATGAGGACATTCACTTATATAGCCACAGTACAATTAGCAAAAGCAAGAAATGAACATTCATATAGCACTATTGTCACTATTGTCTAGCCTACAGATGTAATTCAAATTTCAGTCATTATCTCACTAATGTCCTTTATACTCACAGACAAATAGACATATCCTGGTCTAGCATCACATTCTGTATTAAATTCTCATCTATTTTCATTTTTTTTATTTAATAGAAAGAGAGATTCCCATTTTGAGAAGGAAAAAGGTTAATGGGCCTTGGGCAAGACATTCCTGGTACCTACTGCTTCACCTGGAAAATGAAGAAAATGACACTTGTCCTGCATGTAGAACAGGGTTTGAAAGTATTAGATAAATTACTGCACATAAGTACCATTCAGAAACGGTGCCGTGGGATGGGCATTAAGCGCAGCGAGTGAAGTGGCTACTTGGGATGCCCACATCCCATATCAGGAGTGGCTGGCATCAAGGCACGCTTCTGCTTCCCATCCAGTTGCCTGCTACTGCACCTGGGAGGCAGCAGATGGTGGCCCAAGAACTTGAGTTCCTGCCACCCACGTGGGAGATCTGAAAGTTCTTGGCTCCTGGCTTCAGCCTGGCTCAGCCCTACTGTTCCAGGCACTTAGGGAGAAAACCAGTACATCAAAGAGATCTCTCTCTCTCTCCCTCCGTTTATCCCGCATATCTACCACTCTGCCTTTCAAAAGAAAATAAATAAACAAAATTGTTTAAAGGGTAAAATGGCACAATATAATGAAACAAGAGCGTAGATTTTGGAGTTACACAAATATGGGTCTCTATCAAGCCAAGTCTCTGGCAACCTTGGCTTCCTCACTTGATAAATGGAAGCTAACACTCATTGGTACTAAATAAGATAATGAAGATAAAAATATAATAGCAATAGTGTAACAGTGAACAGCTTTGGGTGCAATTTGTCGGTATCAGGTATTATGCTAAGCTAAGTATTTTATGTGACTTATCTCAAATGACAGCAGTCTCCCCTTATCCACAAGGGCCATGTTCCAAGACCCCTAGTGGATGCCTGAAACCACAGATAGTACTGAACCTGACATACTCTATGTTTTTTTCTCCTCATTCATATCTATGATAATGCTTAATCTATAAACTAGGCACAGTAAGAAATAAGAACTAGCTAATGATAAATAGAAAAATTATAATAACAATAAAAGTTATTTAAAACTTATGAATCTTTATTCCTAATTTTTTCCATTAAATATTTTTGGACCACAGTTAATCATAAGTGACTGAAACTGCAGGAAGCAAAAACTTAGACAATGGGAGGCCAGTGCTGTGGCGTGGCAGGCTAAGCCTCTTCCTGTGGTGCCGGCATCCCATATGGGAGGTGGTTAGCATCCTGGCTGCTCCTCTTCCAATCTCAGCTTGTGGCCTGGGAAACCAGTAGTAGATGGCCCAAGTGCTTAGGCCCCCGCCACTTGCATGGGAGACCTGGAAGAAGCTCCTGACTCCTAGCTTCAGATAGGCTCAGCTTCGGCCATTGCGGCCACTTAGGGAGTGAATCAGTGGATGGAAGATCTTCCTCTCTGTCTCTCCCCCTGCCTGATTTTCCACCTCTCAAATAAATAAATAAAATCTTTTTAAAAAAGAAAAAACTTGGACACTGGTGAACTATAGTCTCCTTGTTAACAACTCTATAAAATAGGTAACAGTCTCATCTTACAGATGAAAAAATTTGGGGTTTAAATAAATAAATGACAGGGTAGATATTGTGCCGTAGCAAGTAAGGCCACTGCCTGTGACGCCGATATGGGTGCTGGTTCGTGTCCTGACTGCTCCACTTCCTATCCAGCTCCCTGAGTGCTACCCACGTAGGAAACCTGGAAGAAGCTCTTGGCTTCAGTCTGGCCCTGCCCTGACCATTGCTGCCATCTGGGGAGTAAGTCAGCAGATAGGAGATTTTCTCTCTTGGGGCTAGCACTGTGGCACAGCAGATTAAAGCCCTGGCTTGCAGTGCCAGCATCCCATATGGGCGCTGGTTCAAGTCCTGGCTGCTCCACTTCCAAACCATCTCCCTGCTAATGCACCTGGGAAAGAAGCAGAGGATGGCCCAAGTGCTTGGACACCTGCACCCATGTGGGAGACCTGGGAGAAGCTCCTGGCTCCTGGCTTTGGATCAGCTCAGCTCTGGCCGTTGTGGCCACTTGGGAGGTGATCCAGTGGATGCAAGGCCTTTCTCTTTCTGTCTCTCTCTGTAACTCTTTCAGACAAAAAATAAATCTTAAAAAAAAAAAAAAAAAAAGGATTATCTCTGTCTTCTTTAATTCTGCCTTTCAAATAAATAAAAAATATTTTATAAAATAAATGATTTGCTCAAGATCACACGACTAGTGTCAGATATTACTTGAATTCAAGTCCATGACTTCAAAGTCCACATATTTATCTACTGCCTAGACTTTTGCAACCTACTAGATGTTCAGTGAGTATTTTCCTTCCATATACCCCTTCTTATGTACACATTCAGATTATATGATTCATCAATTCTCCCAAGAGAAACAAGATTTTTAAAAATGAGCAGATGTGGATCCCGCATTGTGGTGCAGCGGGTTAATCCTCAGCTTGCAATGCCCGCATCCCATGTCAAAGTACTAGCCTGACTTCTGACTACTACGCTTCTGATCCAGCTCCCTGCTAATGTGCCTGGGAAGTCAGCAGAAGATGGCCCGAGTACTTGGGAACCTACCACTCACATCAGAGAAAAACCTGGCCCAGACATGGCTGGTGCAGCCAGTCGCGGAATGAACCAATGGATGGAAGATCTCTCCCTCCTTGTCTCTCTCTCTCTCTCTCTCTCTCTTTCTCTCTGATACTCTACCTTTCAAATAAATAAATATTTTTAAATGCAGATGTACTTTATGAGAACTCTCAGTATCTTAACTCATAATCTTTCAGTTTATAAACTTAATTTATAAACACATTTATGAAGCTCTCCAGAAAAAGATTCTAAGTCAGATGTTTTTTATAGAAGTCACTACAGCACAAAAAAATGGGACAAGTCAAGTCTGCATTCCAACAACATTCACTCTCCTAGAATGGTCACTGTAATAGAGAAACATGTAATTTAAAAATAAAAAGCAGGGGTGAGGGGCTGGCACTGTGGCATAGTGGGTAAAGCTGCTGCCTGCAGTGCCAGCATCCCATTGTGGGTGCTGGTTTGAGTCTTGGCTGCTCCACTTCCGGTCCAGCTCTCTGTTATGGCCTGGGAAAGCAGTAGAAGATGGCTCCAGTCCTTGGGCCCCTGCACCCACTTGGGAGACCCAGAAGAAGCTGCTGGCTCTTGGCTCCAGATTGGTGCTTCCCATTCAGACCTGGTCTGGCCCAGTCCCGGCTGCCACTGCAGGCATTTGGGGAATGAACTGGTGGATGGAAAAGCAGGTGCTCTTTCTCTTTCTCTGCCTCTTGAATAAATAATTTTTTAAAAGAAAATATAAACAGAATGCATTTTTTGATAAAGTCAGAAGCACAATGAATTAAGAGCAACAGCTCATTAGACCTGGAAAAAGAAAACTTTTTTTTTTTTTTTTTTTGACAGGTAGAGTCACAGACAGTGAGAGAGAGACAGACAGAAAGGTCTTCCTTCTGTTGGTTCACCCCACAAATGGCTGCTATAGCCAGCACTGCGCTGATCCAAAGCCAGGAGCCAGGTGCTTCCTCCTGGTCTCCCATGCGGGTGCAGGCACCCAAGCACCTGGGCCATAGCATAGAGCTGGACTGGAAAGGAGCAACCGGGACAGAATCCAGAGCCCCGACCGGGACTAGAACCTGGGGTGCTGGCGCCGCAGGCAGAAGATTAGCCTAATGAGCCGTGTCACCGGCTGAAAACTATTCTTACTATGTCTGAGAAAGAAGATGCAAGCTTCAGTATTTCTCTCGTCCAAGACAGGAATTCTTGTTTTGGCCACAAACATGACACACGTTATCACTAGTGTTCAAGTGTCCTTGTGTTACAAGACAAAGTACTGACTTCAGCAATGAGCCACTTACGGTTTTAAGTATTTTCAAGATGAACAAAGTAATTATATTATTTAAGAACACAAGAGGATTATTTCTAGCCCCCTCCTCTGCACTGGGCAGGAAATGGATCACAAACAGCTCAAATGCTTCAGCGATATAGACAGATATACCTAAAGTGCATTCACTCACTGCACACTGCAATCCATGAACGCAAAAACCTCCCAGAAAAGAAAAAGAGAAGATAGCGTGAGGATAAATTATTTCTGATGTCACAGTCCATGGCTCAAAGTAAGTCTATTGTCTTTAATGTAAGGGAATAAAGGCCAGTGCTATGAAAGAATTTCAAAGGCTCAGGATGACAGGTACACTGGAAGTCTGATGAGCGGAGATCAATTTGATACCAGTTAAGCCAAATATCAAGTTATATACATGAAGTCTCAAAGAATATTCTCTTAATAGCTGAATAAATGTTTAAAGTTTCCATTGCCAGGATGCATGCACCTGAAGGTGAGAGACCATGAGGAAATCATTTTAAGTATTTGAATGAATCCACAATGGAAAAAAAGTCCAGCAAAGGGTACGTGTGTACCATCGGCACATGCCACTTTACATATGCAGCTTCTCAGTCAAATTTCTCTTCTTCCAGACCTAATTCTTGAGAAAGATCTAGGTAAAATAATTACATCCAAGTCTAGTAAACCTAGAGAATAAAGTAATCAGCGTATGTGAACAGCATACTAAATATTATGAAGAACAACTCAATTACTTTATTTGAGTTAACTACATGAAATTTCTATTTGACCCTCCAGACTCCATAAGTTGTTGGCCTAGCAAATGACAAAATGAAATACGCACAAAACCCAGGCAGATCGGGGAGAAATCACCAAATAAAGAGGCTCTAGAAACCCAAGTGCTTCCAGAACTAGGTCTGAGTCCACGCTACACAGGTACACAACTAGTGAGAAGGGTAAAGAAAGTACTAAGCCTGCCAGTAAGATCAATCTCCAACTCTGGTGAGGTTCTTGAAAGCAAGGCCATGAAGAATCAACGTGAAGAAAAAGGGAATGCCACTGACAAACAGGAAGTG
Source organism: Oryctolagus cuniculus (assembly GCF_964237555.1). Taxonomy (NCBI): domain Eukaryota; kingdom Metazoa; phylum Chordata; class Mammalia; order Lagomorpha; family Leporidae; genus Oryctolagus; species Oryctolagus cuniculus. The sequence goes on from NC_091438.1 coordinate 145,929,854, forward strand.
CTTAAACAAGTCATCTGGAGTAGGTCCCATCTGTCCTTTCCCTCCTCAGCCAGGCCGCCATGGAAGGGGGTTTTGGGAACACCCAGTGCAACTACAGCGCTAAGGCTGCTCAGACAAGAATCACAACCAACGTGGAAGGAACGTACTTTTCTTAAGGGAACACACTATCAACAAAAACAGTCTAAACATTCCAGTGTGACACTTTAAAAGGTATTTCATGGACGCCACAAACACAGGAGTTTAGCTAACACACTTCACCACACACATTAGTACATCTCAGTTTCTCCAGTATACTCACTCCCTTCCCCAACTCTCCTCTGAAAACATCCAGACCTGTCACTTGGATGGCAGGTGCAGCAGCCGGCCGTTGAGCCTGCCGAGCTCAGCGACAGGCTTCTCGGCTGGGAGGCGGCGACACCAGGGCCTGGCTCAGCTGCGGAGCACCTGTCCCTCCAGGCAGCCAGCCTCCAGCGACCTCAATGAGCAGAGCCCAGAGGAGAAGAAAACTGGGCCTAGACACCACAAGGGAGGCAGGAAAACCCGGCAGTGAACTCTCTGGGGACCACAATATTTAAACAAGGGTCTGAAAAAGGAAACGGAGAAGCTAAAAAAGACGTAAAATCTGATGATTTAAAAAGTCACTTCTGAGACGCCCCAAAGACCAGCGAACTCTTCTCTGGAATAAAGACGGGAAGAGCTCTCACAAACACCAGGGCGGTCTGCGTGCTCGGGCCTCGTTTCAAAGGCATTAGCTGCAGGAGCAGGACGGTCGGGCACAGTACACACTCAGCTTCTGCAGCAGCACTGCACAGACCAGCACGGGAAGACGGGGAGTAGTCATCAGTTCACAGCTCCAACCACACTAACAGAGAAAACAGTGTCCCAAAGCGTAAAGACACACCTTACTAACATTCTCATGTGCCTACTTGGGTAACAATTGTAACTGTGAGATTTGGAATAGACATTCAACACAGGAGAGGCTCTGTAACTGCCAGGGAGAAGAAAGGTGGGAGCACAGGAGCCCGAGGGGTGGGGGGACCCCCACAATCCCCTTGAGAAACACCCAGCGCCCAGCCCCACCTCACCTGGAGAATTACGTCCGCAATGAGCTACGGGGAGTGGCTGCTCTGTGTGTGAGGGCCACGTGCCAGAACCCGAGGACCTCAGAAAATGGAACAGCTGGGGAGAATTCTTATTTTTCTTCCTCTTATCAATAACGTGTTTCCATGTTTGTCAAGGTTCTCTCACGTCTATCTCACATCAGTTCACGGCAACTGTATCATAAAATAACACGAGGCAACACATAGCTGTTAATGTGTCAAGGGAAGCACTAAATACAGTCAGCTACAGTTTGGTCCAACAGCAGGACTTTTATTTGAACAGAACCCTAAGTTCTGTCGCAGCCCTAAAGCACTGTATGAATTTAAGAGGGTGGTCCTCTGGCCTACTGGACTACTAACGCTTTGAAGACAAGGAGCATGTCCTATCCTGTGGCCTCCACCGTACCCTGAACACTGCAGGCCTCCAATGAACTGAATGGGCTAGTTTATGTTCACTGATTAATTTACTCACTCAACATTTATTCAACACTCACTGCTTACCCTGTGTTAGGCTCTGATTTTTAAAAAATGACACTGAATTGGGGCTGGCACTGTGACATAGTAGGTAAAGCTACTGCCTGCAGTGCCAGCATCCCATATGGGCGCCGGTTCGAGTCCTGGTTGCTCCACTTCCAGATCCCGCTCTCTGCCACGGCCTGAGAAAGCAGTAGAAGATGGCCTGAATACTTGGGCCCCTGCACCCACAAGGACGATCTGGAAGAAGCTCCCGGCTCCTGGCTTCAAATCAGTCCAGCTCCAGCCATTGTGGCTATTTGGGGAGTGAACCAGCGGATAGAAAACCTCTCTCTCTGTGTTTCTGCCTCTCTGTAACTTTGCCTTTCAAATAAATAAATCTTAAAAAAAAAAATTACACTGAATTTTAACCTTCAATAATATTAAAAATCCCCATTCCTGCTTCCTTTCTCTTATTAAATTGACTAGAATAATATTTCCACAGCAGGTTTCAATTTATGAACGATGGGCATATATCTACATGCAGATAACACTAACATAATGAGGGGCTGGCACTGTAGGGCATCAAGTTAACACCCTGGCTTGAAGTGCTGGCATCCCATATGGGCGCTGGTTTAAGACCCAGCTGCTCCACTTCCAATCCAGCTCTCTGCTATGGCCTGGGAAAGCAGCAGAAGATGGCCCAAGTCCTTGGGCCCCTGTACCCATGTGGGAGACCTGGAAGAGGCTCCTGGCTTCAGATCGGCACAGCTCTGGCCATTGCGGCCAATTGGGGAGTGAACCAGCAGATGGAAGACATCTCTCTCTCTCTCTGCCTTTTCTCTCTCTGTGTAACTCTGCCTTTCAAATAAATAAATAAATCTTTAAAAAAAAAAAAAACCACTAGCATAATGTCTAATGGGGCTGGTATTATGGCGTAGCGGGTAAAGCACTGGTCCATGTCCCAGCTGCTCTACTTCCAACCCAGCTCCCTGCTGATGGCCTGGGAAAAGCAGCAAAAGATGGTCCAAGTGTTTGGGCCCCTGCCACCCATATGGGAGGCCCAGATGAAACTCCTGGCTTCAGCCTGGACCACTGCTGGCCACCGTGGCCATCTGGGAAGTGAATCAGCAGACGGATTATTTCTCTCTCTCTCTCTCTCTGTAACTCTTTCAAAATAAATAATCTTTAAAATATACATAAAATGTCTAAAATTAATTTGCCTTGTATCTTGTCCCTGAAAGAGAATTCCAACAACACAGCCGTGACACTGACAATGAATGACATCATTTGACAATCACCTCAGTAACAGTTGCTGGATTGGAGCCCATGGAGCAACAGGACTTTTTTAGGCAACAGCAAGCAACAACTGACCCTGTTTCGATGGCTCATCTCTTAGTTTACGGCTGCACCAATGCTTACAGTCTTTCCTGCCTCCTTAAAGAATAAACCACAAGTGTTAAAACTGTGACAGCAACAACCTAGTAATATTTACCAAGCTATAATTCATAGTTTCACAAACTGTACATATCTTCTTTAGTCCTCAAAACTCATTTAACTGGTGTGAGAACGGGGGCTCGAAGCTGTGGCTGCCCTGCCCGTCCCAAGTGGCAGAGCTGGGATCCTGAGTCTGACCCCGGGCCTCCGGAAGCCTGCAGTCCAGGGCTGTCCGCTCCACAGCTGCCTCCTTCCCACGCCAGCGCTCACAAAGTTGTACAGACTGAGAATCGGAAAACGGTAAGTCCACCAGGATTATGCTACGAAACAGTAGACAGTGCTTATCAAAACTGTCAACACAGGACCAGAAAAACAACAAAGCTCTCTGTTTAATGAGACTAAAATTGGCCAGATGTTGAGGAAGAAAATGGGCCCTAGATGGTGTGAAAAACAATTTAGGACAGACTTAAATGTGATGATCAACAGAAATTTGATATCCGTGAATCTTCAAATATCCTAATTTATAACTAGCCTACTCACTCTGTTTGCCTAAGAAATAGATGGAAATTTTCTAAGTATCTCCTTAAAAACAGAATTGGAAAAAAATACATGATCTTGTTCTTTAGTCCAATACTCCATAATATGAACTAAGAAGCAGAAAAGCAAATTGACGTGTTCATGTGATATACGATGCTCCAACCAGAAAACACAGGTAAAATATTTTTTGGTCTTTTCATCAAGATTTTACTTAAAGAAGGCCAAGCTTAGGAGGGCAAATAGAGCTGAGGGCAGAAATACTGTTGGTTTTTGAAAATTTCATAGATGGACCTCAACAACTTGCATAGTGAACTTAGGGTAGGAAGACTCACATTCCAAAAGCCACCAGGAGAGTAACAGCCCTCGATTAGACAGCGAGTTCACTGCTTCCCCCCGCTCGAGCACGTGGCTTCTATGCTACAGGTAGCAAACTGAGTCTATTTGTTCAAGCACAAAGAGAAGTTGAAAACACGGACAACACAGGACTTGCACATCATCTCGGGTTCCCGTGAATGGCCGCCGTGCACACACAGCAGTCTTGAGTCTACCAACTCTGCCGCACACTCTTCTGTCCCTGTGCCACTATTAACGGTTTGATTGCTCAAAATCTTTTTTGAGGGGGGTGGGGAAACCCTTTTCTTTATCCAAGGAGATCTATCTATCTATCTACATAGTGTAACTTGCAGAGACCTCCTTTCCACCCATTAGGTCTTCAGGAAAAATACTTTTGCTGTTTCGGTCTGAGCAAACATCGGTGTGGCTAACTCAGCGCAGATCTTGGAGTGTTTTCCCCAGTCATTTGCTCAGCGGCTACCACAGGGCCTGACACACACACAGCGTGCGCAAGGGCAGAGCGAATGAATGACTCCCGTGAGCTGCAGCCCCTAACAGAGCGCACAGCCAAGACCTTTGCACTTTTTCTTGACGCTTTTACCTAAAGTTAAAAACGGAAAAACGCCAGTGTTCACATGCGCAAACACCCCACGCGTGTAAACAAACAGCACGCCCGGGCCGGGCAGTCCTGTTACGGCGAGCCGGGGTCCCCCGCGTCCGCACACACTTCTCCGAGCCCCCGCGGCCCACCCCCAGCACTCGGCGAAGCGCATGTCCCCACGCCGAGAAGGCCCCTTTGCACACCCATCACCTCTCCCCCGAAGTCGCCTCCTCAGCCAGGCACGTCCCATTCAGAGCGCGCACCGTGAGCAGACCAGAAATTAGCAGCCGCGCACCAAGTCGGCTTGGGGAAGCCACCGACGTCCCTGCGCTGCCCCATGAACCTGTTGTCCTCCTCGGAGGACCGAGTGCAATTTCTATTTAAAGGGACACTGCTTTCCTTTTGGAGAAGAGACGGGGGAAAAAAAGACTTTGGAGAAAAGCTCTCGGAAACCGTTCGAGGGGACTATCTGCTCGGAATGGTCAAAATACTGTTCACCAGGAGACTGAGTCCCAGGGCAGGATTTCGGGGCGTCAGCCCCGGGTGCCAAGTTTGAGGTCCCATAAGACAGAAGGCGAAAGAAGGGGCGGCGTGGCCGCCACCCAGGGGCGCCGAGGGGCCAGGGCTGCCCAACTTCGCCAGCTCCGCACCCCCCGTGCCTAGGGTCCACGCGCGTCCGGGCTCAGGCCAGCGCGGAGAGGCCCCCCGGGCCCGACGGCGCGGGCCGGGGGCTGCGCTGCGCCGGGCGGGCAGGGGGCTCGCCGCCCCTCCCCCCGGCGGGCCCGGGCGCCCCAACGGCGGTGCGGCGGCTCCTCGGCCCGCGCCCGCCGCGCCCTCCCCACGCCCCGCGCCCCCCGGGCGGACCCCCGGCGGGCCGGCTGGCCGCTCCCGGGGCAGCGCTCGCCAGCAGAGCCCCCGGCGCGGGCGTGCGGCCTAGTCGGGGTTACATAACGGGGCCGGGGCCCCTCCGGAGCGGCGGGGGACGCGGGGCCCGCGCCCGGCGGAGGGGGCGCCGCCGCTCACCTGCCGTAGATGCCCTCGGTGATCCGGTTCCGCTTTAGGGGGCGGCGGAGCTTACTGCAGTCGGCGTTCCGCCGCTTCATCCTCCCGCTGGGGGGCCGGTGCCCGCGCCGCCCTCGCCGCCGCCGCCGCCTCTCGCCTCAGCCGCCGCCGCCGCCGCCGCCGCCGGCCCGCCCCGCGTCGGGCCTGGACTCTACCCCTGGGGCCGGTCACACAGACATGGAGCCAGCACCCGGGGGGAGGGGGTGGCACGAGGAGGGGGGGCTCAGAGCCTCCTCCGCCTTCGGAAACAAAGAAATGACAATTCCGGGGCCCGCCCGCCCAGCACCAGCCAGCCTTCTGCCCCGCCTCCTCGGCCCCGACGGACGGCCCGCGGGACCAATCGAAGACGCCGGTAGGCTGCCGATGGCCAATCCGAGGGCCCACTGGAGCAAAACGGACTCTAGAACCCGCCTCCTTGAAGGACGGAAGAATGCGCCAATCGTTATGGTGTCTGGACCCGCTGAAGGGCCTATCAGAAAAGAGTTAAATAGAGGCTTATAAATAGGCCCTATAAATATAACATCCTATATTATGCGTTGTTGCGAAGATACGCTTCAGGGTTTTGGGGTTGCGTGTGTCACTGTGTTAGAATCCATTTCAGAGCACGCCGCGCCGAAGGGCAGAGTGGGCTCTCGCCCAGCAATGGGATCCTGAAGCCCGGGCGTGCGGCGTGTGGGGTTTCTGCGCTGACATGTGCTTCAGCCCGTTGCGTCATTATGTAAGGGAGCGTCCCGGGAGCGGCGCCGGGGCCCTCGCTGCGCACGCCGGAGCGCTCGGCCAGCTCGGCCGCGTCAGCGCGCGGCGGGGGTACGAATGACAAAGCAAACCCCACACACACGGACACACACCCTGCCAGCTTCCCGCGACGTGGTGACAGCGCGGCGGCCAATCGCAGGAGGCGCGGGGCGGGGCCGCCGCGGTTCCCGCCCCCGGGCGCTGCGTCACGGGGGGCGTGGCCGTGGGGCGCGCGACGTCGCGCGAGGCCGCCGGGCTGTGCGGGGCGGCGCGGCCGGGGCTTCCACGTCCGCAGGCCGCGTTGGGTCCGCGGGACCTGTGAGGGCGCCGCCGCCGCCGCCGTCGCCGCGCCTCGTCACTGGGGGCGTGCCCGCCCCGGGGCGGGGACCGGAGCCTTGGCTGGGCTCCTGTGAGGCCGCGGCGCCGGGCCGGCGACCCTCCACCCGTAGTAGCGCTGTGCTGGGCGACTGGCGTCTCTCCCCGTTAACGCCCCTGCCATGCACGGACGGCGGAGCAACCATCAGAAAGGACCGCCAGGATTCTTGGCAGAGGGAGCTGGGGACATGCCGCCTAGGAGCCGGAGAGCCTCGCAGCCTCCGCACGACTGCTGCTGGCGTCCCGTTGCGTTGCCCTTCCTCGCACTTCCCCCACGGATGACATTACTGTACCACAGGGAACAGGGGCCGAATGGCTGTGAAGTCCCGCCTCCTGTTCTCCGGCGTACACAGCGTCTTTCCACGGTTTTGCCCCGTCCGTCACTGCAGGGCATCCCAGCACGTGGCTTGACCAGATTTCCAGCGGGGGGGGGGGGGGGGGGGGCAGTTCATTTTCCAGGGCATTTTTCAAACTTCCTGGGGAGTAGATGGACGCGGTGGACCTCTTTCCCTTATGGTCACCCCCGTATCAGCACCCACCCCGGAAGGAACCCGAATCCCAGCTGTTCCTTTCTGCTCCTTACAAACCTTCAAAGGTGGCCCAGTGCCTGGAATAGAAAGCACATTCTCTTTAGTGCCGAGTCCAGAGCCGGTCGGGTGCGGCCCTACCCTCCTCTTCCAGTGCCCCAGGCCTGCTCACTGTCCTTAAATCCCCTGCAGCTGTGTCTCCCTCCTTCCTGCCTTTGTCTCTGCGGGTGCTGTGTCTAGCATGGGGTGTCCTGGCTGAGGTGCAGCCATCCGCCTGGACCAAAAGGTCCTTGGGAACCGCATCCATTGCCTGTGGAGATGCGTTGTAGAAAGATGGCAAGAGTCCTGCTTTTTGAGACCGGGGTTGAAATTCCAGCTTGGCCACTGAACTAGATCGGGCAAGTTCCTGAGTCTCTCAGAGCCTCCCCCCCACACACACCCCGCCCCGCCCCGGGTTGATTTGAAGGCTTGGAAGGTAATGAGCTTCCTGAGCCAGGTGTACAGTAGCTAACAGTAAGTAACTGCTGTTCACGCTGGGCCTGTTTCTTGGCCCTCGCTTCTACTCTGCTACGTTGGTAGGGTAATGTTGGGTAGTCAAGAATAGCAAACTCTGCAAGCTTGGAGCTGCACCAAGGCCAGCCCATCCCTGGGAAAGGATACGGGCAGAATGCTCTGCTCGGAGCAGCAGGAAGGCACAGCTGCTGCCGAGTCACACTGGCTCCTGGAGGAAGACGCAGGAGGGGCCCGAGTTATCCGGAGGCCTGGATGCGCTAGGGAGGACAGGTACGTGGTAAGGTTCTGGCTCCAGACCCTGTGGGGACCCCAGTCCTGCGTATCCCTCATGCGCATAACTGCAAGGGCCAGAGTGGCTGAGACCCCCGCCCCCGCCTCCGTGGTGTCTCCCACTCCCTGCCATGCCCCTGCTGTCCAGGTCAGGGCCCTGGCACCCTGTGGAATGGAGAGGTGAGTGATCCAGAGGACAGGTGAGCAAGGCGCTGGGGACCTGTGCCAGACTGCTGAAGCTCCGGGTCTAGCCTGTCATCAGATAAGAGCTTGACAGGGCTGAGGCGTGGAATGGCCCGGAGCGGTCGGAGGGCTGGGTGCTGGGAGCAGAGGAAGTGCAGTCTGAGTGAGGCCCGGAGAAGGAGCCGTCCGATCCCGACACCAACCCACGGTGTCCCCGGTGGGATCACCTGCCTCCCCCGGGTCTAGATCAACTCTGGAGATGATCCTAGCCCCGTGTTCCCGCTCAAACAGGTCACATTGGCTCCACTTTATAGATGAGAAAACTGAGGTTCAGAGAAAACAAAGCCACACAGTCGGCAGAGTATAGCAAATGAGCCCAGGCGTGAGCTGAGCAAGTTCAAGCCTCGAGGCTCAGGCGCGTGCTGTGGATGTTAGGGGTGTTGATCGGGCGCTTGTCTGGGCATGGCCTTCTTGCCAGGAGCCCAAGAACAGGCCAGAGTGCAACTGCCCTTCTCCATGGCCCTCTATTCCCCTCCCACAGTCCCAGCTGCCTTTTCCCTACGCAGCCTGGCCAAGCCCTTTGGGCTGCAGCCAAGCACCAGCCTCTCCCTGCTCAGCCCCGCCGTGGCCCTCGGGGATTCTAAGGGGGAAGAGGAGAGCCCCCTGCTCCCCATCCTGCCACTCCAGTCAGGAGGCGGCGGAGACCTGCACTGGCCATTCTACAGACGAGTAAGACGAGGAAGGGAAGTAAGTAGCTCTCCTTCAAAAGGCCAGGGCCCAGACAGGAACTGAGGCTTGTCCCCCGCTCCTGGGACTTTCTGATGAGCCAGGGGTTGGGATTGACACTTGGGCTTCAGCTCAACTCAGCAGCCTGGAGGGAGATCACCACATCCTGTTCTCCAAATAAGGAAATGTGGGTTCCACCTCGGTCCGCAGCTTCAGTTCCCTCAATCGCAGGAGGGCTTTGTTCCTGGCCTACACCAGTCACAATCCGGGTGGTTTGGAAACAGCCCTACAGTTATCCTACGAAGAGGGCTGGTTAAGGAAGCTGCCGCACACCCTGGCTGTGGAAGCCCGCGAGCACCCCGGATCACAGTCCCTGCTCCGAGTCCCATGCATTTGCTTTAAAGCTCACAACATCCTATGAGCTTGAGATTATGACAACACCGTCTTCCAGATGAGAGAGGCCCAGTCATTGGCCTTGTTCCCTCTGAGCCTCAGTTTTCTCATCTACGAAGTGGAGCCAACATGACCTGCTTATCATGGGAGACACAGGGCTAGAATCATCGCCACAGGTGATCGTGACTCAGGGTGGGCAGGGGATTCCGCCAAGGACACCGAGTGACAGAGACCTCTGACTCAAACCCCAGCAGGCTGCTGCCAGAGTCCGGACTCCTAACCACTGTGCCGTATATAATGTTGTAGAGGAGCTGTCCTGGCCTGTGCTGTACCATCCCATGTTTGCAGGGAAACAAACGAGGCCTAAGCCAGAAAACCCCTGAAAGGATGCACGCACAAAACGCAGCACTGGTATTCGGGATGGAGCACCGCGGGTACTTGACAGAAGCCGTGTGCAGCTTGGAATTTTCAGAGTTTTCTGCAGTCAGTGTGCCAGGCCTGTGTGGTAATAATGATTGCTAACGTTCATGGACTATGCTCAGTGCACAACCTCGTGTTAGCGTCACAGCCCTGGGAGAGTAACGCTGTACAGATGAGAAGTTACGCCCTGAGACCCTGACCACCTTCCCTGAGGTCCTGCCAGCTAATTAATTGCACAACCAGGAGTCGAGTGCAGGTGGCCGACTCCCAGGCTCATGAGTGTTCAGTGAATGAAGGCTCGGCTTAGCCACGCTTTAGCCAGGTGTGCCCCGAGCAGAGCAAGATCATGCCTTGGTGGGGACGAGTCTCAGGGAGGGGAGGGAGGACCTGCCCACCGCACTGCTCCCTGCCTGCTTGGCTCAGGGCGGAAGGTCGTGGCGGGCGTTCCCACCGAGCCCTGGTCTTGCAGAAAAGGCCGGGTGAAATCCAGCTCAGCGCGCGAGTTTCCTGGCAGGCATTGCCCTGCGCAAGCTGCGGGCTCCCTGGCTCGGTTCGCCACACCTGGGGAAAGCCTGGGCCCTCACGCTGCCAGCCAGAGTCGCAGAAGCCCCTGCCCGCCTGCATTTCTGTAACACCAGTTGCCAGATGGGCTCTGTGTTTGCAGTGACCCTGCGAGGGAAGCAGGTCAGGTCATCTTGTTCGACCCACAAGGAAACTGACTGAGGGTTGATTAGTACCCTGGGAGGCAGGGTGGCAAATCAGTTAACAGCAGAAGCTGTACTGACAGGTGGGTGTCTGGGTTGGGTCCCACCCGGGTCCCACCCTGCCCTTTATTAGCTGTGTGACCTTGGGGACGTGCATGACCTCTCTGAGCAGCAGATTCCTCCTTGTAAAACAGTGGCAATGATGCCTGTGGCCACAGGCTCGGGGGAAGGTTACATGAAGTAATGTGTGCAGGATGCTTGTCTGGTGCTGGGCGTTGCAGAAATGGTGGCTGTTATTCATCCAGCAGGTATTTATTGAGCACCTACTATGGACTGAGCACCACAGCACCCAAAACTCCCTCAGACGCTGCAGAGAAGACAGACAATAAACAAACATTCAGGTGACAAATGGCGGGGCAGGGGGAGGGTGGCATTATGACACAATGGGTAAAGCCGCTGCCTGTGATACCAACACCCCATATGGGCACCGGTTCGAGTCCCAGCTGCTCCATTTCCAGTCCAGCTGCCTGCTAATGCGCCTGGGAAAGCAGTAGAGGATGACTCAAGTGCTTGGGCCCCTTGTACCCACGTGGGAGACACGGAAGAAGCTCCTGGCTCCTGGCTCCTGGTTTCGGTCTGGCCCTCTACTGGCCTTTGCAGGGACCATCTGGGAAGTGAACCTGCAGATGGAAGACTCTTTCTCTTTCTCTCTCTCTCTGCCTCCTTTCTCTCTGTAACTCTGCCTTTCAAATAAATAAATAAATCTTTTTTAAAAAAAAACTCCATGTCGGGCTCCCAAGTCCTGTGCCGGGGGCTGTCACCACTTTGGGAGGGGACGCAGAGACGGGGCCTTCGGCAAAGGTCAGTGACACTCGTGCCCCAGGCAGCGTCCTGGATGCTCTGCATGGAGGCGGCCCGAGGTGGGGGGATCTTCAGCCCGATGCTGGGCCAGGACCCGTCTGGATTTTTCCAGAACTGAATGAATTCAAGCCATTTTTTTCTTCCCCCACCTACCTTTAAAAAATGCTTAGAAAAAAGGGGATTTAAATACGGATTGAAACATAAGTCATTGCAGCCTTGTAGCCTGGAGGGCAGCTCTTCCTGGGTCTGGTCTGCAGACTCCCTGGGGCTTCTCGAGTACCTCGCTGGCATTCATTCATTCATTCATTCGTCCGTTCTCTCTTGATCAATTCATTCTTGTCGGGAGCCTGCGGGTGCACAGACCCCGGTGAGCCTCAGTTTCCCCACTTGTGAAGCAGGAGTGCTGACCCATTCGCTGTCTTTCCTACACGGACATGGTGAGGATGAGCTGAAGGACCAAGTGACACAGTGTTATCATGTTTGGGTTCGAGGGGGGGGGGTGCCCCCTTTCACCGTGAGCTTGGCAGGAACCGTATGGAAAATGTTTGTTGGATGAATGAATGTGGGAAAAATGCACCCCCTCCCGCCGTGATCACGGGCCCTGCACGCTGGTGTTAACTCGACGGACAGGCCTGCAGAGCCAGCCTTGCGGCCTGAGATAAGGCCCTTGGCGGGTGTCTCCCCTATCGCTCCCGCGAGTGGGCGTGGGGAGAGGGGATGCCTGCTGCTGGTGGAGCCCAGCGCGGACGGATGCACCATGGGCTCGAAGTACCCGCGCTCTGTCCGGGGCTGCCTGCCCCCCTGGGCCTTAATGCTGCAGGGCGCCCTCGTCCTCATCTTCTTCTTTTTCACTTCCTATGACACTTCCTCAAAGGATCAGAAGAAGCTCCTGGGGACCTACCAAGGTGAGGGGCCCCTGGGGAAGTGGGCACGCAGGCAGATAGCAGGGGCTGGGGGCCAGCGAGGTCTGTGGTTCCCCAGGGGCGTGGGTGTTCCTTCCCACAAAAATCCCCGCGGAAAGGGATTCACCCAGCCAACGACGCATGCTCTCCTGAGGAGCAGCCTGGGCACACCTCTGCCGCGAAGCCTGCCTTCATCTGTCAGTGCAGAGGGAGGGGCGGCCTTTTCCCGTTCCCCCAATTCCCTGTGCCAGTGGTTCTTTGTAATTCTGTGCTTCTGTGTGCTCCCCCCAACTTCACTCTCCTTAGCAGCAAGGAATTGTGGGTTGTTGTTGGGGGTTTTTGTCGCCATTCTTGGTCTCTCTTACTCATTTCTCTACCTGTAGCCTGTTACCCGGCTCCGCCCCCTTCTCAGAGGCTGGAGTCTGCATCGGGCCTGCAAAGCCAGCGTATGGGGAGGGGGGGAGCGCTGTAGAATGCTGCTGGTGATGTTATATGCAGCTAAAAATATCCCCAGACTGTGATGAGGACACTGTGAAACAGACACATGGCCACAGTGTGAGACTGGGCTTCCACAAAGACTCGGGCGTCTCAGTACACTGCTGCGTCATCTGTGGTCACGGGCAGACTGCGTGACGTCCGTGGGAAAAGGCTGAAACCAGGTTGGGCATAGCTGAGTGCTTGCTCGTTCCTAAGTGATGCTAATGGCCTGGTCACCTGGAAGCAAAGGGAAGGCCCCTGAGGGCCATGATGGACTTAGGGAGCCCCTGGCCTCAGCGCCAAGACCTGGGCACAAGCCTTTTAAAAGATGAATTTATTTGAAAGGCGGGGGTGGGGGAGAGATCAAGGTCTTCCATCCCTGGCTCGCTCCCCAAATGGCTACAATGATCAGGGCCCAGGCCACACCAAAGCCCGGGGTCAGGAGTTCCATCTGAGTCTCCCACAGGAGTGGCGGAGGTCCAGTGCCGGGGTCGTCTGCTGCTGCTTTCCTGGTATGGGCACATTTTTAATCCATTTCAATTTCCTTTAATTCTTTTGATCCCAGTCCAATATAGTTCAATGCCTGCGTTCTTGCACTTCTCCATTCAACCACGTATTGCGTCCAACGTGGGGTTCAGATGCATGACCATTGCAGCTGATGTTTGCTGGGCACTTACTGTGCACTAGCTACTGTTCTACACGCGTTCTGTGGAACCCTCACAACAACTCTATGAGGTAGCTACTCTTTTGATCTCTGTTTTCCTTACAAGGAAGCTGGGCACGTGGGCATTGAGCAATCTGCCTGAGGTCCCTCAGCTGGCAATAGCCTGGCAGATTTGAATTTGGACCTCCTGGCCCTGGCTTCTGTGCACTCAGCAGTTACGCCTCATGGCTCTTTCTCGAAGCAGAGTTGAGTCACTGGTCATACAACCAGTAGGCGGAGGAGCCGCCATTGCAACCCAGCCCGACGCTGTGCTGCTCACCAGTGCGAAGTGTACTGGAAGCTCACGCTATATGGAAGCACAGCGGAGGCCTACAGCTCAGGCAGGGGAGGCGATGATGCTGGAGGGCCGGGACTGCTCAGCCAGGACCCGAAGGCTCCATAGGAGTGAAAGCCAGCAGCAGCCATGGGCACGCACACTGGGAGGAGCCTGGCTGGGGTTTACGCAGCAGGGTTACCGGAGTATAAAGCTTTGGAAAGTGGCCAGTGGACAGCAGGCTGTTGGGCTGAGTTTGACCTGCATTCTGCTGACCCAAGAGGAAGTTAAGGGACTGAGTTTGGGTCATAAAGAAAGCTGTTCTGGAGCTGGTGTAGGTGATGTGGGCAGGGGCAGAGAGGGCACGAGGCCAGTGTGGGGGCTGTAGCCTAGCATCAGTCACTGGACTTCAACCTGCGCTGAGTGTGCACGCAGCACATTTCTGGGTTACACGCAAGGACTACCGCAGACATATACATATACATATACATATACATATACATATACATATACATAGGATTTAGTTACTTATTTGAAAGGAAAAATGACAGAGAAAGAGAGAGAGAGAGAGAGAGAGCTCTTCCATCCAGATTCACTCCCAAAATGGATGCAATGGTCAGGGCTGGGCCAGGCTAAAGCCAGGAGCCAGGAAGAGCATCTGGGTCTCCCACGTGGGTGCAGGAGCCCAAGCACTAGGGCCATCTTCTGATGCTCTCCCAGGCATGTTAGCAGGGAGCTGGATCGGAAGCAGAGGAGCCAGGACTCAAACTGGCACTCTGAAATGGGATGCTGGTGTCGCAAGTGTTGGCTTAACCTGGTGTGCCTCCATGCCGGCCCCTGCAGTGATGTGCTTTGTACATGATAATGCGTACACACAAATCAGAAAACTCCGAGGAGATCAAAATGACAGAGATTTTTTCCCATCACTAGTGGCGCCAGGCAGTCTCGGGGTGAGGTCTGCGGTTGCTGCTGACGATACAGACGTCTCATTGTCAGGTGTGTCTGGACAGATGCTTTTTTTTTTTTTTTTTTTGGAAAGATTTATTTTATTTATATGAAAGACAGAGTTACAGAGAGAGAGGTAGAGCCAGAGAGAAAGAGGTCTTCCGCTGATCCATTCCCCAAATTCCGCAATAGTCCACTCCCCAAATGACTGCAATGGCCAGAGCTGAGCTGATTCGAAGCCAGGAGACAGGAGCTTCTTCCAGGTCTCCCACGTGGGCTCAGAGACCTGAGGACTTGACCATCCTCCACTGCTTTCCCAGGTCACAGCAGAGAGCTGGATCGGAAGAAGAGCAGCCAGGACTCGAACCAGCACCCATATGGGATGTCAGTACTGGGGCTGGCACCTTAACCCAGTGCGCCACAGTGCCAGCCCGCGGACTGATGCTTTTTTTAAAAAATATTTATTTTATTTACTTGAAAGACAGAGTTATAGAGAGAGGTAGAGACAGAGAGAGAGGGCTTCCATCCTCTGGTTCACTCCCCAGATGGCTGCGATGGCTAGAGCTGCGCCAATCCAAAGCCAGGAGCCAGGAGCCTCCTCCGGGTCTCCCACATGGGTGCAGGGACCCAAGGACACGGACCATCCTCCACCACTTTCCCAGGCCACAGCAGAGAGCTGGATCGGAAGAGGAGCGGCCGGGACTAGAACTGGAGCCCACATGGAATGCCTGCACCTTGGGCCAGGGCTTCAACCCACTGCGCCACAGTGCAGGCCCCTGACTGATGCTTTTTTAACCTTGAACGTGACTGACATGGAGCTTGCCCACTGAGACGCATGGCTGTGCCCTTCACTTTCTGTGCACTTGCCGCCTCCAGGGTCAGTTTTGCCTCTGCTCTGGGTTTGCTTTGCAGGAGTTGCTTAAGCCGTTAGTCTGTTTTGTGGGAGTTGAGTTCAACCTTGATAAATGAATCAGGCAGTCTACTTAATTTAATCCAGTGCATAAGCTACAATAAATTGTTCAACCTTGCCACATCTAAAAAGAAATGTTGGAGACAGCCACAAAACTTGACTAGAACGTGACTATCTGGACGAACAGGAATGACTGTGGACTTGGTTAGGTGTGGGAGAGGCACAGTGGCTATTTTCTAAGGCCCTGTCTATTAGAGAAGCCTACCGAAATGGGGGGGGGGGGGCTGGCGTTTGCTTCAAGCCAGGAATATGAAAGGGGGGAGAAAAGGATAAAAAAACTAAACAAAGAAACAAAAAAACAAGATTGGCCCTGTGAAGCATTTGGCAAAGGTTGGAGACGAGTCCGGGGGGTCATTGTGCTACCTTCTCTGCTTTAGTGTATACTTAAAGGTTTCCATAATGGCTAAGTAACTTTTATAAATTCTACCATGAGTTGCAGCCTGAAGAAGTACTTGCCAGGGGCCCCCAAAGCAACGGGACCTCGGGCTGCCTGGTGTTTGGAGCAGCGTGGGGAGGCTTCTGGATTAACGTGAATATCGAACACCTCGCAGGGTCTCCAGCGGCACCTCGAGAGACAGATGGCCTAGGTCAGCAGTTCCCCACTCAAGGTTCCCTGGCAGTTACTAGAAAGGCAGAGTCCCAGGCTCTAGTCCAGGCCTCCCGATTAGGCCACCTGAGGGTGGAGACTGCACAAGAAAGCTTGGGAACCGCTGAGCCGGACTGATGGAGGCTCCCTGCGCGCCCTGTTAGCTGTGAGCGTGAGCACGTGGACGAACTGCTCAGCTTCTCCCCGCCTCCAGGTCAACTGCTGCCGTTTGGCGCTAGTATTTATCTCACTAAGTGCTGGAAGGACTAAAAGAGTTAACACACATAAAGACTGACAGTATTAGTTTTTGTTATTAATAGTCTTTAAGTTCTTATTTTTAAAAAAATATTTATTTATTTATTTATTTATTTATTTGAAAGTCAGAGTTACACAGAGAAGGAGAGGTAGAGAGAGAATCCACTGGTTCACTCCCTAACTGGCTGCCACGGTCAGAGCTGCGCCTATCCGAAGCCAGGAGCCAGGAGCTTCTTCCAGGTCTCCCACACGGGTGCAGGGGTCTAAGGACTTGGGCCATCTTCCATTGCTCTCCCAGGCCATAGCAGAGAGCTGGATCAGAGGTGGAGCAGCTGGGACTCAAACCGGTGCCTATATGGGATGCCGGCACTGCCAGTGGTGGCTTTAACCGCTACGCCACTGCACCGCCCCTAATTTCTTATTTTTTAAATAAAAATCAAGCTAGAAGTGCTAATATTCTAGAAACTTCTTTAGGTTGTGTTGGACGCTTCTTGTAGTTTGTGCTCCTTGCTCTACTGACTATTGGGCTGGAGGACTTGAGATGGAGGTCAATGGGCAGGGGCAATGGAGAGAAGCAAGGAGTTCAGGTTCCAGAGATATTTAGGGGATAACATCAGCCGTTCTTGGTGAAAAGGAGGGTGGCGAGGAGGATGGCTACGGGTAGCAATCTGGAGAATGGCAGTGCCAATCCCTGAGATGAGAGGCCCAGAGCAGGGGCAGGTGTGGGCTCAGTGAGCAAGGGCGTGGTCCTTGTGGGCGTGGAGTTGAGATGCCTAGGAGGAGCTCAGGCGACACAGTGTATCAGTTCCCTATTGCTGCATAACAACCACGCCCAGACTCAGTGACTTAAAATAGCAGCTCTTTAACTCATTTGTGATGGTGACTCTGGGTTCAGCAATTGGGCTGGGCTCAACTGGGCGGTTCTTCTGTTGGGTTTGCCTTAGGGATCTCGCTGGAGGGGGATGGGTTCAGAGGGCCTCATTCTCGGGTTTGCAGTTGGTGCTGGCTGGCCGCTGGGCACTGTGGTTCCTGCAGCCGACTCCCACAGAGAGAGGGCAAGCCCAATATGAAGGTGCTCTTCTAGCCTCTGATTGTAGCTTGTTTACTAATATTCCATTGGCCAAAGCCAGTGACTCTACTGGAAGGCATGATTCATTGGGGGCTATTACTGAAACAATCTGCCACACAGAGCCTGCCCTAGGGCTACCAAAGTGAGGCACCACCCTAAGTCCTGTGCTGTGGGTGCCACCAGCTCTCCCTGTACCTCTCAGAGGCAGGGAGAAGGGCTGTGAGACGACACCTGCCACATCTCAGCCTTGGGCCGTCCCTTTGGGAAATCTCGTTCCCTTCCCAAGGGAGGGGGAGTGTGGAAGTAGGGACTGTGGGATAAGACACAGGCAAAGTCCATGCGTGGCTCCAGCCTGGGGCCACAGACGTCTTCCCTGCTCAGTAGCAGGGAGGCAGTGTAGGGGTGCAGGCCAGAGCCTGGGGGGTGGAAGTGGGATTGGCTTCAGAGCCATCGGTGCTGAAGTCTCTGCAGGGCAGACAGAGGGGCAAGAACAGAGGGGTTCACAAGTCCAGAATGGCTAGGGGAGCAGACTGTGGGTTGGCACGGCAGGGTGCGGGGGCTGCAGGCTGGTGGGGGTGGCAGCATGGTGGGGGCTGGAGGCTGGTGGGGGCTCGAGGCTGGTGGGGGCTGCAAGCTGGTGGGAGCAGCTGCCCGTGTGGATGGACACGGGAGATCAAACTGCAGTTATCCAAACTCTTTGCAAGTGGACAGACAGGTCTGGAGAAAGCCCAGTCTTGCCCAAATTCGCACAGCTAACAAGGACGGGCACAGGGTGACATTTCCAAACCTCGCTCTGCATCCAATGCTGGGCAAAGGGATTTGCATGCTCCGGTGAGCTCAGTGTTCCCCACAGTCTTCGGGGCAGGTGTCATCGTTTCCTACTCTTTTTACAGCTTAGGAGGCTGGGACACAGAGCTAGAGCCAGGCCCTGACCCTTGACCATCTGACTCAGAGGCCTGTGGGCATCACCATTACACCATGGGTGCTGTGTGGGGAGGCAGGATGGCACAGTGGTTAAACCCCAGTAGTCAGGGTTCAAAACTTCCTGCCATCGTTTCAAGTTGTGTGACCTGGGCCTGCCTTTTCCTGTCTGTAAATCGGGGATAATAAATTGTACCTACTGCATAGGTTGCTGTGGGTTTAGGCTGGGAGCCATTGGAACAGGGCTGGTGGGTGCAGGGTTCCCTCTAGTGATGCTAATTATCACCTCCTCGGGTGCTGGACTGCAGGTTAGACTTTCTTACTGCAAGTCATGGGGCTTTCCTGAATTTTGCCCGAGCCTGCCTTAGACCAGGAGACATCCCCAGCCCAGTCCTTGGGGGCCCAGGGCAGGCGCATCCTCTTCTTATCACCCTGAGCACCTTTGTCTCCTGTAGCTTATCAGACGGGGCAGGCTCTGGGAGGCGGGAACTGAGGCCCATGGGGAGTCCCTGAGCTGGGCTGTGGCCCTGATGTCTTGGGGATAGGAAGTGGGTGGATGCAGGGGGTGAGGGGCCAGGGAGCCTGAAACCAAATGGTATTTGCTGAGCAGTCGGGGTGCCTGGGCTCTGCCAGCAGCTCCTGGACACTGCCGCCTCATTTCATCTTGCTGGCTGAGGCCCAGTTCCTCCGATGGACAGTGCGGGCCCTCGACGAGGAAGGCCCTGGCCCCCCTGTCTGGGATCAGGGGCAGCAGCTACACCCTGGATCCTCTGACCTTCGAATCCTATGGTCCCCCTCTACTCTTAATCTGACGCCTCTCCTCCACCCATCCTCCCACTGACCCTCTCCTTGGAATATTCCAGAATATAAGGGCCTTCGAAAGTATCAAGTCCAACTCTTACAAGTTACAGATAGGGAAATTGAGGTCCAGAGAGGTCAAGGCACTCGCCTAAGATCCCGTAGGCTGAATCTGAGTCTCTCAAGTTGGGTATGAAGTCGCTATTAGCCGCAGGCCTCACCACTCCCACACACACAGTGCATCTTCATACACCTGTTTCCTGCTTGGCTCCTCATGGGCTCTGAGCCATCCCAGGAGGCACCTGGGGAAGACAGCACCCTCCCACTTCCATTCCTAAAAGGATGCAAGGAGGAGATGGAAAAATCCTTGAGCTTACTGGAGAAGGCGCAAAGACTTGATGCCCGCTCTGCACCCACTGCCCAGATCCCACGATTCCCCGGGGTTCTCAGGGGCCTCCTATATCCTGGTCTTATAGGCCAGCCCCCAGGTGCGTGGTGTTTTCAGCAGGCGTGGACTAGAACAGCTTGTGTCAATCAGAGGAGCTTCCAAGACCCCGGAGGGCTCATAAGAGCTGCCTTGTGGCCAGCAGTGCTGGTGCAGGAGGTGGGGCAGGAGCCGTGCTGGTCCCGTGCTGGTCCCGTGCTGAAGGGGAGTCACCACCGGGCACCCCCCGAGCGCTGTCCGTGAGCCAGGCACTGGCTGAGCTCTGCGGTAGGCAATGATTGCCTTTATGTAGCTGACAAGGAAAGTAAACAATGTGCACCACAAGCGAGGGCCCAGGGCTATGGGCGAGAAGCACACTAACATTGGTGTTAAGTCAAAAATGGCCGCCAGTTAGCAATTTAATAAAGTTTAGTGTAATAGAAAACCATAGCGCCGGGGTCTGTCAGAACTCGAAGCCCCTGCGGTGTTTCCTTTCCTTCCTTCCTCCTCTCCTTCCAATTTGTTTTATTTGAAAGTCAGAGTTAACAGAGAGAGAGAGGGAGAGATCTTCCATTTACTGGTTCACTCCCCAGATGGCCACAGTGGCCAGCGCTGGGCCAGGCACTAGGAGCTTCATCCAGGTCTCCCAGGCACTTGGGCCATCTGCTGCTGCTTTCCCAGGCACATTATCAGGGAGCTGGAGCAGAAGTGGAGCAGCTGGGACTTGAACTGGTGCCCACATGGGAAGCTGGAGTCGCAGGCAGTGGCTTTCCCTGCTGCACCACAGCGCAGGCCCACCCTCTCCCTCCTCCCCCTCCTTCTTTGCTAAAGTTGTTTACTGTCTGTGCTGGCTGCTGAAACTTTATTTTATTATTATTATTATTTTGACAGGCAGAGTGGACAGTGAGAGAGAGACAGAGAAAAAGGTCTTCCTTTAGCCATTGGTTCACCCTCCTATGGCCGCCGCGGCTGGTGCGCTGCGGCCAGCACACCGCGCTGATCCGATGGCAGGAGCCGGGTACTTCTCCTGGTCTCCCATGGGGTGCAGGGCCCAAGGGTTTGGGCCATCCTCCACTGCACTCCCGGGCCACAGCAGAGAGCTGGCCTGGAAGAGGGGCAACCGGGACAGAATCCGGCACCCCGACCGGGACTAGAACCCGGTGTGCCAGTGCCGCAAGGCGGAGGATTAGCCTAGTGAGCCACGGCGCCGGCCTGCTGAAACTTTAAACACCAACAGCAAAAGTAAAGAAATCTCCCACATCCAGAGATAATATCCATGGGGAAGAAAATAAAAATCCTTCCAGATCCATCTTTGGCGTCTATACATGTGTAAAAATAGTTGGTGTTTATTGCAAAATAGTTGTTCCTATCCTGAGCAACTCCACGCATTTGATTCTGGCACCCTGGTGGGGACAGCAATTTTCCCATCTAGCAGATGGGACCGGGAAGAGAGCAGACATGAAGGCACTTGTAAAAGTTCCTGGGGGGCTGGCGTGGTGGCATAGCGGGTAAAAACTGCCACCTGCAGCACTGGCATCTCATATGGTCACTGGTTCATGTCCCAGCTGCAGCACTTCCAATCCGGCTCTCTGCTGTGACCTGGGAAAGCAGTGGAAGATGGCCCAAGCCCTTGGACCCCTGCACCCACATGGGAGACCTGGAGGAAGCTCCTGGCTCCAGATCGGCTCAGCTCCAGCTGTTGCAGCCACTTGGGGCGTGAACCAGTGGATAGAAGACTTCTCTCTCTCTGCCTCTGCCTCTCCCCCTCTGTAACTCTTTCAAATAAGTAAATCTTTAAAGTTCATGGGAAAATGGGATTAAGAGATGCATTTAACTTGGTACAAATACATTTGAAACCCATGTCTCGTTTTTCCATAATACCATTTCCATGAACGTTTTGGGAGTTTCAATCCTGGCTGTATGGGCTGGGGCAAGTTCCTGAATGCTCTGTACCTCAGTTTTCATATCTGTAGGATGGTAACAGTAACAGCACTCACCTCAAAGAGTGGCTGTGAGAGTGGGAAGAGAGTCTACGCCAAGTGACCAACCCAGGGTGGCACATGGTGAACGATGAACAAATGCAGGCTGCTACTGAGGCTCAGAGAGGTTGAGGAAGTAGACCAAGGTCACACAGCTAGGAAGTGCCCCAGCTCTGACCCGAACCCAACTTTGTGGAGGTCTGAAGCCCAGACTGCTGAACACCTTTCCTTTCTTTTTCTTTTTCTTTTCTTTTTTTTTTTTTTAAAGATTTTTATTTATTTATTTGAAAGAGTTACAGAGAGGGAAAAGCAGAGAGAGAGATCTTCCATCCGCTGGTTCACTCCCCAAATGGCTACAACAGTCAGGGCTGGGCCAGACCAAAGCCAGGAGCCAGGAGCTCCATCCGGGTCTTCCACGTGGGTACAGGGACCCAAGCAATTGCTGGGAGCTGGCTCAGAAGTGGAGCAGCCAGGACTCGAACTGCCCCATGGGATGCCGGTGCTGCAGGGGGCAGCCCAACCCACTAGGCCACAGCATCGGCCCCTCTTTTTTTTTTTATTTATTTTTTATTATTATTTTTTTTTTTTGACAGGCAGAGTGGACAGTGAGAGAGAGAGACAGAGAGAAAGGTCTTCCTTTGCCGTTGGTTCACCCTCCAATGGCCGCTGCGGCCGGCACGCTGTGGCTGGCGCACCGCGCTGATCCGATGGCAGGAGCCAGGAGCCAGGTGCTTTTCCTGGTCTCCCATGCGGGTGCAGGGCCCAAGCACTTGGGCCATCCTCCTCTGCACTCCCTGGCCACAGCAGAGGGCTGGCCTGGAAGAGGAGCAACCGGGACAGAATCCGGCACCCCGACCGGGACTAGAACCCGGTGTGCCGGCGCCGCAAGGCGGAGGATTAGCCTAGTGAGCCGCGGCGCCGGCCCTTTTTTTTTTTTTTTTTTTAAGATTTATTTTATTTATTTGAAAGGCAGAGTTACACACATACACAGAGGTAGAGAGATCTATCTGCTGGTTCTCTCCCCCAAAGGCCACAACAGCCGGGGCTTGGCCAGGAGTTTCATCCAGGTCTCCCACGTGGGTGCAGGGGGCCAAGCACTTGGGTCATCTTCCACTGCTTTCCCAGGCCATTCGCAGGGAGCTGGATTGGAAGTGGAGAAGCCGGGACTCAAACCGGCACTGCAGATGGCGGCTTCACCGGATAGGCTCAATGCTGTCCCCTGCTGACCGTCTTTCAAAGCCGGATTCAACCCGAGCGCTCCTGTTTCCCTTCTGCTGGTCCTCTCCTTGCCAGCAGCTCCGTCTGCCCGTCCACCTACCTGCCTCGGTTTACCTCTGCTCTGGGGCCAGGAAAGGTGAGGGCCCCCTGGTGGGCCTGGTGTATAATGCTGCCTGCTCCTCCACCCCCACCCCAGGGCCCTGGCAGCAGGTGGTGAAGGCAGCCCCGCCGGGGGTCTGTCTGCCTGGGGTGTCACCAAACAGGCAGTCTCAAGTGGGAATTGCTCAGAGGACGACATGTGCAGGAGACGGCAGGAAGTCGCTGTCCCCCAAAGAAGGCGCTGTCCCCCAAAGAAGGCGCTGTCCCCCAAAGAAGCCGCCTCCCCACCCAGCAGGCGCCAGGGCTTTTGCAGCAAGGGTTGGAGGAGCACCCAGGATGGAGACGGGGGCGGGGCCTTCCTGCTCAGGCAGCTCTCACCCAGGCAGGTTTGCCCTGCCCTGGTTGGTGGAGGTCAGGCCCCCCCTGTATGCAACGTGGCAAGATGAGCTTCCCTGGAACGGCTCTGGGAAACAAGCTCTGATCACACTGCTTCCAGATGCTCCGCCCTGCTCCTGGGCCCCCCTTAGCCTCAGTCCTCCACTCTGGGATCCAGATGGTGCCTGCGGGAGCCCTGGGCCCACCTCTGCTTGCTCCTTGCCGTGTGACCCGGGCCAGGTCACTGAGTGTCTGGGCCGTGCGGGACCAGGGGGCTGAGCCCGATGTCCCAGAACAGCAGCAGCAGGGACCGCTCCTGAGTGGCCACTCTGTGCCCAGCACCAGCCCCGAGGGCTCCCCAAGCTCATGGCATTGTTTACAGACGAGAAGAGGCCTACAGTTCCCGGGCTCCCGGTGTGAGCCGGCCCTTGGCGGACGCACTTCCCCAGGGCGCCAGCTCCCACATTCCTCACCTCCACCCTGCACTGCAATCAGAAAAAAGGCCATGGAAGGATCTGGAATGGCCCCTTCCAGCAGCCATTCTGTGCAACTCTTGGCTCACGGCCCTCCCTCCTCCCGCCTTCTCCTCCCCGTGCAGTGGTCCAGGACCTCTCGGTCATGGCGGCCCTCGGCTTGGGCTTCCTCACCTCATCTCTGCGAAGACACGGCTGGAGCAGCGTGGCCTTCAACCTCTTCCTGCTGGCCGTGGGCGTGCAGTGGGCAGTCCTGCTTGATGGTTTCCTGAACCAACCCTTCCATGGGAAGGTGTCCATCAAACTGTCCAGGTAACCGTAAGATGGCCCAATTGCTTTTGGGTATTTGAGGGGATAGGAGAGCCAAGAGGGAAAGTTCTAGAAGAGCTGCCAACAATGTGGTGCTACAGTTGGGATAGACTTAGACAAAAGACTACGCATAGGTCACCTGGCCTGTAAGTGGAGCTGATCCTGCATTCTGTCTGACAGCCCTCTTCACTGAGGTCACCGGTCAGGGCCCAGGGGAGGGTGACAGTCCTCCCAGGGGGGCCTCCCTGCTTTGATTCTCAATTATGATTTTGTGACGTTATGCCATCAATGTAGGTTCATGGAAAAATCAAGAAAAACATATTAGACAAAGAGAGACCACACCCAAAGAGACAGCCTCTCTTAGGAAGGATGCTGGGCCCGCGGATGCTGGCGGACAAGCGCTAGCCCCCACCGCCCCCGCCCCCGTTGCTTCCCTTCTGTGGCCTTTCATCTGCTCCGGTGGGGGAGGCCAGTGCTGAGAACCAGCAGAAGGGACCATCACGGCTGCCAGCCTGGCCGATGGGCACATGGGGACGCATGGAATTTGCGCACACATCAAGTGACATCCTTTTAACAAAGGCGTTGGCCCCTGACAGGAGGAACGCGGTGAAGTTTTTCCTCACTGCTTGTTTTTTGTCTTATCCAACTCTGCATCGCGGCCCTGCCCAGATGGTGGAGAACCCCATCTGAGGCGTCCCGGGCGCCTGGGGGCCTCCGGAGGCCCCGCCAGCCGCCCCTCTTGGCCCCTGCTGAGCCGTCCGCGCACTGCTGTCCGTGGGCCAGGCCCTGTGCCGACACTCCACAAATCCTGTTGTGTTTCTTTCATCCTCCCAGGTAGGGAGCTCACCTGGCATACAGGTAAGGGAATGGAAGCTCAGAGACGGAAGGCACTTGCCTGGGCTCACACAGCTAAGTGGTGGCCGTGGCTTCCGTTTTTCCGTAGCTGAAACCCTTCCAGAGTGGCTGTGTCCTGAAGCGGTCTCACCAGCTCCCCGTTGGCCCTGGAAGCAAACGACAGCTCTCCATGCTTTCCCTTGTTAAAGGGCATTACTGGATCCCCCCACCCCTCCCAGGGCTCCACCTGGGAAGTGACAAAGGCACCCTGGGGGAGCTGTGGCAGGGGTGACCCTAGCCCGGTGTCTCTGCTGCCTGGGCTGAGCAGCACACACGCCTGCAGCCTCTGTGCCTTGGCAGTTGGAGCAAGAAGCCCCCTGGGACACCTGCAGGGACCTGCTGGCTCTTGACTCGATCCAGGAAGACAGGAAGGGGCCACCTGCAGCCGGAGGGCCCAGCCCCACCGGCACCCCTCGGGGGCTGCTTCCCGTGGCCGGGGCCCTGCTGGAACTGGCTTCCCAGAGCAGAACAGTGGGCTTCCTCCTGCTGGGCAGGGCGCTGGCCGGCCTCCCGGGAGTCCGCGGAACGAGTGCCACCCGCCTCGACGCTACTCGGGTCCCGCCTCGGCGCTGCTCGGGTCCCGCCTCGGCGCTGCTCGGGTCCCGCCTCGGCGCTGCTCGGGTCCCGCCTCGGCGCTGCTCGGGTCCCGCCTCGGCCGACCCTCCAGGGCCGGGCCCTGTTTCTCAGCTTTGCCTGCCTTTGTTTTCCTCCCAGAAGAACTCAGTGAACGACTAGGGGAACAAAACATGAATTTTCCTGCTGCATTTTGAAAGGCCCAGGGGACTCTCCCCGGAACACGCTAGCCACAGCCGACCCGCTTACTGCACCTGGCACACATCTCAGCGCGCTTTGCCCTCATGACAGCTCCAAAGGGATTGCCTGCACCTTACAAAGGCACTGAGCACAGAGTGGTTAGGGCATCTGCCTGAGGTCACACAGCCAGGAGTGGTTGAGCCAGAGTCCCAGCCCCAGTGGCCCACCCCTGAGGCCACTCTGCCAACCAGTGTACTTGACCGTCTCCACGGCTCCCCAGCGACCCTGGCCCCTGAGGCCGGCACACACTCTCCTGCATCAGCCTTTGTGGACGAGTGGATACTCCCTTACAAGGCACACTCTGCCCAGGGGTGATGAGCTCCCACATTGGAAATCACGCCTGGTCCCCAGGGGACCCCGTGCCCTTGTCCAACCTCCTTCTGGAACCTTGGGGCCGTCAACAGGGCGCTGTGTCTGCAGCTGACGCTGGGGCAGCTGCGCCCAGACCACCAAGGTCTGAACCTCATGGCTGTGCGGCTGTGGCCAAAAACCTGCCTTCTTCTCGCCTTGGTGGCCTCTCACCTCGATGATCTCTTCTGTAAAATGGGGCTGACACGCAGCAAAGTGACATCGTTTTGCAGCTCACTATGATGGAATAACACCCTAATGTGGACTAAATCATCTCCTTGTGGGCTGTGGTCACAGCCGCATCACCCTTCGCTGCAGCGGAGCAGAGAGGGTCTCAGAGCAAGGTGTTCAGGCGACAGTGGACTGTGCGTGGGCTGTGCCACTTCCTCCAGGAAGCCCTCCAGGATGAGCATGCTCTCTCCTTCCAGCGAACCCGCAGCGCTGTGACACTGCAGGTTTGCTTAGTCCATGGTGTGGAGGACTATCCTCCCCGCTGAATCACAGAGCACTTTGAAGACAGAAGCTGCGCCTCCTCCGGTAAGCCCGGCCTCGAGAGCAGGAAGGCGCGCCCGGCCTCGAGAGCAGGAAGGCGCGAGCGACGGATTCCCTGGAAGTGCGGCTTCCATCCTCAGTGAATTCCCGCCAGGCATGCAGGAGCTAGGGCGCTTGCTTCTGGTCCCGCCGCACTCCCACGGGACACGGGCGCTGCCCATGCTCACTGCACAGGCTCCGCCAGGCTGAGCAGCGGCCTGGGCGGCAGAGCAGGGGCGCCAGGCTCCACCAGCTTCCCAGCGCCCTCCCACGCGGAGGTGCAGCGCGCCGAGACGGAGCCGCAGGGCGCGCCCCCTACTGAGTCTCTGCGGGTGGTGCCTGCAGAGCAGACGCCCCAGCGTGCGGGCTCCCAGGAGCGGGCCCTGCGACCTGGGCACTGACCAGTGCGCGTTGCTCCCTGTCCTGGACTGAGGGCAAGAGGGAGCCCCGCCGTGGGTGGAAACCTTGCCTTGTTCCCTGATGCGTCCTCGCGGAGCTGAAAAGCGGCAGGCAGGGGGCCGGCTGCGGGAGCGAATGCGTGAGCGCCCCTCTCTCTCTCCTCGCCCCGCAGCCTTCCGCCGGCCGCCATGAGCGCCACGTCCGTGCTGATCTCTGCGGGCGCCGTCCTGGGCAAGGCCAGCCTCGTGCAGCTGCTGGTGATGTCGCTGGTGGAGGTGACGGCCTTCAGCACGTTAAGGATGCTCGACAGGAGGGTCCTGAACGTGAGTACCGGCGCTGTGGGGAGGGCCAGGGGCCCTGGAGAGGGGAGCGGGACGCGGGGAGCCGGCTTGGCTGCGGCGCCCCTGCGGGAGGCTTCGCCCACCGCGTGGCGTCAGGCGTGGGATTACGCAAGTAAGGTCGAAGCCGCGTGTGTAGACTCGGATTCCGCCTGCCTTCGACTCCCAACGTAGGAAGGCGTAGAACTGTGCTCTTCCCGGGCGCGTGCGCGTCCGCGGCCTCGCGCGCACGGGTCCCAGCGAGGCGCACTGCCAAGGTCTCCCAGTGTGCGGCAGCAGCTGCGCGAGTGATGTCTCCGCGAGAGGCGGCCACTCGCAGCTTCCCCGCCGCCTTAACCCCAGCCCCGGGGCTGCGGGTGGCCGATGGGCGAGCAGAAAGGCGCGCAGGGCTCGCGCCGGAGTTGGGAGCCCAGCCCGGGGTTTGCATCTCAGCTCTGCCCTGCGTCCCGTGCCGCCCCGGGCAGGGGGAGCCTCGTAGACTTCAGTTTCTCCGTCGTTCTACGAGCACGGCAGTGCTACCGCACTGGGCTCAGGGGGCAGCCGAGTTAATGAAGGGAGGGATTTTTATTATGTCTCAGGGGGCGCAGGGTAAAGGACTTTGGATTTTGCCCTGAGAAATACAGGGCGCCTTGGGGAGTTTGAGCAGAGGAGAGAGACATCTGATTCATGTTTTCAGAGACTCACTCTGGCTGCTGGGTTCAGAAAAGCCTGGGGGGCTGAGAGGGGGAGGGGCGAGTGGAGACCAGAAAGGAGCGTGGGGGTCATCTGGGCTTGGGCACTGAGAGCAGCGGAGGTGGCTGGGGGAGCAGTGGCCGGACTCTGGCGGCGTTTGAGGACAGAACTGGCAGGGTGTGCGTCTGGGCTGCACGTGGGGTGGCAGAGAAAGACCAAGGGCAGAGAGGATTTCCAGCGTTTGCTCTGGAGCCAGTGGCTGGCCCATGAGGCCTTGGGCTCGAGCAGATCCGGGAGGGAGAATCCAGGGTTCAGTTTTGAATGTGACAGGGTCATGGTTCGGCTTAGCATGGCCTCAACAGCGTTAGGAAAAGGGCTTGGCCGTTTCCAGCTCGCCAGCGCCCCCAGCTCTGTTCCCTGGAAGGGTGCCGTGGGGTCCTTGAGGAAGTGAGCCGGGCAGGTGGGAGGCGATGGCTGTGAGAAGCGGAGAAGCGTGAGACGGGGATTTGGGAAGAGGTGCGGGTACTGGGGGTGACCAGCACTAAAGCTGCTCGTGGACGTGGGCGGATGCAGGGAAAGATGCTGGAGGGGAGATGAAGGAGTTGGGTGGACCAGGTGGTGCCTGGGGAGAGTGATGGAGAGAAAGGCTGGAGGGCAGGTGCAGACATGGGGCCCTGGGGCAGGACAAGGCTGACACCTGCAGCAGGAAGCCGGGGTGGGGGTGGGGCTGGAAAGGAAAGAGCAGTGACCTGGGAGGGGATGCGGGGGGCTCTTGTCTGTTGATTTTCGGTTCTCCCTGTCTGTATACATGACTTCTATTTTTACTCTTAAGCGCTTCCGTGTACGTGTCCCCCAAACTCGGGCATTCTCTTCCATAGCCATTGTTCAGTTAGCAAAACTGAGAAGTTAATATGGAAGTGATTTTATCATCTTACTGAAATTTCACCAACTGCCCAATAATAATCTGTCCAGCAAAAGAAAAAACTTTTCCTGTTACAAGATCCACTTTGCACTCAGTTCTCCTGCCTTTTTATCTATGTATCTACATGTCTCTATCAATATCTATCTATATATCTGTCAGTCATCTGTCTATACATATCACCTGCCATTTACCTGTGTATCTGTGTCATCTGTTATCTATCCTTCCCTATCTATTGTCTGTTTCTATCTATCCATATCTATCCATCCATCTTTCATTTACCTACCCTTGGTAATTTTGCAGTTTATTGATCTACAACAGTTCTTTGGTCTTTCTTCCTCTTTCATGACCTTGACCTGTGTTGAAGCTACGCACTGTTATTTGCTGGAATGTGGCCTTGTCTTTGGTTCCTCGCGGTTAGATGGAGGCTGAGCAGCTTTGGCAGGAATTCCGTAGAAGGCACGTGTGTCCTTGGTATCAGAAGACACAGTCTTCACGTGTCCCGTTATGGGGCGTGTTGACTCGGATCACTTGACTTCAGTGGGGTCTTCCAGCATCTTCCACTGTAAAGTCACTGTTTTACTCTTTTTTAAAAAATATGTATTTATATATTTGAGCGGCAGAGTTACACACAGAGAGAGGTCTTCCATCCATTGGCTCACTCCCCAAATGGCTACAATGGCTGGAGTTGGGCCGATCTGAAGCCAGGAGCCAGTAGCTTCTTCTGGGTCTCCCATGTGGGGTGCAGGGGCCCAAGCACTTGGGCCATCTTCTGTTGCTTTCAGGCCATTAGCAGGGGGCTGGATCAGAAGTGGAGTAGCTGGGATTCGAAACGGCGCTCATATGTGCTGACCCCTAAGTTACTCTTTGTAATGAATTAACGTGTTGTAAGAAGACAGGTTCCTTTGAACACCCTATTTCTCATCAGACTTTCACGCTCCGGTCTTAGCAACCACGATTCCTGCCTGAATCAGTTAGGACTATGACGACCGCTGATACTGGTTTTTGTAACTCCACCTTCCCTCTGACATCCGTTAGTGGGCATTGTTCTGTTAGGAGGCACTCTCACTTCTTCATCTCACTGTGACTTCATGGAGTCACGTAGGCACGCTTTATTGTTTCTCTTTGTTTAATATAATGATTAATTACAATGCCTTGGTGCGAAGGGAGAAATGTCACTGGGAGCTCTCTGAGGCCGAATGGGGGGAGGTTGAGTATGAGGCCCGCCAGGGGCAGGAGGTGAAGCCAGACCCAGGAAGGGGCTGCACCGGGTACCAGAAGCCTTGGAGAGTCCAGGTAGTTCACGCTCTCCCTATCCCGGGAGAGCTCGTGTCTTTGCACTGCACCCCACCTAACCCCTCCCCGCCACGTGTTCCTGCGTTTCCCCATCCCAAACCGCCCAGAAAAGAACACTCCTCTGAGTTCTCTCAGTTCCAGAGTTCAGGGAGCGAGAATCAGGTTGGGCTCCTGAGTCTCTGGTCCACCCAGCTGCAGCTAGCATGGACAATGGCCCACGCAGCAGCCCGTGGGGCGGGGTTGAGACAGCTCTTGGCATTCCCTCATCCCCTGTCTCAGAGTACCTGGCCTGGAGTCCCAGTTCTGCCTCTGATTCCAGCTTCCTGCTAGCCTGCACCCTGGGGGGCAGCAGGTGATGGCTCAAGTACCTGGGCCTCTGCCACCCACCTGCGGGACCTGGAAGGAGTTCCTGGTATCTGGCATTTGGAGCGCGAAGGAGCAGACGGAGGATCTCTCTGTCACTCCGTCTCTCCCTTTCAAATGAGAATAAAATAAGACAAATGCATGAGCGAGCACTCGCTATACGCAGAGCGTTGTAGCCTTGTCCTACTTCCCTGGGATCTTCCTAGTGACACCTTGAAGAGACTGGATTCGCTCACTGCCATTTCTTCTCTTCTTTGCCACGTTGACCTGCTAAAGGTTTCACGGTCGCGGGGAGGATTTATCATTGACTGAGGGCTCACTCTCCTCCAAACTTCAGCTCCGCCTGGGTCCTGCTCGGTGGGCAGCCCCGGGGACCCAGAGCTGGGGATCAGAGTTCAGGAGATTCCAGAAACAAAGCATGCAGGCCCGTGAGCCCCAAGGGTGGTTCCCGGGCTCCTGGAGGAGCTGGAGAGACTCCAGCGTGCGAGCCCTCCTCCCAGGCCTCACCGCGGTCGTGGCGTGCGGCTGGCCGTCAGCCGTTCACTTCACAAAGGTCTGTTTGGTGCCTCTTGTGCTCTCAGCGCTCTTGGGGCAGTGGGAACCCTGAACTCTCGCAGGAGCTCCAGTCTGAAGGGAGAGTTGGCCAGTACAGCGAAACAGGCAGAAGATGGGGCGTATGGCACAGCCACAAGCACTCCTGGGGGAAACGAAGCGGGGAAAGAGTGGGGACAAGGTGTTAGGGGGCTGGGGAAGGCTCCACGCAGACAGAGCCCTGGAGGAAGTGAGCGAGCGCACAGCCACACGGGGATCTGAGGACAGCGCCGGGGCCAAGGGGGTGGCCTGTGTCCTCCAGCGGCACGTTGGTCACTGCCGCTGTCTGGGATTGTGGGCGCATGGTATAACAAAGAGCGGGCGGACTCTGGGCTGGCTTTAGAAGGAGCTGAAGTGCTCCACAGGGGTGGGCATTTGGCTTAGCAGCCACGCTGCTGGTTAAGATGTCCACAAGCTGCATCAGAGTGCCTGCATCCAACTTACGATTTTATGATGTTTGTTGATTTGCAGCTGTTGAACCATCTTTGCATTTCTGGGATAAATCCCACTTGATCGTGATGTATGATCTTTTTTAGGTGGTTTCTGATTCAATTTGCTAGTATTTGGTTGAGAACCTTTGTATCTGTGTTCATTAAGGACATTGGTCTGGGGCCTGCTTCCACCAGGGTTGAATAAAGCCTCATTTTCTGCTGAAAAAATAAAAAAAGGATATAGGTCTCTGATTTCTTTTTTGTGTCATGTCTTTGGTTTGGTATCAAAGTAATACAGGCCTGATAGAAAGAGTTGGACGTAATTCCACCCTGGTCAATATTTTGGGGCGGTTTGAGTGTTGGAGTTACTTCCTCTTTGAATGTTTTGTAGAATTCAGTATTAAAGCCATCGGATTCCGGATTTTTCCTTGATGGAAGACTTTTGATTACTGCTTCAATCTCATTGCTTGTTATGGGTCTGTTTGGATTGTCTATATCTACTTGATATAATCTTGGTAGCTTATATGAATCCAGGAGTTTATCCATTTCTTTGAGATTTTCCAGTTTATTATCATATAGTTCTTCATAGTAGTTCCTTATGATCCTTTGTATTTCAGCGGTGTCAGTTGTAATGCCTCCTATTTCATCTCTAATTTTATTTTATTTTTCTCTTTTTTTCTTTCTGGCTAGAAGTTTATCTGTTTTATCTTCTCAAAAAATCAACTTTCTGTTTTGATCCTTTGTATTTTTTTAGTTTCAGTTTCATTTATTTCTGCTTCGATTCTTATTATTTCTCACCTCCTGTTGATTTGGGGTTTGATTTGTTCTTGTTTTCCTAAGTCTTCAAGATGCATCATTAGATCTTTGAGACATCTCTCTTTTTTTAAGTAAGCACATAATGCTATAAACTTCCCTTTTAATACTGCTTTTGGTGTATTCCACAGGTTTTGATATGTTGTGTTTTCATTTTCAAAATTAGTGTATCTCTTAGCTTTTGCTAAAGGCTTCAGTTCAGTCCGCCGCTTCATGCTGCAAAGCGCATGTCACTCAGCACTTGGTGCAGGGTTGAAATCCCGCAGGGAGGCAGAGGCTGGGTGGCGCGTTTTTACCCCCCAGGTGGACCTCAGCCCACAGCTGCTGGTAAAGGCCAGCCTGCGGCCTCTCCGCGGAGGGAGGGGCTGGGGAGCGCTGAGCGCCGTCTCGTGACGGCAGTCCCAGCGGCAGTCCAGCCAGAACTTGGTCCACGGAGCTTCGGGATTGACCTGACACTCATGGCTGCCGCTGGCTTTTGTTGCAGATGGACAACCACGTGAGCATGATGCACATCCACGTGTTCGCAGCCTATTTTGGGCTGACTGTGGCCTGGTTCCTGTCAAAGCCTCTGCCCGAGGGAGTCGAGGAGAAAGAAAAGATGGCCACGAGCCCCAGTTTGTTTGCCATGCTGGGTAAGGTGGGAGGGGTGGGTGAAGCCTGTGCCGAAAACGTCTCTGTGCTTTGCCCACTTGCCCCGCGAGTCCGAGGCGTCCCATCTGGGGGGCTCATTCCAGGGGTCCTGTTGAAATCACGCCTTGGAAGGAAGCATTGTCTTCCAGAGCCCTTGCTCACGAATAGCCAGCAAGGAGGAGAGATCTGTTACACTGGAGTTTTTTAAAAGATGTGTTTATTTATTTGAGAGGAAGAGTTACAGAGAAAGAGGTCTTCCTTCTGCTGGTTCACTCCCCAGATGGCTGCAATGGCCAGAGCTGGGCTGGGCCATTCTGAAGCCAGGAGCCAGGAGCTTCTTCCAGGTCTCCCATGCAGGTGCTGGACTTGAACCGGTGCCCATATGGGATGCTGGCATCGCAGGCAGAGGCTTAGCCTACTATGCCACAGTGCCAGCCCTTACATTTGAGTTTAAATAAGTTTATCTGAGCAATTTTGCCCTCAATGGAAAGGGGGAAATTGGACAAAGGAAGAAAGCAGAGCCCAGGAGTGGAGGAGGGAGCAGGGAGCAGGAGTGGGAGGAGAATGGTCCCAATGTGGTGTTTGGAGAGGCTACAGGGAGAGGGATGAGTCTAGATGGCTGGGAGAGGCTCAGAGGAAGTCACGTGAGGCGCCCAACAGCAGCAAGGGCATAGCAGCATAGCCACGGGGCGAAATCAACACAGCAGGTGCATGCCACGCCCTCAGGCTGCAGTTGAGGCCTGGGGTCCGTAGATTTCAGCCTGTCCCAGGAGATGGTTTCTAGCAAGCTGAGTATTTGGAGGGGAGACATGACTCACCCCAGGTCCCAGAGCCTGCAAAGTGACTGCCCACGCTTGCCAGCTCCAGGATCCCCCTTGCCTGAGCCCCCCACCCCCCCACCGAGGTCACTGACCCTCTCTGGCCCCAGGCACCCTCTTCTTGTGGATCTTCTGGCCGAGTTTCAACTCCGCTCTGCTGGACATTCCTAATGAGAGGAAGCTCGCCGTGCTCAACACCTACTACGCCCTCGCGGTCAGCACAGTGATAGCCACTTCCGCGTCGGCCTGGACGCACCCTCAGGGGAAAATCAACCTGGTGAGGAGGGGGCTGTGTGCTGGGCAGCAGTAGGTGGGTCAGGCGGGAGGGGTGGCCAGGAGGCTGAGCGACTGCGCTCTCCAGCTGTTCCTGGGCGGGGCGCCATTGGGGTGACTGCTCCCTGGGCCCGAGAGGTGGCAGTGGGATAAGCCTGGTGATGGAAGGTGTGGATCCCAGCGGAGGGGAAGGCTGCCAGGTGATCTGGGGTAAGCGGGTGACCTCTCTGTGCCTCACCTCATCCACCCACCAGCGATTTCTTTGCAGACTCACATCCACAATGCGGTGCTGGCAGGAGGTGTGGCTGTGGGTGCGTCTTGTCACCTGATCCTTTACCCTCCCCTCGCCATGGGGCTGGGCCTTGTGGCTGGGCTGATCTCTGTCTCAGGAGCCGTGTGCTTGCCGGTAAGGAGTTGGACCGGGGACACCCTGTGTTTGGGCTTAGAGCAGCAGGACCCTGGGTCCCTGGGTCCCTGGTGGACCCAAGTGTTGGTGCCATGGGCTGCATTAGGCCGGAGTTGGCACTTTCGTAGGTTGGCTTCAGGGCCTGGATGAGGGGCCCACACCCCAGTTGGACAGTTCATTGGTTAGGGTGCTGGGGAGCAAGTAACAGAGCCCACACGAGTTTGCAGACAGGGAATTGTTGTATGGCTGCAGGGGTATCATAGAACCCACCAAAGAGGCTGCCACTAGGTGCCCAGAAATGCTGGCACCAGGGACTGGAGTGTGCAGAGCCCAAAAGCTCCCTGTTGCACTCTTTCTTTGCATTTCCTGAATTCCTGCTTTCCTCTCACGCCGCAGGCCTGCCTTCTCTTCCACCGCGCATGGAATGTCGTCTTGCTTAAGAAAGCTGTCAGTGGAATCTCTTGGCCACAATTCCAAATTCTCTGGAGAAGGGGCTCGCTGGTTTAGCTGGGGTGGCGGAGGGACATGCCGTGGATTCGTGGCTTCCCCAGTGAGCCATGGAGGGTGGGGGGGTGGGAGCAGAAGCACCCAGCGCTGAGAATCCGGGTCATAGCCACTTCCGCTGCTTAGTTCTCCCAGGTGGGCGGATCTTCGTTCCTTTATTACTCAACAGGTGCTCACCGTACTGGAGGGCCCCATCGTGGCCGGCTGGTTACGGCGCACTTCTGAGAGCACCACCCGGGGCCCACGCAGGCTGGAAGGAGGGAAAGGGAGGATCGTGAGGGCTGAGTGTGGATGAGCGGTGACTGTGCAGGGGTCCATCTCCACCCCCAAGAAGGGAGAATTTCCCAACAGGTTGATTTGACCGAAGGCGGGGCGGTCTGCCCCTTGCGGTGGGAACTCAGGTCCTGTGTCTCTGGCTGTGAAACCCCGAGATGAAGGAGCCACGGGCATAGCAGAGGACGTGGCACGGGGGCGTCATCGGGCTCAGAGTCCCTGGCTGTCTCGGTGCCTCGGCTCCCTCGCCTCTGTCCCCAAGGAGGACTGTTCAGAGACCATTTGTCATTGTGCTGAAGGGTGTTTCAAAAAGTTCATGGAAAATGGAATTAAAAGATAAGTTTGTGGGGGATGGCACTGTAGTGTAGTAGATTAAATCCCGACTGCTCCCTGCTAATGCACATGGGAAAGCAGCAGAAGATGGCCCAAGTCCCTGGGCCCCTCCCACCCATGTGGGAGACGTGGAAGAAGCTCCTGGCCCCTGGCTTTGGCCTGGTCCAGCCCCTGTCATTGCAGCCCTTTGGGGAGTGAAGGAGAAGATGGAAGATTCTCTCTGTCTGTCTCTCCCTCTCTCTCCCTGTAACTCTGCCTTTGAAATAAATACATAAATCTTTTTTAAAAGAAGTTAAGTTTGGGGTAGACATTGGCACAGTGGTTAAGAGGCTGCTTGGGATGCACACATTCTATGTTGGAATGCCGGGTTTGAGCCCCAGCCCTGCTTCCAGGTCCAACTTCCTGCTAAGGCAGACCCTGGGGGGCAGAAGATAACGCTCAAGTACTTGGGATCCTGTCACCCCCATGGGAGACCCATGATTGAGTTCTAGGCTCCTGGTCCTGCCCAGCTATTGCAAACACTGGGGGAGTGAACCAGTGGTTGGAAGATCTTCCTCTGTCTCTCTGCTTTTCTCTCTCTGCCTTTCAAGTAAAATAAATAAGAAACATTTTAAAAGGAGATACGTTCATTTGGGGTGCATTTGAAATCTATGCGTGACTTTTTTCATACTATGCATTCTCCACAAACTTTTTGAAGACCCCTTGTGTGTTTTAACACTTAACCTGGTTCTCAAGCTATGGTTTAGAGAGGGAGGTGGACAAGTGACCAGAGCCCAGTGTGATGACCGCTGCAGGAACACACCCAAGCCAGCCTGGGACAGGTCAGGAAAGGCTTCCCAGAGCGCAGCCTACGCTGACAGTAGAATTAGCCAGGCGAAGAAGTGGGAACAAGTGTTCCAGGCAGAAGGACCACTGTGTTGAAAGCTTAGTGTTGGGGCCGCAGCTGGGGCTGCAGGTCGATCCTCCGCCTGTGGCGCCGGCATCCCATATGGGTGGTGGTTCATGTGCTGGCTGCTCCTCTTCTGATCCAGCTCCCTGCTAAGGCACCTGGGGAAGCAGTAGAAGATGGCCCAAGTACTTGGGCCCCTGCACCCATGTGGGAGACTCGGTGGAAGCTCCTGGCTCCTGGCTTCAGAGTGGCCCAGCTCTGGCTGTTGCAGCCATTTGGGGAGTGAACCAGTGGATGGAAGATCTCTCTTTATGTCTCTCCATCTCTCTGTAACCTTACCTCTCAAATAAATAAATGTTTAAAAAAAAAAAGAAAAAAGAGAAAGCAAGCTCAGTGGTGAGAAGCACACATGGCCACAGGACACACAAAGACATTCTTAGGGCCGAAGCACAGGCTCAGCGGGGAGCCTGCTAGGACTGGAGCCTGGGAGAGGGCAGGTGCCCAGGTGCGTCTCCTGGCCGGTTGAGGAGTCTGGGTTTTATGGCGGAGGGAGTGGCAGTTACGGAGGGAAGGAGCCTGGTCAGATCTGCATTGGTGTTTCCATCTGTGGGCTCTGGGGGGCTGAGTGAGGAGGCCGAGGGAGCGCTGAGTGGAGTCTGGGGTGAGGTCAGATGCTTTCCCTCTGATCAGCTGTGCTAAAGCGTGGCTAGCCCAGGGGGTCTCTGCTGGCCCCTGCCCCCCACCCAGTCCCTGGAGACGTTCTAGGGTGGCACGCCGAGTGGAGGGCTGCCAGCCTCAAGCAGATAGGGACCAGCGCGCTGCTGACTACCCTGCGGTGCACCGGACGGCAGCCTCCGCCCCAGTTCCCAATCCTCAGCCCCAAATGGGAGTGGTGCTGATGCAGGCCCCTGCTACGCAGAGCGCAGGCAGAGGGGTCTGTTGGAAATGTGGCGTATTGGGCTCTACCTCCTGTGCGCTCTGCATCCTAGCGAGATCCCCGGGTGAGGTGCGTGCACGTTCAAGTCTGAGATGCGCCCCCTTTGGTGGCCCCGGGTGCCAGGCTCTGTGAAGAGGGTGGGTAGGGGACAAGGGGTCTCACCTGCAGACCCGCCCACGGTGCCGTTCGTCCCCAGGTGTGTCTTCACCGCGTGCTGAGGATTCACGACACCAGCGGTGTCCACTACACCTTCGGCTTGCCGGGCCTCCTGGGAGGCGTCGCCTACATTGTGCTGATGGTGCTTCAGGCCAGCTGGGCCAGCAGTCCCTGGTGAGTGGCTGGGCTCTCCCGCCTTGGCACATCGCGCCCCAGGTGGGAGAAATGTGCTCGGCGCCCAGGGCCACGTGCTCCGTGGGCCTTGCTGAATACTGGTTGGCTGGTTTGTTCAGAAACTCTTCCCACGCCCTGCCTTGGGTGCAGTCATCACCTCCCAGGGCCGCTTCCTGCTGAACGGGACAGCCGAGGTGTGGGGCACAGGCCCTCAGTTCCCAGACCACACGAGCACGGGCCGAGCGGATCAGGCCAGCTGGGTCCTTTCTCAACCCGCCATGGTGGTGGGGAGTGTGCACGGTGCGGTTTGGCCTTGAGACTGCTCTGCCCATCCCACGTCCTGGCTGGAGGGTGAGAGCAGGACGGCTTCCGCTGCCAGGGCTCCCGGGGGGCTGCTGTGCGGTTCAGACCACCTAGCAAGTTGGTGTAGGTAAGTGCAAAGCACAGGAGGGCCCTGGCCGAGGTCCTGGGGTGTGGGCTGCTGGGCCACAGGGAGGTCCTGTGTCCCCCACCCCACGGACAGCAGGGGCGCACTTGACTCCCCAGAGCCCTGGCCGTGACCTCCTGCAGGCCACAAGCACTTCCCAGATGTGGCTCCTGCACCCGGAGAGGGACTTGGGCACGCGACAGGGCTACTGAGTGGCTGTGGTGATGAGAATAGCACCAATAGGCGTCCCCACTGTTGATCAGCCACTGCCTAAGTGCCAGGTCTTGGGCCAGAAAGCATGGCGTGTCCCATCTCGTTTGTGAGGATGGATTGCCACCCTCTAGGAAGTGGTCCCATGGGACCATTATCTGCCGGGTCCCTGGGCTGGAACCCAGCTGGGGAGGTGCTGGGGTGAGTGGCACCGAGCTCTTATTACGGGGGTGGGGGCTCTCAGAGAAATCGTGGAGCAGCTGGCGTCTCTTCCAGCTCGAGGGTCCACAGTAGCAGAGGAGACCCCAGGCTACCTCCCATTTCCTTTGCACTTACGTTAGTGATGCAAAGTTTCTTTTTTACTTCATTTATGTACATGTTAAAAAAAGGCTAATTTGAAGAAAAATCTGTTTTAGGAAAATAGCGGCCCTGGAATACCCATGGCGAAGCCCAGGCAGGTCACCCTCAGGTGCTGACCTGTGGGAAGCATCTGGCTGAGCTTTGTACCCACTGCCGGGTCAGTCTTTTTTTTTTTTTTTTTTAAGATTTGTTTATTTTATTTGAAAGTCAGGATTACAGAGAGAGAAGAGACGACAGAGACAGAGGGAGAGAAATCTTCCATCTCTGGATCTCTTCTCAGATGGCTGCAATGGCCAGGACTGGACCAGGCCAAAGCCAGGAGCCAGGAGCTTCTTCTGGGTCTCCCACACGGGTGCAGGGGCCCAAGGACTTGGACCACCTTCCGCTGCTTTCCCAGGCCATAGCAGAGAGCTGGATCGGAAGAGGAGCAGCGGGGCAGAAACTGGAGCCCGTATGGGATGCCGGCCTCTCAGGCTGAGGCTCAACCTGCTGTGCCACAGCACTGGCCCTGAGGTCAGCCTGGTTGGAATCCCACAAGCCACCTGGTCCCAGCACGTAACATTGGTTCACTTTCCCGACCTGGACTTGCCCTTGGTGAATCACGGACACAGCAGCCCCACGCTGCCACCCCCACGGCCACCGTGAGGACGGGTGAAGTCAGATGGGAAAGCATGGAGTCAAGGCCCGGTGCAGGGTGGCCCTGGAGGCGGGGCCCGGTTGCTATGGCAACAGAGTTCCGCTTCCTCCAGTCCCGCTTTCAAGGGTAGACCAGGTCGGGGTTGGAGGTCAGCAGATTTGGGCTCAGCCTCCATTCTGCCACCTACAAATTAAAAGTAAAAGCAACCCTTGTTAGTGTGTTATAGTGTGTTCAGAAAAGAGCAAACATCATCAGGGTTCCACTTGACATGCCCATGTCACCAGCACCCAGGTCCCCCCTATGCCTCGTCCCAGGGGAACCATGAACCTGGCTGTGACAATGTCCGTCGGCTCTGCCTGTGTGTAGCTGCTCTCACGCAGTCGGGCTGTGCTCTCCCTCTGTACACGGTTGTGCCAGTCTTGGCTGGGGTTGAGCCTTATACAGATATTTCAGGTTCACTGGGGGCAGCGTTCCATGGTGGTGGTGTCTGCGCTTACAAAGATGACTAAGTGGGGCCAGCACTGTGGCGCAGCTGGTTAAAGCCCTGGCCTGAAGTGCCAACATCCCATAGGGGTACCGGTTCTAGTCCCACCTGCTCCACTTCTGATCCAGCTCTCTGCTGTGGCCTGGGAAAGCAGTAGAAGATGGCCCAAGTCACTGGGCCTCTGCAGCCACATGGGAGACCCGGAAGACGCTCCTGGCTCTGCCTTCGGATCGGCGTAGCTCCAGCTGTTGTGGCCATCTGGGGAGTGAACCAGAGGATGGAAGCCCTCTCTCTCTGCCTCTCTCTGTCTCTCTCTGTCTGCCTCTCTGTAACTGTCTTTCAAATAAATAAAATAAATCTTAAAAAAAAAAAAAAAAGATGACTAAGTGGAGACCCCGAGAGGTGGGTGTGGTTGGAAGGGCAGTTTAACGTCGCCCAGAGGCTCACTGCGCCCACACAGGGCCACACCCAACTCCCATGAGGGCCCAGGCAGCAGAGAGAGAGAGGAACTGGCCCTGTGCCTCTGTGACTCATGGCAGGGGGTGACTGGGTGGGGATGTCCCCCACGGGGCTGGCAGGGAACACACACGTGTGAGTTGGTGGGTGAGGGGTTTACGGATCAGTTTCCCACACCCACAAAAGTGACTGGCTGGGGAGTGAGGCCTCCAGCGTGAGCTGCGAGCCCGGCCTGTGATGAGCAAACGTGGGAGCGACAACTACTGGCTCCAAGAAAAGATGCTTAAACAAGTTTGTTTGAACACAGCACGGTTTGTTTATCCATCGTTGATGAGCCTGGGGAGTTTCCTGTTGGGAGCCAGCGTGGACATTCTAGCCGTGTTTCGTCTTCACTCCCTGCAGCATATGCATGCGCTTCTCTTGAGTGCGTGCGTAGAAGTGAATTGCTGTATCACCCGCTCTGCGGCCGCGAGCTTAGTGGGTCCTGCGCTTTGTGCCGTCTGCGCCAGTGCAGCCCGAGCACTGCTCCCACTCCCCGTGCTCTCCGTGCTCGCTCAGTGTTTTCCGCCTTTAATTAACCACCCGGCTACCACGCTTGATGTTTTTGCTTTTTAAAAATCTGGGGCCAGTGTTGTGGCGCAGCAGCGACAGCATCTCATGTGAGCCCCGGTTCAAGTCCCGGCTGCTCTACTTCCGATCCAGCTCCCTGCTAATGCGCCTGGGAAAGCACTGGAAGATGGCCCAATGGCTTGGGCCTCTGCCAACCACATGGAAGACCCACACTGAGTTTCTGGCTCCTGGCTCCTGGCTTTGGATCGGCACAGCTCTGGCTGTTGTGGCCATTTGGGGAGTGAACCAGCAGATGGAAGACCTCTCTCTCTACCTCTGCCTCTCTGTAACTATGCCTTTAAAAATAAATAAATAAATCTTGGGGCCGGTGCTGTGGCGCAGTGGGTTAATGCCGGCCTGCAGTGCCAGCATCCCATTTGAGTGCCGGTTCTAGTCCCAGCTGCTCCTCTTCTGATCCAGCTCTCTGCTATGGCCTGGGAAAGCAGTAGAAGATGGCCCAAGTCCTTGGGCCCCGGCACCCTCTTGGGAGACCCAGAAGAAGCTCCTGGCTCCTGGCTTTGGATTGGCGCAGCTCCAGCCATTGCGGCCATCTGGGGAGTGAACCGGCAGATGGAAGAACTCTCTCTCTCTGCCTCTCCTCTCTCTGTGTAACTCTTTCAAATAAATAATTAATAAATATTAATATTATATTATAATATCATAATATATTATAATATGTAATATTATTATATATTATACTTATATAAGATATAATATACATAACATATAAGATATTATAATTATTATGTATAATCTTATACTATTATGATCTTAATATTTATTTATTTGTTTATTTTAAAAGGCCGAGTTAGGGAGAGACACAGAGATAGAGATCTTCCATCCTCTGGTTCACTCCTCAGATGGCCTCAATGACCAGGGCTAGGTCAGGCCAAAGCCAGGAGCCTGGAACTCCAGAGAGAGAGACAGAGAGACAGAGAGACATAGAGAGAGCCACGTGTTCAGGAACAGGTCCTGTTAAACTTTTGCTGGGGGGCGGGCAGGGAAGCAGGAGCAGCGAATCCCATTAGGGTGGGGGTGGAGCTGACACCGGTGGTTGGGCCATGTGGCCACCTGGCTTCCAGCCATGGTGGCGGGGGCTAGAGCCTAGGATGGTGTCCGGGGTGTAGATTACACCATAGATATGACTGTGCCATTATATTAACATTCCCCCCTTTTGTTTTTTATAAAGCAAGAGTTGCATGGGATTACATTAGCCCCAAAAGTCCAGGAGGGGTAGAGGGACGTCCCCTGAGCTTCTGATACCCTGGGTTGTGTTGGGGGCTAGAGAAGAAGCAGACTGCTCCAGATAGCCCAGGCCGGCAGAACGGGGGCCTGGAGCGTGCCAGGGGGCGGGGGCGTGCTGAGTGGGCAGTTGGGCAGTGGTCCATCATCACTGAGCCCCGCGCTCACACGTGAGCGGCAGTGTGGGAGCTCCCTGTGCCTGGATCCCCCGTAAGGAAGGTGCAGTCACTGCTTCTGCATTGTGACAAGGGTTCAGCAGAGGGAGCTGAAGTGACCTGGCCAAGGTCGCAGAAGCAGTCCGCCCCACGAGGCTGCAGGCTCTGAGCTGTGCTTTCCTGCTCTTCAGATTGGGGCCGTAGGCCGCCCCCATTTTGTGGAACCAATGAGACAAGAAGCAGGAAAGACTCAGACACTAGCTGGTTCCGAGCAAGCGTCCTGGGGCCACCGTGAGGGGACCGGCAGTGCGCAGGTGCAGGCCTAACCCTGGGAGACCCACAGCCAGCACCAGGGTCTCCGTAACAGTTTAACATGAAGTTGATGGGCCCGAGGTCGCTGGAGGAGAGGGCTCCGGGCGTATGTCCCAGGGGTGCGGGTGGGCAAGGGGAGGGTGTGGCGGCCATGCTGTACCCCATCTCGTCCTGGGAGGAAGGAAGCCTTCGTCTCATTGTCTAACGTAAACCGGGGACAGAGACGGAGGCGACTTGCCCAGCGCCACACAGCTGGGACTTGAATGTGGGTTTTCTGATTTGTGGCCTGGTTCATTATCCCTGGGATCCCAGGGCCAGAGGAAGCCAGAGGGGACCCTAGGGTCCACCTTCCCTCCCAACTTCCCATCTCCAGTGTGCGTGGCTTTGTGAGAAGGCGACGGGAGTGTGGCTGTGGGGAGAGGACACACCCTCCCCCCACGTTGCTGCTGTCCGCTCTGTCCCCGGTGACCGCTGCAGCCTGATGCCCGGGTGACCCCCGTGCTTTGTCGTTTCTAGGGTCAGCTTCCAGGTGCTCAACGACGCTGGGGCGCTCAGCCTGGCCGTGGCGATGGGCCTGGCGTCCGGTCTCCTGGCAGGTAGGTGGGAGCCCCCCTCCATCCTCTGCACTCTGCCCGGCTCTGTCCGTGCCCACCCGCTCCGCTCTCACCCAGCGGGGCAAAGGGCTCAAACTTTGTTTTAAAGAAAGGCAACCGCGTCATTTCAGCACTGGGAAGGCCCTTTTAGAAGTCGCCTGCTGCAGAGACTCAGGCCGGGGAAAGGCAGGCCTTCACCGGGCTCTCGGTGTGTGTCGGGCTGGGGCCTCTCGCGCCCAGGCTGGTGTTTGCGCCCAGTGTGCACCGAAGGCCAAGGAACCCTTACGCCCAGGAGCCTACCTTCTGCTGCCTAAGACAGCACGACACTGTCACTCAGCGAGTATCTTCAGTCTCTAGGGATGAACCAGGCACTAGGGACACCACAGTGAACAGCGAATTTCCTGACCTCCCCGGGCTGCCACTCGCAGCAGAGAGGGTATCGATAATAAACAGCCAGACAAGGTATACGGGGTCAGAGGGTGGGAGTGCTATGAGGGACGCCCACACACGCAGCCCGGGGTGGGGGAAGCTCGCGGAGAAGCTGGGAGACCCAGGGGAAGGCATCATCTCCAGGAAAGAGCACTTCACGCAGAGGGCAGCAAGTGCCAAGGTCCTGGGGCAGGAGCGTGTTTGCGTGTCTGGGGGTCAGCAGGGAGAACAGTGTGACCCACGTGGAGGGCATGCGGGCCGAGTGGTAGAAGGGGCCTGGAAGCCCTGGGCGGTCTCTAGACAGGGGGGGAGGGGGGTGTCTGCTCCTGCAAGGCGATGGAACAGCAGAGGCTCTCAGGGAGTTACTAATTAGCCAGTCTTCCTGTACAACAGGCACCATGTGCACCTGTCCAGACCTGTCCACTTATGTTCTACAAGCGAACATCTATTGGTTAGATGCCCCAGGCAGGGGTCGACGCCAGAACGCACACAGAATAGTGGCACAGCGCTCCCCAGTGAGCTGTGTGGCCTCAAACACACCCCCGTCCTGTCTCTGGACCACAGTGCCGGCCACACACACCATCTATGTTTTTTAAAGATTTATTTATTTTTTACTTGGACGTCAGAGTTGAGAGAGAGAATCTTCCATCTGCTGGTTCACTCCCCAGATGGCCACAATGGCTGGGGCTGGGCCAGGCCGAAACCAGGAACTAGGAGCTTCATCCACGTCTCCCACGTGGGTACAGGGGCCCACGCACTTGAGCCATCCTC
The DNA here is from genome assembly GCF_964237555.1 of Oryctolagus cuniculus. Lineage (NCBI taxonomy): Eukaryota > Metazoa > Chordata > Mammalia > Lagomorpha > Leporidae > Oryctolagus > Oryctolagus cuniculus. The sequence continues at coordinate 145,974,347 of NC_091438.1, forward strand.
TGCTGCTTTCCCAGGTGCACTAGCAGGGAGCTGGATTGGAAGTGGAGCAGCCGGGACTCAAAGTGGTGGCCATATGGGATGCCTGTATTGCAGGCAGTGGCTTAGCCCACTACGCCACGACGCCAGCCCCAACACACACTTTTAATTCCATTCTTCCACACACTTTGTGAAGTACTCGCCTGTGTTCAGTGTTGTCTCATGGGACAGGAAAAGATCTGTGAGCCAGGTTTCCATCGGTGGGGAGTGAAGCCTCAGCTGTCTGGCAAATCCACGTGGGCGGTAGGGGCTACTTCTGAGTGAGCCCAGGTGTGTGCGGGGTGCCGGTTGTGCCCGCACACCAGTGCCAGTTAAAGGCACACACCGCGCGAGGAGAACCTGAATTGCACTGAGCTCGCACCTGCCTGCGTTAATCTGTTCTTTCATACACCGGGACTGATCGTGAAAGACACGCAGACGCGTCATCAGGAACGTCTTCCTGTCCCACACGACAGGCAAGCGTTCACTTAATGTATCCTGGGAGATGCAGCTGTCCCGGTGGAGCCGGGATTGAATTGGGTCAGGTGCTCTGGGCAGAGGCGCCAGGCAGTGGGGGAGGGGAGGCAGGCACAAGAGTGACTTGACGTGAGCGAGCGTGTTGGAGTGACTCTCCGTGGTAGCACCTGTGTTTTGGTTGCACCTACTCTTTAGCTGGGCGCCGTCTGCCGGAGCCCTGCTACCCTGGCTTGGGAAGGCCGTCAGATCTCGGACACCACTCAGGGTAGGCTCAGTCCTTTGCGCGTGGCTCCTGCCAGTCCTGTTCGATGTCCATGGACCTGATCGGGCTGCCCCAGGAGGACGGGGTTTGCATTTGTCTTACTTCCTGAGAACGGAAGCAAACAGCTTTCTTTCAAGGTCCCAGGGTCGAGCTACATCATTCCCACTCATACTGAGATGAGTGCTGTGCTCCAAATGTTTTAACATTTTATTGTGAATTTAAACAGGTTTGGTCCTAAATCTCAAAATATGGAGAGCACCTCATGTGGCAAAATTTTTTGATGACCAAGCCTTCTGGGAGGTAAGAGTTTTAACCCATAATATGCTAGATTTCGAGTGCATGAACTTGACAGGGTTTCTGCTGTAGATGGGAACTTGGTGTTTATGGGAGTCAAGAAACAAGCAGAAAGGAGATGTGTTGAAGTGCGTTTGTTTATTTTATTTGAAAGGCGGGGTGGAGGAGGGGGGAGAGAGAGATCCTCCGTCTACTGGTTCACTCCCCAGATGCTCACAACAGCCAGGGCTGGGCTGAGCCGAACCAAAGCCAAGAGCCTGGTATTCAATCCAGGTCTCCCAGGTGGGTGGCAGGCTCCCGGCACCTGGGCCATCATGTGCTGCCTCCCAGGTTCATGTTACAGAGAGGCTGGGACTCAAACTCAGGGACTCCAGTACGGCACATGGGTGTCCCAAACACCACGTGCGCACCTCCGTCACTTTTTTTTTTTTTAAGTTATTTATTTATTTGAAAGGCAGAGTTAGAGAGGCAGAGGCAGGGAGAGGTCTTCCATCTGTTGGTTCACTCCCCATATGGCTGCAACAGCCAGAGCTTGGCTGATCTGAAGCTAGGAGCCAGGAGCTTCTTTTGGGTCTCCCAGGTGGGTGCAGGGGCCCAAGAACTTGGGCCATCTTCCACTGCTTTCCCAGGCCATAGCAGAGAGCTGGATTGGAAGTGGAGCAGCCGGGACTCGAACCGGCGCCCATATGGGATGCTGGTACTGCAGGCAGCGGCTTTACACACTACACCTCAGCGCAGGCCCCTGCAGTTTAGCTTTTAAATGGCTTTATTGCTGGGGCTGGCGCCATGGCTCATTTGGTTAATCCTCCGCCTGCAGCGCCAGCATCCCATATGGGCGCCGGGTTCTAGTCCCGGTTGCTCCTCTTCCAGTCCCGCTCTCTGCTGTGGCCCAGGAAGGCAGTGGAGGTTGGCCCAAGTGCTTGGGCCCCTGCACTTGGCTCCTGGCTTTGGATTGGCTGGCCGTAGCAGCCATTTGAGGAGTGAGCCAACTGAAGGAAGACCTTTCTGTCTCTTTCTCTCACTGTTTCTCTGTCTCTGTCAAAACAAAAACAAAACAAAAAACACAGCTCCTGGCTGTTAGTACCTTGACTCCCAGCTCCACTGCTCTGTGGGCCAAGGTTACTCCACATGCTGTGGTACCATATCCCAGGCTGTAACACAGCCCAGCGAGAACCAAGGACATACCCAGATGGCAAGAGAAGACCCCCAGGGAACCTAAGGACTCTCTTTGGAAAACTGAAAAGACTGGCAGGCAGAAGAGGGAAAATTTTTCCTCTGGGAGCTGCTATCCAAACGTGTAAAAGGGCGTGAGCTACCGCATGTGGCAGAGGTGAGCCCCGTCACTGGAGGCATTGAACTACCAGTGACCCAGGAAGAGCCTCACACAGACTTGTCCAACTTCTCTTCTAATCCGGATTCCACGAAGGAGCCTCCAGGGCAGGTGTCCACCTGCACAATCATTTGCTCTGGCCCTTCAGAGGCAACTGCAGGCGGGGTGCAGGCGGGGCTCCAATTCCAGAGCTGCAGCAGGCTCAGTGCAAAGGCTGAGCTTTGGCCCTGAATGAGGTTCTAAGTCTCCAGATGGCCCTTGACAGAGAAAAGGTCCCCCCCACCCCCGCAGTTGTTCACAGGAGACCCGGAGGTTGGTGAGTTTCAAGGGGTGAGGTTGGCAGTGTACAGACAAACCCCGCGCTGAATGGTTCATGCTAACACTGGCGTTTGCTCTGCTCTACCCTAACAGTTTCCTCATCTGGCTGCTGGATTTTAAGCAAGCAGGTCCACGGGAGACGAGAGCTGCGTGGAAGCCACGTTGCCCAGCTTCGTGTGCCGCACTCATCACAGCCACGTCCCCTCCCGTGCAAGGAAACAGGGTCAGGTGTCACTGCATATTAAAAAACAAAAGATCAAAGATTTGTTTTCGTGCTAATTTAATACCAGTTCTGGTTTCATTAAATATCATGGTTTTCTAGGCTGCAGATGTAATTAAGGTTTTGGCTCAATTTTATTGACGGTGCCTGGATTCTTTCTCATGCCCCCAGATCACCTCTTGCCTCCATCAGCAGTGCAGACAACGGCAAACTTATAACGCTTTTTTGTTTCTTTAAGATTTATTTGATTTGAGAGGCAGAGTTAGACACTGAGAAGCAGAGATCTTCCATCTGCTGATTTACTCTCCAAATGGCCACAACAGCCAGGGCTGGGCCAGGCCTAAGTCAGGAGCCAGAAACTCCATCTGGGTCTCCCACATGGGTGCAGGGGCCCAGAAACTTGGGCCATCATCCTCTGCTGCTTTCCCAGACACGTCAGCAGGGAGCTGGGTCCGAAGTGGTGCAGCCGGGACTCGAACCTGCACCCACGTGGGACGCCGGTGATGCAGGCGGCAGCTTGGCCCACGGTGCCTCAGTGCTGGCCCCCAGATGTAAAGCTTTGATTTCTACAGTCTTAGCAGACACGGTGTCCCCTGAGCACACTGCGAACTGCACTACAGGGAGAGGCTGGGGTTGCGTGCAGGGTGAGGACGCGTTGCCTTGGCTTTGGAGGCGACTTCTCTCACCTTGAGATTGTTTTGATTTCCATGCTCTGGGGTTCCTCCTGTGCAGAGAGAGGGTGACTTCAAAGATCCTCTCCAGTGCCCGTCCTGTGCCTTCATGTGAAAACACAAGAGGTGGCAGCAATGCGGTCTTGACTTTGAGTCATGTCTTGGTAACCAGACAACACCCAGAACATGGCCTAGGACTCTGGCCGATGTGGGAGGAGCCCCACAGGGAAATCACAAGGAGAACTCTGGTTCACGCAGGGCCAATCGTGGCACGCGTTAGCAGGGCGACATGGCAAACTGTAGTTCTGAAGGGCGTGCACCCCACTTGACTGGGGTGCAGAGCCCGGGGGAAAACACAGCTGTTGGCCCCGGCGATCGACCTTGCCGGTCCATCAAGCTTAGTGGCCCAGGGCAGAAGTAAAGTGAAACATGGAATCCAGTTCATTATTCGAACAGACAGACACTGCTACCCGAGCACGAGACGAGCTGGGCCCCATGCTCTTCCTCCTTCCCCAGCGGTGCCCGTGCAGTGACCACGGGGCACAGTGGCACAGAGCCCCACAGACGGGCCCCGAGACGCCTGGTCAGAGGACTCTGGGCTCTCTCCTCCAGCGTGGTCACCCCCTTCTTGGGAGGCCCCGAAATGCTCGCGAGGTGCCAACACTGACAGGACACTGGTGACACCGCATAAGCCAAAGCACCGTGAGCACGAATTCTCACCACTGAAAACGGCTCAAAGCGGAGCCAGGGCCGCGTCGTGGCGCAGCGGTGCTGGCGCCCCACACGGTGGCTGCTGACACAGGCTGAACACCCGACGTGAAGAGGCCACGTCCAGTGAACGCAACCTTCAGAGCGCTCACGCAGAGTTCTGGACTTCAGAAGGAACACATACGCACGACAAACCTACGATTTCTCCTGTAACTGACTTTTATTTTTACAAACTATACCATGATAAAACTTGACAAAAATGACGCGTGTGGGACAGCTTAACGTGTTATAAGTTAATCAAGTGCATACCATAACACCCTGTTGTTGCTGAAACAGGAAGAGTTCTCATGATTTCAGTGTTACACAGCGGTAAGCCAAGCCCAGACTCAGGAGGTTTACAAAACGGCATTACAAAACGGCTGGCAGTGAGCAGTAGAAATCCACGCACGCGGGGCTCCACGCTGCAGGAAGTCAGGTTTTCACTGCCACAGGTCTTCAGTGCGGCCGAACTTAAAAACCAGCCCTCTATGAATAAGAGAAGAAACATCACACGATTAAGATAAGGAGTATCACGTCACAAGGGAGGAGGACGAGTACTGAGGCTCAGAACGGTGGGAAGGAACAAATAATTAGCAGTGGACACCACGCTGCAGCAGAGGGCGTGCAGTCGCTGCGTAGGACAGCCTCATCCCAAATCGAGCTGTGGGTTGAGTCCTGGCTACTCCGCTTCCAGTCCCTGCTAATGTACTTGGGAAGCAGCGGGTGACGGCCCAAGCACCTCAGTTCCCAGCCACCCAGGTGGGAGAGCCCGATGGAGCTCCAGGTTCTTGGCTCTGGCCTGGTGCAGCCCTGGCTATTAGGGACCCGGGGACAGAGGATCTCTGTCGATCACTCTGCCTTTCCAATCAACCTTTGATGAGTTGTATGAAACAACCTGACATGGAATGTATCCAAGCAGAAACTGGTCATTCTAAGGTAGTAATTTTTTTAAAAGATTTATTTATTTATTTGAAAGGCAGAGTTACAGAGAGGCAGAGAGAGGGAGGGAGGGAGAGACACAGAGAGAGAGAGAAAGAGGTAAGTCTTCCATCTGCTGGTTCACTCCCCAGTTGGCTGCAATGGCTGGAGCTGCACTGATCTGAAGCCAGGAGCCAGGAGCTTCTTCTGGGTCTCCCACACGGGTGCAGGGGCCCAAGAACTCGGGCCATCTTAGCACTGTCTTCCCAGGCACATTAGCAGAGAGCTGGATCAGAAGTGGAGCAGCCGGTACCTGAACCAGTGCCCACGTGGGATGCCAGCACCACAGACGGCGGCTTTACCCGCTACGCCACAGTGCAGGCCCCAAGATAGTAAAATCTTACATCATACTCAACTGTGCTGTTACCTCATTGTCCCTGCACATGTGACTTCAAAAAGCTGACCAAAGTTTAGTACCTAATTATCACATGTTTGATTTTATCACATTTATTCAACACACATTTTGGAGTGTCCTGGTGTCTAGTGCTAGGGCCATAGAGGCCTCAGGCGGCTCGCGTGCTTGGTGAGGTGTTGAGGGACTGGGGCGAAGGGGAGAGGCTCATTCACCATACGTCAGTTAAGGAGCGTAGAACCACGGACGAGCTGGACCAGGATTTACAGGGTGGGAAGTACTTGAGATGGGCTTTAACGGATCAGGGGGGGTCTGACCGGGAGGCCGGGAGGAAGAGAGCCAGCGGGATGCTGAGGAAGGTGTTTCAGGGAGAGGAAGCCGCACAGCGTGGACGCCACGCGCGCAGGGCGTCAGGGACACTGCCTCCCAGGGCTCACAGGCTGGGTCAGGTGAGGGGGCGCACGGGCATCTACGCTTCAACTTAAAGATGCCGAGGAGGGCAATCGCAGGTGTCAAAGACGCTGGAGCTGTGACACAACAGGGAGGGACTCAGCACGGCCAGGTTACAGCTTATGGGACGGCAACTGTCGGGGTGGCGAGTCTCGCCCGGGGGCCGGGGCGTGTGCTCGTGAGGGGACGTCGGTGCTGAGCGCCCGCAATGCAGAACGAAATGGGGCTGTGTGCAGATGCCCCCACCCAAAGCAACAAGCACTCAGCTCCGGCTGATGGTGGGGTGCACCCCTGTGCCAGATATGCCAGTTCTCTGGGAAAAGCCAAAATTCAGGCCGCCCCGTCCTTGAAAGGGAGAGGCATCAGAAACACACAGCCTCCCTCACGTGAACACAAAGCACCACACCCACTCCCATTCCATGCTTCTGTCTGAATTTTGCCGCGTGGTCTCGCGGAAGTCACCTAACTTCTCTGTGCCTGTGTCTCCCATGTAAACAGGACAATGCGGGGCCAGCTCCAGGGCTGCTGGGGCAGGTGACTGACAGGACATGCCTGGAACATGGTGACTGCTCAACAGCCCTCGGTCATTAGTGAAAGTCAGTGGCTTTGCTCCTTTTTTTTTCTTAACCCTTTGAAGTTTCTCCACGAGTTTCTGGACACAAGGTAGGATCCAAAGGGGCTGTGCATCTCGCCAGATCTAAGTTTACCTTCTCTGTATTTCCAAACTGACTTTATAGAGTTGCCAAAACACCTGCTGGTGGAACAGGACAGACGTGGTGTGAGCGGCCACCGGGAGGTGGCGGGAGGGACAGAGAAGGAACACAGCAGTGTCTTAACCTTTTTTTGGACTGGGGACTTCTCTCTGAAAATCCGTGAAAGCCAGAGACTCTGCCTGTCCAGAAGTGAGCGGGACACCAGGTTCGCCTGACTCCCCACCCTCAGGGGCCCATGGAACGGAGGTCAAGGACTCCGAGGCAGCCCAGCCGATGGAGAGTTCTGTTTTGCTTTCTGGCTGGGGGCGTGGTCAGAAAGGGGAAGGGCAGGCCCCTGGTTTCCAGGATGAACGAGCAGCAGAGATGACCATGACCATGACCGCTCCAGCTTATCAGTAATTGCATCAGGAGAAACCATGGGACGGCTTTTCTTTCCTATCTCGAATCTACCCACAAACTCGAATAACACTAAGGATAAAAGAGCTACAAAATGCATCCAGAAACCGGATTTTAAGTAGAAATGGTTTCAAGCAAGATTTCATTAAAAGCAGCTGTTAAGAGATCTAGGTTTAAAATAAACATCGTCAGAGTCGCGTAACTAAACCTACACGAAAGTTATTCATTAAAGGAGGTCTGGTGGCGATTTAAAAAATTAATATATGTTCCCAAGGTTGGCAACAAACCAACCCCTGTATTAAAAAATGTCCTCCTCAACCTCATTCTTGATACTATAAGAAAATAACAGGGGAGGACCATCAGACAGAGGCAAATTAAGCAACTAAATATAGTCAATGATGTAACAGAAGCTATTATTAACAACAACAACAAAAAAAAACCGACAAGATAAAGAATGAAAAATAAACTTACCCAAAAAAGATGAAGGCATTCTGGAAAAATACAGCAATCCCAGGGTATACTATGGGCTTCTCTGTAAAATAATTGGAACATGTAGAGGTTTAGAATCTCAAAACACTTTGCTCAGACCCACTGGCAGATACACTTTCCTGCCCTCGTAAGAGACTTTCGAGTAAGCACAACTGGCGTGAACATTAAATGACCCATGGCATGGACTGAGCCCACCGTGGCTGAGGGACTGGCTGTCTCTCTCATCTGACACACGCGTCCCAGGGCACGCTACATGCGAGGACGCGGCAGCTGGGCTCCCGGGGAGACGGGCAGCCTGCAGAACCCACGCAGGTCAATCAAGCGGGAAAGGCAGAGGCGTGCAGAGACGGCGGCCTGGCAGTTGGCCAGGAAGACCTCACGAGAGGGTGACGCTGCAGTGAGCACAGGAAGGGCAGCTCGACTGCGAGTGCAAGGGCCCTGAGGTCGGAGCACGCTGGTCCCGCAGAGCAGCAGCCACATGGACCGGGACCGGGACCGGGACCTGAGGGGCGCAGGCCGGGCAGCCAGGACCCGGCAGAGCCCTGCGGCTGGTGAGGGCTCTGATGCTCGCTGAACGACAGGAGACGCCACGGGAGGTCCTGTGGCTGACGTGGGCCAGCTGTGCCAGCTGTGCTGACAGTCCATCAGCTAAGACAAGGGGCGGGCCCGAGAGCAGCTGCGGGGCTCTTTCAGCAAGACTGTGATGGACTGAACGGGGTGCTGGCAATGGACACATAACACGTGGCAAGATTCCGGACACGGACACGGAGGGGCCAGCAGCATTTGCTGGTGGACTGTGAGGGAAAGAGGCAGCGTCCCCACAGGCCTCCCAACGCCTGGAAGGCCGGGGCAGCCCGCACCACGCCGGGAGCACTGTGTGAGGGACGTGCGCTCTCACCGTGCCCAGAGCTGACTGAAGCTCTCCTAAGCGTCCACTGCTGGGGCTGTCAGGGAGAACCCACTGACCGCCAGAGCGGGGCACAGAACACATAAATTAACTTTTCTCATCTCCAAATAGCTTCAAGTAATCTCATTCACCTGCATGTGTGGTTTGTAAAGGCTTTCACTACTATCCCACATTCACTATCCATTGCCACCAGGATGGCTCATAAAAATATTACATCCAGATTATCTTGGGTTGGCATTGGACCTGGCTAAGATGCCGGTGTAGGCTAGGCCATCGCCGGCAACACCAGCATCCCACAGGGGTTGCTCTACTTCTGCTCCAGCCCCTGCTAATACACCCGGGGGAGCAGCAAAGGACGGCCCAAGTGCTTGGGCCCCTGCACCCATGTGAGAGATCCTGAAGAAGCTCTTGGCTCCTGGCTTCGGCCTGGCCCGGCTCCGGTCATTTGGGGAGTGAACCAGAGGATGGTAGATCTCTCTCTCTCTCTGTTTCTCCCTTTCCCCTTATCTGTAACTCTGCATTTCAAATACATAAAATATAAATTTAAATTAAAAAAAAGATGCTGGCGAGACACTGCACCCCATACTGGAGAGCCTAGGTCTGAGTGCTGGCTCTGCTCCCAATTCCAGCTTCTTGCTAACTGCATCCTGGGAGGAAGCAGGTACCAGCTCAAGTGGCTGGGGCCCTGACGTCCATACGGGACACCTGGGCTGAATTACCGCAGGCATCTGGAGAACGAATCACTGAATGGAAGCTGTCTGTATCTCTCTGCCTCACAAATGAATAAAAAATTCATTAATTAAAATTGGAAGGGGGGCATTGTGGCACAGCAGGCTAAGCTGCCACTTTGGGATGCTGGCATCCACATGAGAGTGCCAGTTCAAGTCCTGGCTACTACACTTTCAATCCAGCTCCCTGATAATGTGCCTGGGAAAGCAGTGGAGGACGATCTAAGTCATTGGGCCCCTGCACCCACGTGGGAGACCCAGAAGCTCCTGGCTCCTCGATTCAGATTGGTTCAGCTCTGGCAGTTGTGGCCATTTGGAGAGTGAACCAGCGGATGAAAGATATCTCTTTGCCTCTGCTCCTGCCTCTGCCTCTCTGTAACTCTGCCTTTCAAATAAATAAATAAATCTTAAACACACACACACACACACACAAACCTTATGATATGTTGAATGCAAAAAGCAGGGACCAAAATTACATTTATATTATAATAACTACATAACAAAATAAGAAAAGAGAGTGAAAGGAAATATACTAAAATATTGAAGAGTGGCAAGATTATTACAGATTCTTTTTTCTACATCTTTGGTAACATAGTTTAATAATAAAATCTATAAACGAAAGATGCAAATAAAATATTTAAAAATGTCTACCATTCCATATCTAAATGATTTTATTAAAAACTTAGGAAACCCGTGCTTTTAGTCCAGGGGTAACAGTTTATTCAAGGAGGTAAAATGAAGATACAAGGTGAGTTAGATGGAGGCCAGCCCATCGTGAATACTGTATGTCTGCAGATACAAGCACAGGCCATTGTACCTGGAACACGAAAAAGCTTCCTGTTTTCCTGGGTGCCTCCGGGTGAAGCCCCAGCCAGGGACCTAACAGTGTCCCTTCCCAGAGCCTGCCTTCGACTGTCTTCTCGGGCAGGTGTGCATTAAAATTGCTTATTTTTCTGTCTAGGAGGAGATGACACCCTGTCAGCAGGAGGCTTAACTGAACCAACTTCGCTTCCAAAACTTGCTCAAGAGCTAGACAACACACACGCTGCTGCTGAGGTTCGGGAGCCACAGAGAAGCAGGGCGTGGAGCCACCTCCCGCCATCCTGCCTGGGCTCCGGATTAGAAGAAAAAACAGCACAGAAGAAAGGAAAGCAAACCGCACAAGGCAACACACACGGGTGCGAGGCGTGGCCGGGTGGAAACGCACTGCTGGTAACTGACTGCCGCTAAAATGCTGATTCTGAAACCACCACTAAGACAGAATCCCGGCGTCCCCAGCAGTGAGGCGGAGCCCGTGTTTGCTCACCTTTAGCAACGTAACCTCCAAAGAGGATCCACATGGATGCGATCAGAGAGCCAAAGGCCAACATGAAACCAATGAAGAGCCAGATCCGGGCACCTGGGAGAAGGAGAACCGGAAGAGGCCGTCAGGACACTTCAGACCCCCAGGAGGACAAACACCCAGACCCAAACAACCAGAGTCGAAACAGAACAGCGGGAAAAACACACGCCCAGCATCTTTCAGAGGGCAGGTGCTGGCCTCTCTCCTCTCGGCTGCTTTGCATATTCTTTTAAAAAAAAACAGTTATCTGGCTTCAGCCTGGCCCAGCCCTGGTTGTTGTGGCCACTGGGCGAGTGAACCAGCAGATGGAAGATCTCTCTTCTCTCTTTCTCTCCCTTTCTAACTCTGACTTCCAAATAAATAAATATTTTTAAAATAAAAAAGCCCAGTTATCATCATTTATAGGTTGTGTATTTCAGGAGCATTTATTTACTTTCCCCAACTGCTTCCCCAGGAGACATCCTCAGATGTCTCGCCACGTTTGCAGACTCACTCTGCATGGATTTCTAGGAACTGGGCTCCATCCTCAAGAGTACTTGCAGGCAGCACACATACACACCAAAGAAGTTCCCATGTGCTGACACCAGGACTCTGAGGGCTAGGACACTCCACCCTCACAGAGGTCAGGCAGTAAACTCAAGGCACTGTGGCTGACACTTAGGAAAGCGGCGTTAAAATCACGTCAACTTCTAAATCACGGTTGTCTAATATTTATGAAGATTCACTATCAACAAGTGCAGCCATTAGACTGCAGAAAATGAATTCCGAGATGGAATTCTTTACCTCATTAGCATAGATACATTTTAATTAAAATTGCCCGGCTCAATAAAGAATAGCAAATAGAATATTATGTGCCTTTTCTTTTTCTTCTTCTTTTTTTTTTTTTTTTAGATTTATTTGAAAGGCAGAGGCAGAGGGAGAGACGGGTCTTCCATCTGCTGGTTGACTCCCTAATTGGCTGCAACAGCCAGAGCTCACACTCACAATCACAGGTATCCTGTACTACGCAGCCAGCTGGGACCAAAGGCAACTTTTCTGCTACGCCCTCGAACCTCTCCCCTCCGTTCTCAACACAGCTCCACCCTCGCCTGACCTGCAGGAGTCAGACAGGCGGCCCTCCAGCCTCCACCCTCACTTTCAGGACGGACACACGTACAGTAAGATGTTGTTGGTACCTATTTACCTGTTTGACCCAGACAACCTTCACTGTAACTATCACCTCGGACTTGTCCATTCGATACCGCATTAATCCTGTACGAAATAAAACCAAGAAATCAATCTCTGACTACAAGAAGAAAACTATCCATGACTTCAGATTACCAGATGCGATAGGCTAGCATTTCTCAACTTCAAGGTTAGGCCTCCTGAATCCTGAGTAATGGGTCCCGTCAAGCACATACTCTAAGGCCGCGGCTGGGGGCCCCAGGCTGGCAGAATCACCAGGCAAGCTGGTGGAAAATCCCCTGGCCTCACCCCAGAGCTACTGAAGCAGAAGTCTGGGCGCAGGGCCCAGGCCTCTGAGTTTTAACAAGTCCGTCAGGTGTTGCAGAAGCTTGTCAGAATCCAAGAACAGAATTCTCAAGACTTTACCTTGCTAAGACTGGAACAGATCAAAGGATGATTTGGCTTGGTTCCATCAGTTTTCCATTTGTACACATCAGACATACTTAACATGTAATCATGCATGGCAATGGCAGAGACAGAATGGTCCCTAGACAAGCCAAAAATTACTTTGGAATGAAATTTTTCTAACAATGTTGTAATGTCCGATGTTTAAGAGAATCATATTTTAAAAAACCAATAATTTTTTCACCTGAAGATTTTATCAAGGACAAATTCCAGTGATACAATCTAGTTTCAATCCCTGATGTGTTCTAACCACAGGAAATCTTTCACCAGGGCTGGCGCTGTTAGGCCAGGTTAGGCTGTCGCCTGCAACATGAGCATCCCATGTGAGTGTGGGTTTGTGTCCTGGCTGCTTCACTTCCGATCCAGCTCCCTGCTAATGCACCTGGGAAAGCAGTGGAGGATGGCCCAAGTGCTTGGGCCCCTGCACCCATGTGGGAGACCTAGAGGAAGCTCCGGGCTCCTGGCATCTGCCTGGCCTACTCCCAGCTGTTGCAGCCTTTGGAGAGTGAACCAGCAGATGGATAATCAACTTCTCTCTTTCCCTCTCTCTATAATTTTGTCTTTCAAATAAATAAATCATTTAAAACATGTTTTCAATTAAAAAAAAAAAAGGTCTTTCAATGACCTTTAGGAAACACCCTAAGCTGGGAGAGAACTCTGCTTTCTTTAGAATATCCTTGGAAACATTGGAAATGTCATGGGGCAATGTCCACAGTATATCAAGCTAAGTCATAACAAACATAAACATTTTATATTTATGACCGTGTAGGGTGTGTGTGTGTGTGCGCCTACCACTAGAACACAAGCTTCGTGAGGACGGGGTCGAGTCCATCTCGTTTCTCGTTTTTATTCTCAGGGTCTAGGACAGAGCCTGGCACACAGCAGATACTAAATACATGTGCTGAATACAAGAACTCTGATTTTTTCACAATATGAAATCTGAATTTATTAATATAATGTAAATCTAAGTTTTTGAATGATCAAAATACAATCATTTTCAGTGGACTCCATAACAATCAAATTATTCTGTGATTAACAGATACATTTAGAAACAAGCTTCATATTTAAAACAAACCCAGACGTTCTTAGGCAGTGGCTCTTATGCTCCTTCTTCCCCGCAGAGAGCCAACCGAGCCCGTCTGAGTCCGGTGTCCCACCCCCACCCCTCTGTCTTCACGGTGGAGACACCTGGGATAGATGTCTCCGCTTGCTCTCCGACACTACTATTTTTACACATAGTCGCAAATTTACAGAAAACTTGCAGTATGAACACATTCTTCCTGAGGCACCTGAAGGTTGGCCTGACACCCCAGGACTGCCAACGTGTGCTCCTATCTCTTACCGCAAGCCTGTTCTCATACACACCCACAGCCACAACCACTGCCACCGTCGGCCCTGCAGCCCTCACTCCAGCTCCCCAGCCGTCCCAATCCCGAGTGCCCTCAGTAGCAGAAGGACCCGTGCACAGTCCTGGGATGCATTTCACCCTTGTGCCTTTCTGTCCTTCTCTGCAGCAGTTGTCTGGTCCCGTGTGACTTTGATGACACGTGTACAGTTACAAACCCCGTGCAGTTTGGGTTTAGTTAACATTTCCTCAGGCTTAGATGCTGGTTACGCATCTGCGGCAGAAACAGCCCAGGAACGACAGGCGCTCCCAGTGCCTCTGACGCGGTGTGCACGCCACGATGGCGATGTGCACCTGGCATGAAGCTGCCCGGGGCTCGCCCCCAGGTCATTAACGAGAATTCGGGCAGAGGCACTCAGCATCCAGGTAAAGGTGTTCCCCTCTCACCAACCCGCCTCCCTGGGCTTCGACTGCAACACCCCCACCTGCTCTGCATGGAGAACAGCCCCTGCCGAGCCCGGACCACCACACCCGGCCCTCAGCTTCTGGCTTCTGGACTGAACATGTCAGTACAGGAAGAGAAGCGCCTAACACCACTTAGAACATCCATGCGTGCTGGAGACAGAATGAAGAGGAGACAGGTGGGGGAGGGGAGCAGAAACGAGGAAGGGGCTCATCCTTCTGCACACAGAGCCGATTTTAACCCCTGTTTCCAGGCCCTGTCTGCAGCAGCTCGGGGATTCTGTCAGCCAGCGCCTCCAGGGCTCAGCCCTCTCCGTGCAGAGGCTAAGCTCGGCTCCTGGCGTCCGCCTGTCACCTGAATCCCGGACACAGAGGACGTCACCTGCTGAGGAATGCTGCTCCCACACGACTGCACGGTGTCCTCTCACTTTGAATAGGTTTTGGGAAGGAGACGAAAGAATCATTTTTCTGAGGTTTTTAACCAGAACCTCTATATAGTTCTTTAAATTCTCCTCCATTTTAAAAAAAGATTATTTATTTGAAAGGCTGTTACAAAGTGGGGGAAAGGGGAGAGAGAGGCAGAGGGAGAGGGAGAGGGAGAGGGAGAAGGAGAGAACGCGCGTGTGTGAGCTGGACCAGAAGCAGACGGCCGGACGGGAACGAATGCTCATACGGATGCCATCTGCCATCACAGGCGGTGGCCCCACCTGCTGTCCTACAACGCTGGCCCCATTATTTTGTAAATTTAGCACAAAGTATTTTTGGGGCAGCTGGTTGTCACAGAGGTGACATCCCATACTGGAGCGCCTCCTTCAAGCCCTGGTTCCCATGCATCCAATCTAGCTTCCCGCTCACGCACACTCTGAGATACAGCAGATGATGGTTTAAATACTGGGGTCCTTGTCACCCTGTAGGAGACCCAGATTGAGTTCTAGGTTCCTGGCTTCAGCAAACTTTTTCTTGAAGATCCCACTGTAAATATTTCAGGCCTGTGGGTCGTACAGGCTCTGTCACATCTTCACAAGTAAGCAGCCATGGGCAATATGTAACCAAAGGATGTGGCTATGTCCCAATTTACAAAACAGTGGGGGCTGTAGTTTGCTAAGCCCTACCTGGCCTACAGCACACCTGGCAACTGTAACCATCTTTTTTTTTTTTTTTTTTTTGACTGGTAGAGTTAGACAGTGAGAGAGAGAGACAGAGAGAAAGGTCTTCCTTGCGTTGGTTCACCCCCCCAAATGGCCCCTACGACTGGCGCTGTGCTGATCCGAAGCCAGGAGCCAGGTGCTTTCCCCTGGTCTCCCATGCGGGTGCAGGCGCCCAAGCACCTGGGCCATCCTCCACTGCACTCCTGGGCCACAGCAGAGAGCTGGACTGGAAGAGTAGCAACCAGGACTAGAACCTGGAGCCCATATGGGATGCCGGCACCGCAGGCGGAGGATTAACCAAGTAAGCCACAGGCCGGCCCCAAATGTAACCATCTTTAGGCAAGGGGTAAACAAGTTATTTATGGTTTAACTAATTGAAAGAACTATCTGGAAAGTTTCAACTTTACATTGAAACAAAGGGGCTTCTCGGATGGAGAGCTCAGAAAAATGGAGGTTATAATACAATAAAGAATACGAGAACTTCGGAAGAACTAAAGATGACAGAGGGAGAAAGCAGGGGCTGGCGCTGTGGCGTAGCGGATAAGGCCGCTGTCTGCAACGCCAGCATCCCATGTGGGCGCCAGTTCGGGTACCAGCTGCTCCTCTTCCAATCTAGCTCTTTGCTATAGCCAGTAGAAGATGGTCCAAGTCCTTGGGCCCCTGCACCCATGTAGGAGACCTGGGAGAAGCTCCTGACTTCTGGATTCAAATCGGCACAGCTCTGGCTGTTGTGGCCATTTAGGGAGGGAACCAGTGGATGGAGGACCTCTCTCTCTCTCTCTCTGCCTCTCCTTCTCTCTGTGTAACTCTTTCAAATAAATAAATAAATCTTTAAAAAATTAAATGAATACAATTTTTTAAAAAAGAGGGAGAAAATGCAAAAGAGAGAAATGCCAGAAGTTCCAGGGAAAACAAGGCGTAAGCAACTATCCAAATGAGAACAGCATTGAAGAATGAAGTAGATTCCAGGGAAAATATACATATTCTTTCAATCAACAAAACAAGGGCAACCACAGACTCCAAGAAAAACACTAAATATGAAAAGCATGATGAAGATGAATCAAATGAACATATACTACAACCTAAGTAACACATGGTAGGTGCAACAATATTTGCTAAATGAATTTGAAAATCTTAAGCATCATGGGGTTGTGGTATTGAAACTGCTCTTATAACTTGATCTCATTTTGCAGTGAATTTTGTTTGCCTTTCAAAATTTTTTTTTTAATTTTCAGCAGAAATATGCCTGTTAAAATCTGTCAGGCCACATCATTCGTCTGCGCAAAACTCTCCAATGGTTTCCTTTACAGTCACAGTGAAAGCAAAGCCCTCGGAGCAGCCTCAGGCCCTGTATCATCAGCCCCTCTCCACCACGCCAGGCCGTGTCGGCTACTTTCCTTGATCACCCTGCTCCAGCCACACTGCCCTCCTTGCCACAGAACATTTGCACGTGCTGTTCCATGCTCAGCTTCCGCATTTTCTTCAAGTCTACTCAAAACCACCTTCTTAGGGAGACCCTCCTGTTTAAAGATTTCAATACTTTGAGGCCAGCGCTGTGGCATAATGGGTTAAGCTGCTGCCTGTGGTGCCAGCATCCCTTATGGGCACCAGTTCAAGTCCTGGCTGCTCCACTTCTGATCCAGCTCCCTGCTAATGTGCCTGGGAAAGCAGAAGATGGCCTGAGGGCTTGGGCCCCTACACCTATGTGAGAGACCTGGGAGAAGCTCCTGGCTCCTGGTTTTGCTCTGGCCCAGCTCTGGCTGTTGTGGTCATTTGAGGAGTGAATCAGCAGGTGGAAAACCTCTCTCTCTGTAACTCTGCCTTCCAAAACATAAATAAATCTTAAAAAAAAAAAAAAAAAAGCTGTCTACACTCACTTCCTGCTGACATCTCATCTCCCCTTTTGCCTTGCTGTTTTCCCACCTGCAGTTACCGTTATCTAACATGCTGTACATTTAGTCCTCCGCGACTGCCTGCCTCATTCATTAGCACCCACATTCCATAAAGTGTGAATTTTCTCCAATAACTACTCACTCCCTGCTACCTACAGCAGGGCCTGGATTATAAAGCTTTACCAATAGTGGCTGGATGAATGAGTAATCTCTTAGGCAAAGGACACTGTTTCTGGCCTACATGTAAATGTATAAACACTTGAAGCAAAGAGCTGAGAGGCCAGCTGGGCAGAGCTGGGACAGCGAGAGGAGCTGCAGAAGGAGTAAGAACGGGGGTGCTGCTCTATGCAAGTGCTCTCTGTCATGTGACGTTCAGGTCATGGCCAGTGCGGACTTGACAACATCTAACATGTTAAGCCTATGAGTTACATGCAAGACAACTCTGGTCGGTGAGCATCTCTCTACGTGGTACCAGTGACACTTACATTAGGAAGGCGATGGTTGCTATCACGCCACAGGCATGATATGAGTGGTTGAAGTCCTCCATAGTGGGGTAAATAACAGCTGCATCTATGATAATCCACCAGCCTGTAAAAAACTAACGCAAACAACAGACAGACAAAAAAAGGGATACCAGTGAGAAATTTTAGCAATTTCATGTCTTGTTGGCCAAAAAGAAAGCAAGGTAGGGGCCGGCACTGTGGCACAGTGGGTAAAGCCGCCACATACAGTGCCAGCATCCCATATGGGTGCTGGTTTGAGTCCCAGCTGCTCCACTTCCGATCCAGCTCTCTTCTATGGCCTGGGAAAGCAGCAGCAGATGGCCCAAGTCCTTGGGTCCCTGCACCGAGTGGGAGACCTGGAGGAAGCTCCATCTTCAGATCGGCTCAGCTCCAGCCATTGCGGCCATTTGGGGAGTGAGGCAGCGAATGGAAGACCTCCTCTCTGTCTGTTTCTCTTTCTGCCTCTCTGTAACTCTGCATTTCAAATAAATCAATCTTTAAAATAAATACATTTAAAAAAGCAGTTCCAAGACACTGTTCCAGCAGTGTCTTGAATGTAAACTGCACATGGCTTAACAGCAGGTGCACTAAATCTCCCAGTAATTCACGTGAACTTCCTTCCTAAACCTGCTCCAGTCATTATTTCATAGTATCACAAGGAAGTCAGTAACCTGATATTGTGAACTGGGAGTACACTGCACATTCAAACAGACAGAGGCGCCCCGTTGCTGACATGGAACAATCATCCAGAAAGATATTATCACAAACGAAGATCAAGTGAGGGGCACCTTTGGCCCAGAGGTTAAGATGTCTGAGAGCCACACTGGAGCGCCTGGGTTGACACCCGGCTTTGTCTCTGGCTCCAGCTCCCGTCTAACGCAGAGCCGGTGGGGGGATGGGGGGAGCAGTGGTGAAGGTTCAGGTAACTGGGTTCCTGCTATCACCTGAGACCTCGACTGTGGTTTCCCAGGTCCACCGGGGCCCAGCCCTGGCCAACGCAGGCATTTCAGGGAGTGAACCAGAGGATGGAAGTGCTCTCTCCTTGTCTCTCAAACTTCTCAGTTTTTAAAACATGAAGAAAAAATTACTCCGATTGATATGAGGAACGTATTGCAGGCAGAGTTTCAGCTAAACTCTTGGTGCTGTGGATGAAAACAGCTCTGCAGCCCTGCTCGCCCCGTGAGGGATCACATTCAGCACAGTCTAGGGACGGTTCAGGTGTGATCTGAAATTCAGTTTAAACAGATTATAACTCAGCTACTTGAACTTGGCTTTCGACAATAACGAAGGCAAATAATATATTAAAAAGCAACACTGCATACATTTTTGTCATTTGAGCAGAAACTTTGAAATGACAAGTAGCATAGAAGGCTTTTTTCTTTTTTTTTTTTTTTAAGGTTTATTTATTTATTTGAAGGTCAGAGTTACACAGAGAGGGAGAGATCTTCCACTCCCCAGATGGCTGCAATGGCCAGGGCTGGGCCAAGCTGAAGCCAGGAGCTGCTTCTTGGTCTCCCACGTGGGTGCAGGGGCCCAAGCACTTGGGTTATCTCCTGCTGCTTTCCCAGTCGCATTAGCAAGGAGCTGGATTGGAAGTGGCACAGCCAGGACACACACTGGCACCCATTTGGGATGTTGGCATCGCAGGCAGCGGCTTTACCTGCTATATGACAATGCCAGCCCCGGAAGGTTTTCAAAGTAACCTGTTTCCTGCTTGGACTCATATCCCTGCCCTAGTTATGGGAAATGCCATTTTCTCACAAGTATTTTTTTTTTTTTTTGACAGGCAGAGTTAGACAGTGAGAGAGAGAGACAGAGAGAAAGGTCTTCCTTCTGTTGGTTCACTCCCCAAATGGCCGCTACGGCCCGAGGGCTCTTCAATCTGAAGCCAGGAGCCGGGTGCTTCTCCTGGTCTCCCATGGGGGTGCAGGGCCCAAGCACCTGGGCCATCCTCCACTGCACTCCCGGGCCACAGCAGAGCTGGACTGGAAGAGGGGCAACCGGGACAGAATCCGGCGCCCCAACTGGGACTAGAACCCAGGGGTGCCGATGTCGCAGGCGGAGGATTAGCCTAGTGAGCAGTGGTGCTGGCCTTTTCACAAGTATTTTAAAATAAGTATGTTAGCCTAATCAAATTACTCTCATCAGGTTACACACAGATCCATACTCTACTAATGATACTATCACTGGCCAGCATGAAAACTTATTCACTATTTTTTTAACCCTTAAATCAATAGATTTAAGACATCTTCATAGAAAAAAATTTTTTTAAAAATTTAAAGCTTTGAAAAAATATCTGTAAACTAAGTTTCTACAGTGGTATTAAATTTTGCCATTAATTTAGAAAAACGCAGGATGTTTCTCGTAATTTAAAACATCAGAAATCAGGCAAAGAGGAAAGACTTACTTTATTAATTTGTTTACTTACAGTGTACCCTTTAGAGCACACAATGCCGTAAGATGCTGAGACACAAATATCGCGGGTGGGCGCTGTGGCACAGCAGTCAGCTGCTGCTCGGCGTGCCTGCACCCACGCCAGGCTGTCTGGGACTGGGCGCCGCCTCCACTTCTGATCCAGCTTCCTGCTGACGGGCCTGCAAGGCAGCAGGTAGCAGCCCAAGAGCGGTGGTCCCTGACCCCACACTGAAGACCCGGATGGAGTTCCTGGCTCCTTGCTTCCGCCTGGTCCAGCCCTGGCTGTTGCAGGCGTGTGGGGAGTGAATCAGCAGATGGAAGAGCTCTCTTTCTCTTTCCCCCCTCTACCACTCTGCCTTTCAAATAAATAAAATATATCTTTAAAAAAAAAACAACAATTGGGGCTGCGCCTTGGCACAGAGCAGTGACCTGCTGCCTGCAATGCTGGCACCCTACGTGGCGCTGCTTCAGTCCCGCTACAAACCCGCCCTGCTGTGGCCTGGGGAAGCAGGAGACACCGAAGCGGCCTGGCCCCTCCACCCGACTCGGAGGCCTGGATGAAGCTCCTGGTCTGGCCCAGCCAGCAAGGCTGTGGCGGCCATCGCGCGTGAGCCAGTCAACAGATTTGTCTTTCTGTAACTCTTCCAAATAAAGCTTCTAAGAAAATCAACAATTACTCAAATAAACTCAGTGTGGTCAAAGATAAAACAAATAGCACACATTTGAAAACATCCCAGAGAATCCAAACCCACGGCCACACTGGGAAACACGGACGGCCCCGGGTCCCGCCCGCCAGCACTCACAAGAACCCCGGCGGCCACGGACGCGATGGTGTTGCGCTTCTCCCCCCAGTCCACGCACTCGGAGCACCTCATGCCTTCTAGGAATCCCGACATCCTTCAGGCCACGGCGCACACACGGCTGGAGCTGCTCCACCACCTGCAGTCCTGACTGACGCTCCTGGAAAGAAGGGACGGTTCAGGCCGGCTGAATGAAAGTATCACAAACGCGTTAGTTTGGCTCCATCTACTTCTTGAGACTATTCGACCTGGCTTTTGATAAATCTTCACATTTCACCTTTGGAAAACAAAATCTGGATTCATTCAGTGTTTTTCTTTTAGTTTAAAAGATGGCTTTGGTATATTTCAGTAATATGGATAAAAATGGGCATCCAATTACTGAAAATGTTTCTTGCTGACTAGTAAAGAAGAATCTGTCACACCTAATAACAACAGGTAAGACGGGGGTCAGTGCTACGGCACAGCGGATAAAGCCGCCTGCGCCACCGGCTTCTCACCTGGGCACCTGTTTGAGTCCTGGCTGCTCCACTTCCAATCCAGCTCCAAAGATGACCCAAGAGCCTGGGCCCCTGCTCCAAGTAGGAGACCTGAAAGAAGCTCCTGGCTCCTTGCTTTGGTCTGGCCCAGCCCTGGCTGTCGCGACCATTCGGGGAGTGAACCAGTGGATGGCAGATCTCTCTCTTTTTCTGTTGCTTCCTTTCTCTCTGTAATTCTGACTTTCAAATAAATAAATAAATCTTTAAAGAGATAAGAGAGAAACCAAACCAACCCTGCTGTTCTGCTTGTCAGAGTTTGACAAAACTTGCAAGTTTGAGAAAATCCTCACTAACGCTGGTGCCGTGGCTCACTTGGCTAATACTCTGCCTGCGGCACCGGTACCGCGGGTTCTAGTCCCGTTTGCTCCTCTTCCAGTCCAGCTCTCTGCTGTGGCCCGGGAGTGTAGTGGAGGGTGGCCCAAGTGCTTGGGCCCTGCACCCCATGGGAGACCAGGAGAAGTACCTGGCTCCTGGCTTCGGACTGAAGAGCACACCGGCCGTGGCGGCCATTTGGGGGGTGAACCAACGGAAGGAAGACCTTTCTCTCTGTCTCTCTCTCACTAACTCTGCCTGTCAAAAAAAAAAAAAAAAAATCCTCACTGAAAAGCTGCGGGTACTGAGGCCAGCGCTGTGGCACAGCAGGCTAAGCTTCTGCCTTCGCGCTGGTGTTCCATAGGCTCTGGTTTGTGTCCCTGCTGCTTCTCTACCAATCCAGCTCCCTGCTAATGTGCCTGGGAAACAGCAGAAGACAGCCCAAGCAGGTGGGCTCCTGCACCCACGTGGGAGACCTGGAAGAAGCTCCTGGTTTCGGATCGGCCCAGTTCTGGCTGTTGTGGCCATTTGGGGAGTGAATCAGCAGATGAGAGACCTTTCTGTCTCTCTCTGTAACTCTGCCTCTCAAATAAGCGAAAAGCTGCACGTACAAATACGATAATGGTCAGAAACCCACACAAAGGGCCTTTACCCAGTACCTAACTACCCCTGTAAAAGCTGCAGCCAGCCATGCCTTAGAGGCCTCGGGGCTCGGATCCGCTGGCCGACTTCTACTCTCTCAAGAGTATACTTTCAGGGCCAGCGTTGTGACACAGTAGGCTAAGCCTCAGCCTGTCTCGCCGGCATCTCATACGGGTGTCAGTTTGTGTCCCAGCTGCTCCGCTTCCGATCTGCTTATGGCTTGGGAAAGCGGTGGAAGATAGCCCAGGTGCTCGGGTCCCTGTACCCACATGGGAGACCTGGAAGAAGCTCTTGGTTCCTGGCTTCAGATCAGCCCAGCACTGGCCATTGCGGCCATCTGGGGAGTGAACCAGTGGATGGAAGATCTTTCTCTCGGTCTCTCCCTGTGTCTATAACTCTTCTCAAAATAAACAAACAAACAAAAAAATCTTAAAAAAAAAAAGTGTACCTTCCTTCCTGTAGTAACAACTTCGGGGCCTGCCTGTGGCACAGGGGTTAAGCCCTCGCCTGCAGCTCTGGCAGCCTGTGTGGGTGCAGGTTCAACGTCCAGGCGCTCCACTTCCACTTCCAAGCTGGTTCCCCACTGACGTGTCTGGGAGAGCGGCAGAGAGTGTTCTCAGGGTGTGGGCACCTGCCACCCATGCGTGGGAGACCGATGGAGTTCCAGACTCCTGGCTTTGGTCTGGCCCAGTCCTGGCTATTACGGCAATTTGGGGCAGTGAACCAGAGGATGGAAGACCTCTCTCTGTGTCTCTCCCTCTGTGTGTAACTCCACCTCTCAAATAAATATTTTAAAGGAATAAAAATAAACCTCTGCTGTCAGGCTTGTTGTTCGTCTGCGCCTCCTTCAGTCCGAGGTTCCAAGAACCTGGTCCCCGCCTGCCTAGTCCCGTCCAGGCAACAGAAGAGGCACTTTCACACCCAGATTAAGGAACTGAACCCACACCATTTCCTTCCACTGCGTTACTGTGTTTTCCTCGCCAAGCCAGCTTTTCGGTGGCATTCCTAAAAACACCCATTTCAGTATCTCTGACTCCAGCAGCTGTTTCCAGCAAAAGCAAGCACAGCATTGCGGTTAACATTAATGCAAACAAGCAAACAAATCGCTATCTAATTTCCCATAGCCGACCTCAACTCTTATCGAACTACATACACAGCCTTCCAAGCTGGGCCGCGAGGACCACGCTGCGCCGCGAGGACCACGCTGCGCCGCGAGGACCCGGCCCCGAGCGTTTGCGAAACAAGAAAAAGGCCCGACGTGGCGCCTGCTCCTACCCAAGCAGCACACTCTCCCACGGCGAGGCGGACCCCGTGCCCGGAGTCACGCGTCGTCCGCATCCCGGACGCTCTCCGGGAAGCCCGGCGCCAGCCTCACTTCGCGGAGCTGAACCGGCGCTTGCTCGGACACGTTCCACGGGGAACAGCTGCTCCCTCCGCCCTCCCCGGGAGGTAGAGCAAAGCCAGCCCCGGGCTTTCGGCGCGGATTCCGGGCGCGCCCGGCTGCGACCCCTCCCCGCAGGCCCCGGGCCCCGGACCCCACGCCCCCTCGGGGTCTCGGCTCTCTAGCAGGGGTGCGAGACGGTCTCCGGGGGCTGTGTGTCGTCCCCAGGCACTGTCCCCACTGACCCCTGCCCTGACGGAGTCTGGACGCGGTCGGCGTCTCCCGCCGCCGCCAGCCTCCGGACAGACAGCAGGAAGTGGCCAGCGAGGATCCAGGGAGGCACAGCTCGCGCCGGCGGCTTCCCGGAGGGTGTCGGCATCAGCTAGCCAGACAGTCCGCGCCTGCCTTCCCCCCGAACTCCGCCCGGCACTTACGTCCAGCCCTGCCCGGGCTGTGGGGTCGGGAGCCAGGCGTTGCGCCGCACCCGGCCCCTTCACTTTGCTCAGGCTTCTCCCACGAAAACAAAACAGCCTGAGGCCTCCAGACACCCGGATGTGGCAGCTCCGCCTCCCGCCCAGCCGGGCTCAGTCGCGCACGCGCAAGGACAGGAGCCCGGAAGCTGTGGTGCCCCGAGGGAGCCACGCCCACCGAGCCACTGAACCCGCGCATGCTCGGGGCTCTGGCTTCGGGCGCTTCAGTGGCTCTTGAGGGGGCTGTGCGGGCGTCGGATGTGGTGGTTTTGAAGGCGCCAAGTAAAAGTCGGCGGAGGAAGTCGCTCTTTGCTCTAACCTTTCGAGAGGGAGGAGCTCCTTGGGCCTTTGTACGCCGCCTTAAGTGAGGCGGCAAACTGCAGTGCGAGGCTTGGTCCGCCGCTGTCTCACATGTGGGTCGCAGCACAGGTGCGGGGTGCGGGTTTGCGGCCCCCCAGCACCGCACACTCGGGATTCTGGTCTTGTTTGTTTTCTCGGAGCCCGGCACCGCCTGCCCAGTCTCCAGAGGCAGGAGCTTCGTGGGCTCCGGTCCCGGCACGGTGACCCCTTCCTTTGCCCCGGGCGCTGCGGACGGATGCGGCGGATAATTCTGTTTATGGAGGACGGGTCAGTGCATTGTAGGGTATTGATCCGCATACCCCGCGTCCTCCCGCTGGATGCAAGCAGCTCCTCCTCCCGTGGGGACCGCCAGACGCGGCCAGGGAGACCCCCCGGGGGAAGCGCACCTGTGTGGAGAGCCCCTGCTGGGGGATCGTCCGGGCTCTCAGGAAGTCGCCCTCCTGGAAGAGGAGGAGGAGAAGCCGGAAGCAGCTAATTCTTGGCTGCATGAAGGGCTCGCGGCCGGGCTCGCCCCTCTTCCAGCAGCTGTCGGTCGAGTCGATCGTTGCCCGGGGGTGCGCCGGGGCCAGCCGAGGAGAAAATGCAGGTCAAGGGCCGGCTCTGGAAGCTCCGCCGCAGGAAGCAGGCGCTCTGCCGACGGCCTCGCTCGTCCCGGAGGCGCTTCCGGTCTCTGCGGCGGCAGGTGCTGCGCCAGGGGACCTCCGCGGTCTGGCCGGGGAGAGCCCGGGCTGTAGCCAGAGGACGCGGCGGGCGGAGCAGACTCCTCTCACTTAGGTGGGAATAATGGGCCGTCTGTGGCTGAGAGGCCCACACGTTCATCTTACGTCCTTGTGTAGCGATGGTTTAGGAGTAGGTGCCTGTGTGTCCTTTGAGGCGTGAAATCTGGGTAGCCCGGGACTTTGGAGGGGCGTTCGCAGGCTAATTAATAGGCAAAACGGTACAGTACAGTCCATGACCTATCTATCTTATTATTTATTTATTTATCTTATTATCCCCAAATGGCTGCAAGGGTCCTGGCCAGAGCCAGGTCTCCCAAGTGCTTGCAGAATCCCAAGCACTTGGGCCCTCTTCCACTGCTTTCCCAGGTGCATTAGCAGGGAGCTGGATCGGAAGTGGAGCAGCGGGGACTTGAACCAGCGCCCATATGTTGGCGCTGCAGGCAGCAGCATTACCCCATGCTGCAGCTCCGCCCCCGTGACCTATTTTGAAATGAACATCATTCTTAGCTCAGGATTAAAAGCTGACTGTGACAGTTTAATGTCTCAGGATGGAGGAATGTAGCACAGGTGGTTCTTAACGAGACCTGTACATGTCTGTGAGATGACCAGTTATTAGCCTACCGGCCACACTAAACCTTGACTTCGGCTTCTACAAGCTAAAAGCTGAGAGGAAAGGTATCAACTTGCCTTTCTCTGTGCAGTGTCTGTCTCTTACTGCCCCCCCCCCCCGCTTTTAACTTTAACATGATTTTTTACAATATTTTAGAAACATGAGTAGGTGTCTTTATATTGCTGCTAGACCAAAGTGTGTGCTTAGTTTGTTGTTCTCAGTATTGGGAAGGCCACAGGAGTAATGAGTGCTTGTTGTTTGTAGATAGAGTGGAGCTGTTAGGAAATGCCAGTGCAGCTAAAACTTTAGGAATAGCCAGCCCTGATTTGCCAGCTCATCTCAGAACTGTTCTGTAGCTGAAGAAATAAACTGTGGGGCCGGAGCTGTGGCTCACTAGGCTAATCCTCCGCCTGCAGCGCCGGCACACCAGGTTCTAGTCCCGGTCGGGGCACCGGATTCTGTCCCGGTTGCTCCTCTTCCAGGCCAGCTCTCTGCTGTGGCCCGGGAGTGCAGAGGAGGATGGCCCAAGTGCTTGGGCCCTGCACCCGCATGGGAGACCAGGAGGAAGTACCTGACTCCTGGCTTTGGATTGGCGCAGCGCGCCAGCCGTGGTGGCCATTTGAGGGGGGAACCAAAAGAAGGAAGACCTTTCTCTCTGTGTGTCTCTCTCTCTCACTGTCTAACTCTGCCTGTCAAAAAATAAAAATAAAAAAGAAACAAACTGTGCAACAGCTGTACCAAATAATGCTGAGTTTGAGGTATGTACTGCAGGTATATTAAAAACTAACGAAAACCCTTGAGAACCATTGTCAGAAAGATCCGGTGAACCATTTATTGCATTTATCACAGACTACTTGTCAGAAAGACTACATCTAATTTGCTATAGTCAAAATGGCAGGCTGTCACCATGAAGATGGGAGAGTCCTGGACCTTGTTTCTGGTGAGCCGGCAGTCCTGGTTGTCAGGCGCTGGCCCTGCATGTTCCAGGAAACCCTTCCCGAATGCAGAGACTTGCTTTTCAGTAATGCGTGGGAAAGGCTGGCAAAAGTACAAAACCCATGGGGTGCCCCCCACCACCACCACAAAAGAGGCCAAAGACAGCATCGTTTTTAGTGGAAAATGAATGTGGCAATTGTCTGCCTCTGTCAGCTAACCTGGCCGCCATGACTGTGGCAGCTAACCTGGCCGCCATGACTGTGGCTCATGGTGAGGCATCATCCCTTGTTGCATCCTCTCAGCAACTTCAGCTCTGAAGTGTGTGCTGCTCAAGTCTAATCCTGGTGTTAACAGTGCGGTTTCTAAGGAGCTACTGCTAGTCTATTGTTACCTTTCTAAGAGTTCAGATAATGAAAATAACAAGTACAATAGCATGCAGCCAGGTCCGATGCTGTGACGTAGCAGGTAAAGCCACTGCCTGCAGTGCTGGCATCCCCTATGGGTGCCAGTTTGAGTCCCGGATGCTCCACGTCTGATCCAGCTCTCTGTTATGGCCTGGGAAAGCAGTGGACGATGGCCCAAGTCTTTGGGCCTCTGCACCTGCGTAGGAGACCCAGAAGAAGCTCCTGGCCCCTGGCTTCGGATGGGTCTAGCTCTGGCCGTAGGGACCATTTGGGGAGTGAGCCAGCAGATGGAAGACCTCTCTCTCTCTCTGTCTGCCTCCGCCTCTGTAACTCTGCCTTTCAAATAAATAAATCTTAAAAAAAAAATAATAATAGCATGCAGCCTTGCCCCTGAAGTTGCTGAAAAAGAAGGCTATGCAGCTGTGCTATTTTAATGACAGGTGGAAGCACGCATACAGCTGGCTCGGGGAGGTAAGTTACCCAAATACAGCGAACTGCAGAACATGCAGAGGAGAATCTGGGTTGGCCGCGGTGGAGAGGGGAATGTGAAGACATACTTGGAGGCTGAATCTCACAAGTCAGAGGACTTTTGAATCAATTCAGTATTTTCTGTCTCCCCAAAAGACACCAATGCTCAGTCAAAAATCGCAGCATCCCATCTGGACACCATTTTGAGTCTGGCTGCTCCACTTCCAATCCAACTCCCTGCTAAGGTGCCTGGGAAAGCAATGGAAGATGGCCCAAGTACATGGGCCCGTGCCCCCTCGTGGGAGACCTGGAAGAAGCTCCTGGCTTCAGATCAGCCCAGCTCTGTCTTTGCAACCATCTGGGGAGTGAACCAGCAGATGGAAGATTCTTTCTGTCTCTGTGACTCTGCCTTTCAAATAAATAAAAAGATCTTTAAAAAAAAAATCTCCGCTGCTGAGTTAGCACACAAACGAACATGCATTATGTTGTAGTTCCCTTGATTGTCTGAAACAGTGAAGTTTCGTTTCCTAATTCAGAAGCTGCAACCAAACGGTGTTGTGGGCAAGCAGAGGGGGAAGCGGGTAGCAGATGAGCTGGGTCCATCTGGGCTGCCGGTTCTTACCAGGGATCATGCTCTCGGCCGTTCGTCAGGTGGCGCGTTGAGTCATGGCAGTAGAGTTTTCCCCTTAGCTCTGGGGCTCTTGGATGTGAAAAACACAATTTCAAGTCATCTTCTTGATTTCTATGAAGATTTTAGTGAAACCTCAGAAAACATAAAAGGTTGTTGACATCTTGTCTAAATGCAAACTCAACTTGGCTTATCAGCATATTTGGTGAAGAGTGCAATGTAAGTGTCAGCAAATTCTGTTCGGTCTGTAGCCTTCTTAGTAACGAAACGGAAAGATCTTGCCTGTCGAGTCCTGCACGCCCTGTACACAAGACTGCCGGGAAGGGTGTGAGTTGCCTCCCTGTGATACTGAGGCTTTCGTAATGAGAGTTTTTGGTTACTTTTCAGTTTCCTCAAAACATGTGGCATCACTTAATGAGATTTTGGACTGGGTAGAAGTGATAGACAGGTGCCTGCACATGGCTCTCATTGAAGGGTGGTAGTGTTGGCCTGGCATCAACTGGCATTTTTATACTGTAGGAAAGAAATGTTATTAGTTTGCAAATCCTTTGAGGAGGAAAATGAAGCAGTGAATCCCAGTACAACGGAAATGTGTGTGCTTTTTGTCCAGAACGGCTTGGTGATCTGAGAGGACGCCAGACGGGGAGAAGGATGCACTGGGCGCACCTGAGCTGTGTGGTGGCTCGCAGGCTGCGACAGACACTCCCACAGTGAAGGAGGGACTCATCGACCCAGGAAAGGGCGAGCAAGCGAAACAGGGATTCCGCAACTTCCGTGCCAGGATTATAGCTTTTTTGGAATCCAGTTTCTATTTTACAAGTTGAGATTATCTGTTTTAAAATGACTTTTCTTGAGAAAGAGAGGGTTTTTTTTTTTTTTTTAAGATTTATTTATTTGAAAGGCAGAGTTACAGAGATGCAGAGGCAGAGAGAGAGGTCTTCCATCTGCGGGTTCACTCCCCAAATGGTCCCAATGGCTAGAGCTGAGCTGAGCTGACGCCAGGAGCCAGGAGCTTCTTTAGGGTCTCCCACGCAGGTGCAGGGGCCCAAGGACTTGGCGCATCTTCCACTGCTTCCCCAGCCCATAGCAGAGAGCTGGGACAGCAAGTGGGACTGGAACCGGCACCCATATGGGATGGCAGCAGTGCAGGCGGCAACTTTACCCGCTAAGCTACAGCACCAGCCCCGAGAAACAGGTTTAACTTAGGACGACATCCAGTGTGCTTCAGGATGTTTAACAATGGTGGGTGATGTTTAGGCGTGGGTAGCCTCCATGGCGAATTTACAGATGCAAAGCCCCAGAACAACAAGCAGCTGGTCT
Organism: Oryctolagus cuniculus; assembly: GCF_964237555.1. Lineage (NCBI taxonomy): Eukaryota > Metazoa > Chordata > Mammalia > Lagomorpha > Leporidae > Oryctolagus > Oryctolagus cuniculus. The sequence goes on from NC_091438.1 coordinate 146,004,016, forward strand.
AGCAAAGCAAGCCAGTGGATAAAAGGTAGACATTTTTGGAGAATCTTAGAACCTGCTGCTGCTAGTCAACAAAGTTCTGAGAATTCCTCGCTCAAATGTTTTTGTGAAGAGGCTGTTCAGGCTGAGGCCACGGCCCTGGACGGATGCCAGGGGTCATTGTAACATGGTTTGAAAGGAACACAGCTGGAAGTAAAAGAAATTTCCCATTTGACCATTGGGTTTCACCACTGCATAAGGCTGCAGGCAGTTCAGACAAGCACTACTGGGAAAGAAAACAGGGAATGTATCCTGCTGTGTCGTGAGACAGTCTAGTATCTGTTTAGTGAATGCTGTTGTATATGTGTTCTTTTAAAAAGTCTTATTTTTGCATGGGAAGGCTATGGAGGGGCCAGCGTTGTGGCATACCTGCAGTGCTGGTGGCATCCTGTATGGGCGCCAGTTCCTGTCTCCGCTGTTCCATTTCTGATCCAGCTCCCTCCTAATGGCCTGGGAAAAGCAACAGGGGATGGCCCAAGTGCTTGGGCCCCTGCCACCCACATGGGAGACCTGGATGAAGTTCCTGGCTCTTGGCTTCAGCCTGGCCCAGCCCTGGCTTTTGCCACTGAGGGGTGAACCAGGATGGAGGATTTCTCTCTGTTTCTTCCTCTTTCTCTATGACTCTGACTTTCAAAATAAATACTATGCTGGCCCCTCAACAGAATTTTTAAAAACAAAATAACTGCTGTTTTAGAAAACAAGGATACATAAAATTGTTAGGTATTTTTCATTGTTTTTTAAAGCAAAGACGGGAGCTTCTTTTGGGTCTCCCATGTGAGTGCAGGGACCCAAGCACTTGGGCCGTCTGCTGCTTTCCCAGGCCATAACAGAGAGCTGGATCAGCAGAGGAGCAGCCAGAACTCAAACTGGCATCCACATGAGATGCTGGCACTGCAGGCAGTGGCCTTACCAGCTACGCCACAGCACCACCGGCTGCTGTGTTTCTCATTATTTGTTTAGTCTAATGATTGCTGGCTGTTGCTTTTAACTACTTTTGTTTAAATAATTGTATTTATATAAGTGAAAGGTAAATAATGGAGCTGGCATGGTGGTGCAGTGGTTTGAGTCCTGGCTCTTCCACTTCCAGTACAGCTCCCTGGTAATTCACCTGGGAAAGCAGCGGCCTCTGCACCGACTTGGGAGACCTACATGAAGCTCCTGGCTTCTGACTGTCCGGGACCAGTCCCAGCCATTGCAGCCATCTGGGGAGTGAACCAGTGGGTGGAAGATCTCTCTGTCTGTCTCCCTCTCTTTCGGTAACCTGCCTTTCAAATAAATCAATCTTTAAAAAATAGATAATACAACATATACTTTCTTTTTTTATTTTATTTTTTTGACAGGCAGAGTTAATATAACATATACTTTCAACTGAACACCTATATTTCATTTTTTGTTGAAATAACATGTATATTATGTATTATGGTAATTATTTTGGCTTTCTCCAGTTGGGATTCCCAGGTTGTCCTAACTCTGAAATTTTGATTTATTTTCTTTCAAAGATTATTTATCTGAGAGGCAGAGTTACAGGGAGGGAGAGGTCTTCCATCTGTTGGTTCACTTTCCAAATGGCCACAAGAGCCGGAGCTAGGAGCTTCTTCCTGGTCTCCTATGCGGGTGCAGGGGCCCAAGCACTTGGGCCATCCTCCACTGCCTTCCAGGGCCACAGCAGAGAGCTGGATCAGAAGAGAGCAGCCAGGACAGAAACTGGCTCCCATATGAGGTGCCAGCACAGAGAGTGGAAGCTTAGCCTACTGCCCCACAGTGCCGGCCCCCTTGGTTCCTCTTTTAAAAGTGGATTTTCTGAGTTCCCCCACTGCTCTCAACCAATTACTTTTGGCTAAAGAGAGCTATCAAATTATTAAGTTTTGGCAGAAAGGGTAAAGAGGGCCTTGTACACAGAATTGGGTCTTAACAGACAGAATGGAGGAAGGACTTTGGATTAGGTGAAAATACCGAATTGGGGAAGTATAGAGATGCCAAGAGAAAAAGAAAGGTCAGATCCACTCATAAAGGGCTTTGTGCATGTCTAGTTGGACGTGGTGAGCAGTGGGAACCTCCTTAAAGTCTGCTTGCTTAGGAGAGAGGTGACCCCAGCTGAGCTTAGGGTTACTCTGGCATCAGCTACTAGGGTGCACTGAGGCAGGATATGAGTAGCAATAGGAAGACCCCATGAAGGGGCTTTTTGCACGGTGTTAAGGAAGCCATGGGGTCTTGACAGAATGGATATGGTGCTGGCGCTGAACATGTACAGATGCTGAAGTTAGTTTTGCACAAGTAGGATTCTCTGAACACCAAGGCCTCGGTCTAGATCTTGGAGAATAGGTGAGGGCTAAAAGATAAAGGATCTTTTGTGACGTAGCAAAGACAAAAAGCCTTAGATCAGGCTGACCTCTCACCTACATAGAGCAAGCAGGCCCCTAGTCCTCTGCCCTGCTAACACAGCCCCACCCTGCCTTGGCCAGCCCCGCCCTGCGTGGACTGCTGGACACAGCACTATCTGAGGAGTGCAGCCATCAGCCTGGGCTCCCCCACTCCTCCCAGGCTCTCTGCCCCCAGCTCAGCAGCTCAGCCCAGACCCCTCCCCACTCACACTGATCTCACAGGACCTTTAGAAGGAGCCCAAGTTCTCCCTCTGTCTTGGCAGCCAGGGTTTAGCTCAGACCCCAAGCCCCTTCCCGCCACTTTGTACTGTAGAAACCGCTCATCTGTGAGGGAGGGGGCCCTCGCCCTGCTGTGCGTTCCCCTGGGAGTGTGCCCCTCCTGGGCTTTACTCTATATTTTACTCTGAATAAACCTGGTCTTGCTTTAGCTTCATCCTCTGTCTCTGTGACATTTTGTACAGAAATCCTTGAAGTAGATGAGACAATCAGAAAGGACTCAAGACCTTAAGCATTGCCTACATTTTAGGAAGTAAACAGAGGAGCAAAGAAAGAAGTGTGGGGGGGCTGGCGCCGTGGCTCACTTGGTTAATCCTCTGCCTGCAGCGCCGGCATCCCATATGAGCCCTGGGTTCTAGTCCCAGTTGCTCCTCTTCCAGTCCAGCTCTGTGCTGTGGCTCGGGAGGGCAGTGGAGGATGGCCCAAGTGCTTGGGCCCTGCACCCCATGGGAGACTGGGAGGAAGCACCTGGCTCCTGGCTTTGGATCGGTGTAGCGCCGGCCGTTTGGCGAGTGAACCAACGGAAGGAAGACCTTTCTCTCTGTCTCTCTCTCTCTCACTGTCTATAGCTCTACCTGTCAAATAAAAAATAATTATATATATATATGAAACAAGTGTGATCATAGAACCAGGTGAGTTCAGTGCCACAGTAGCCAAGGAAGGGAGGACATGGTGGGGGGGGGGGGGGGGATGAGGGGCTGGCATTGTGGCCTGGCAGGTAAAGCCCCCGGCTATTCCACTTCCGATCCAGCTCCCTGCTGACGCACCTGGGAAAGGCAGTGGAAGATGTCCCAGGTGCTTCGGTCCCTGCACTCAACATGGGAGACCCGGATGAAGCTCCTGGCTCTTAGCTCCTGGCCATTGCAGCTATTTGGGGAGTGAACCAACAGATGGAAGATTTCTCTAACTCTGACTTTCAAACAAAATGAATAAATCTTTTTAAAAAAGAAAAGAATGAAAACTGAGAAAGGAACTTATGGTCTTTGGGAGGTCACTGAGGATACTGTTTAAAAGAGTGGTTGCATCAAAGGATGAATGAGAGATTTAAAGTTGTCTTACGGGCCTTTTCTCTCACCAGTATTTCTCTGATCCTAATATTTCTATGTGCCTAAACTGGAGCCCTGTGGAGCCGTGGGTGAGGAGCTGGAAAGTGGGTTCCTTCATTGTACCTACTCCCCCTTCCCCGCCCCCGCACCAACCCTGATTTTCCCCTCTTGCTAGCATCTTTCATTTTCTGTGGTACATTTATTACAATTAATGAACTAATGTTGGTGACGTTAGCTGTGGTCCAGTCTATTCAGATTTCCTGTTTTTACTAATGTCCTTTTCCTGTTCAGGATCCTGTACAGAATACCGCATTCAGCTGTCGTCATGTTCCACAACACTGCTCCCTCTGGATGTCTTTGTATGTAGCAAATTTTCTGAGTTTCCAACAGTCTAGTCAGACTCTGAGGCACTAGGACAGGGTTATGGCTGCTCCATGGATGTATCCTCATGGGCCGACTTGTGGAATACGTTGAGTGCTCACTAGACACATGTCTTGATTGGGATGCAGTTCGTAGTGTGGGGAATAGGGAAACCACACTCTATCAAAGCCAAGTGTGATGGCAGCAACTCTGAAAGAAAGGCAGTGGACACAGAAAGGTCACGCATCCGGACAACAACCACAAAGTTATCATCTGTAATGACTGTGACCCTTCCTGGCTTCTGCATTCAGCCTGGCCTGGCCCGGCCCTGGCTGTTGCGAGCTCTTGGGAAGTGAACCAGTGATTGAAAGATCTCGATTTGCCTCTGCATCTCTGCTTTTTGAATAAATAATAAATAATTCAAAGATAGAATTTCTCTTTTTAAAAAATTTATTTTCACTTTATTTGAAAGCCAGACACAGAGAAAGAGATCTTCATCTGCTGGATCACTCCCCAAATGCCAGCAGCCTCCAAGGCTGGCCGGGCTGCAGGCAGGAGCCCAGAACTCCCTGAGTCTGGGTCTCCATGGGAGCCGCAGGGACCCGCGTCCTGAGACATCACCTGCTGCCTCGGGACGTGCTTTGGCAGGAAGCCCCATCAGAATCGGGGAGCCAGAATTCAAACCAGGCACCCTAATGTGGAATGCAAGCAGCCCAAGGGCATCGTAACAGTTCCGCCAATGCCTGCCTGAAGACAATGTTCTCTTTAAAGAGAAAAGGAAGAGAAAGAGGCATCAGGAGTGTGAGAGGACACAGGAAGGGAGGCTTCACCAAGAACCGACCCTGGCTAGAGGCAGTGGCCTCTGTACAACTAATTTATATTAGTAGAATAGTGTTAATTTAACAGTGTGCTCATTTTTATTTTTTCAAGCATCATGGAAACAAGAAGAACATTAGTCTGTCAGAATTTTTGAAGAAAATACTATTTTTGCCAAGACAAGATTCTCCACAGTAACCCCCCCCCCCCACACACACACAGTGTGCACCACCTTCAGTGATAAATTGTTTATGCTCTTCTTAGTCGATTTTGACCATTGGTCCACTGAAATTGCAGAAGAAAACCATCCATTTTCCACATCCCGTTTGGCAAGAGTGAGACAGAGCAGTAGAACAGAAAACCACAGTCCTGGGATGCAGGTGCAGTCAGCGCAGCGCTGTGGCATCAGCCTGCACGTGAACAAACATCGCCACGCGCTGACCTGTTGGGAGTCCTGCAGTCGGGACAGTGCACGGTTCTCCCTTTGGCCGCAGCACGGGTCTGAAGCAGAAGCACCATGAGGATCACAGAGCTGTTAATTCTTCGCAGCATCAAGTGGTCTTCCGAACAGTGAGAGTCATGCTGTGCCAGCATCCCATATGGGCTCCAGTTCAAGTCCCTGCTGCTCCACTTTCCATCCAGCTCCCTGCTAATGCACCTGGGAAAGCAGTAGAGGATGGCCCTAGTGCTTAGGCTCCTGCACCCACGTGAGAGACCTGGAAGAAGCTCCTGGCTCCTGGCTTTGGATCTTCCCAGCTCCAGCTGTTGTGGCCATTTGGAAAGTGAACCAGCAGATGGAAGACTCTCTCTCTCTCTCTCTGTCTCTACCTCTCTCTGTAACTTCATCTTTCAAATAAATAAATCATTTTTAAAGAAAAGTAAGATTCTGCAAAACACACCAATGTAGTGGTGATAAAGCAGTGTTGCCTGTTGCAAAGGCAGAGGCCCTACCAGGAAGATCTCACCTATAATACATAAACTTATTAAGTATAGTGCTACTTTCATGTGATGATACACAGGGACACACTGTCTAAAGGAATTTGTTAATATAAAAGTGTATTTGCCTCTTTTTTTTTTTTTTTAAAAAAAAAGAGGTTTATGTATTTGAAAAGCAGAGTGACAGAGATGGGGAGAGACAGAGAGAGAGGGAGAGAGAGCTTCCATCTGCTGGTTCACTCCCCAGATGGCTGCAACAGCCAGGCTGAAGCCAAGGGTCTCCCACATGGGTGGCAGGGGACCAAATACTTGAGCTGTCTTCTGCCGCCTCAGGCACCTTAGCTGGAAGCTAGATCAGAAGTGGAGCAGCCAGGACTTGAAACAGCAATCCAATATGGAACAGTGGCAGCTTAACCCACTGCACCATGACATCAGCTCCCTGGCACTTCTCAAAACAAAGTAACATACAGAAGCCTGTGGGAATCACATTTAATTTAGTTTTGTGTTTCCTGTAACTAATGAAAGCAGAGATACTTAGGAAATGCTTGTTGAATGAATAAACGAAGGGATAACCAATCATATTCAGACTTTTAGAAAGAAATCCCTATAGCATGAATACCACGCCTTAAAAGAAGCTGCCATTTGTAAGCCCTCCCAAGAGGAAGAAACCTTCGGAAATGGCGAATGGTGTGGAAGAGGTGGGCAGCAGGAAGTTCCCCAAGAAAAAGAGGAAATTCTCTACCAAGGAGTAAGGAGCAGCGGTCCTGAGGAGGCTGCCGCCAGCAAGAGCAGTGCCGAAGGGAAAAAAGCTCCATAGAGCATCCCAGGAAGACTAATATGCTCCACAAAACATGGCGTTTTTTATAAAGAATTATTTTATTATTTTTGAAAGAGGAATTACAGAGAAGTAGAGCCAGAGAGAGAGGTCTTCCATTCCACTTGTTCTCTCCCCAAATGACCACAACGGCCAGAGCTGCGCCGATCGGAAGCCAGGAGCCAGGAGCTGCTTCTGGGTCTCCCACACGGGTGCAGGGGCCCAAGGAATTGGGCCACTTTGTACTGCTTTCCCAGGCCATAGCAGAGAGCTGGATCAGAAGTGGTGCAGCTGGGACACGAACTGCTGCCCATATGGGATGCAGGCCCTGCAGGCTGGGGCTTTAACCCGCCGCGCCACAGTGCTGGCCCCAAACATGGCATTTTCAGTTAACATAAATAGCCAGTGGAGGGGCTGGTGCTGTGGCATAGTGGGTAAAGCCGCTGCCTGCAGCACTGGCATCCCATATGGGCACGGGGCTGACTCCTGGTTGCTCTACTTCTGATCCAGCTCTCTGCTGTGGCCTGGAAAAGCAGTAGAAGATGGCCAAGTCCTTGGGCCTCTGCACCTGTGTGGAAGACCCAGAAGAAACTCCTGGCTCCTGGCTTCAGATCGGTCCAGCTCCGGCTATTGCGGCCATTTGGGGAGTGAACCAGTGGATGAAAGACCTTTCTCTCTCTCTCTCTCTGCCTCTGCCTCTAACTGACTTTCAAATAAATAAATAAATCTTTAAGAAATAGCAAATGGAAAAAATATCTTCCTTGCATGCAACATAAATTCAGTGTTATCTCACTTTATCCACTCCAATATAGTAAGGTCACAAAAAAAGTGACTAGTCTCCTTTTAAATTCGTGGTCACCAACTTTCAGTGGATTCTCATTTTTTTTTTTAAAGATTTATTTATTTATTTGAAAGGGAGAGTTAGAGAGAGAGTCTTCTATCCGCTGGTTCACTCCCCAAATGGCCACAACTGCCGGAGCTAGGCAGACCCAAAGCCAGGAGCTAAGAGCTTCTTCCGGGTCTCCCATGTGGATGCAGGGTCCAAGCATTTGGGCCATCCTCTACTGCTTTTCCAGGCCATAGCAGAGAGCTGGATTGGAAGTGGCACAGCAGGGACTTGAACCAGCACCCATACGGGATGCCGGCACTGCAGACAGCAGCTTTACCCGCTATGCCACAGCGCTGGCCCCTTGCAGTGGATTCTGAGTGATGACTGGCGGTCCTGCTGCAGTCCAGTCAGTTCTGCCCCCGCTGACTGGGTCGCACCTTCTGCCTCCACAGACCCTCGGGATCTCAGCTGCTTATCTCACGGGGAAGACAGATTACTAGAGGTCTTCACAAGTGTTCATCCTCCTGCCTGTAGCCACACACTCTGCCTTCCTCCCTGGTACACCTCCTGCTGGACACCTGCGCTCCCACGGCAGTCCCCAACTTGGCCTCTCCGCCCACCTTTCTCTCTTCTACTCAAGAACACGGCCCACAGCTGTCCCTTCTCTCAACACATCAGTCTTAACATTTCTCCCGGATTATTTCCATCAGTGGATAAAATGCTACAGTATATCCCTCTTTAAAAAGAAAAGCTTGGGACTGTTGTGGTGCAGCAGGTTAAGCTACGGCCTGCTTGGAATGTGGGACTCCGTATCAGAGTGCTGGTTTGCATCCCAGCTGCTCTGCTCTGGTCCGGTTCCCTGTTAATGTGCATGGGAAAGCAGCAGAAGATGGCCCAACCTCTTGGGCCTCTGCCAACCACATGGGCAATCCAGATGGAGTTCCTGGTTCCTGGTCTGTGGCTTCAGCCTGGCCCAGACCTGGCTATTGTGGGCATTTTGGGAGTGAACCAGTGGGTGGAGGATCTCTCTCTCTCTCTGTCTTTCCCTCTCTCTGTCACTCTCTCTTTCAAATTAAATATATTTGAAAAATATATATGCAGCTTTTAAAAAAATGACTACCATTTCAACCAACAGTCTAATTAATTATTTACTTCTCTTTGCAGCAAAACTCCTGTAAATTCATATACTCTAAAATGACTATGAAAAGTGTAGAGAAACTGGGGGCCGGTGTTGTGTCCTAGCCAGCTGCTGCTTGCAATGCCTGCATCCCATATCAACACTGGTTTGAGCCCTGGCTGCTCTACTTCTGAATCAGCTCTCTGCTCATTCACCTCGAAGGCAGCGGATAATGGCCCAAGTGCTTGAGCCCCTGCCACCCACGTGGGAGACCCAAATGGAGTTTCGGGCTCCTGGCTTTTGCCTTCCAGGCCATGCAGTCATTTGGGGAGTGACCCAGTGGATGGAAGATGTCTTTCTGTCTTCCTCTCTGTCACTCTGCTTTTCAAGTAAATAAAATTAATCTTCATTTAAAAAAAAAAAATCACCGGGTTGGCCGGCGCTGTGGCTCACTAGACTAATCCTCCTCCTGCGGCGCCGGCACACCGGGTTCTAGTCCTGGTCAGAGCGCCGGATTCCGTCCCGGTTGCCCCTCTTCCAGTCCAGCTCTCTGCTGTGGCCTGGGAGTGCAGTGGAGGATGGCCCAAGTGCTTGGGCCCTGCACCCGCATGGGAGACCAGGAGGAAGCGCCTGGCTCCTGGCTTCGGATCAGCGCAGTGTGCCGGCCGCAGTGCGCCTGCGGAAGCGGCCATTGGGGGGTGAACCAATGGAAAAAGGAAGACCTTTCTCTCTGTCTCTCTCTCTCACTGTCCACTCTGCCTGTCCAAAAACAAAAACAAAAACAAAAACAAAAACAAAACAAAAAAAACCAACAAAACAAAAACACTGGGTTGTGTACTTTATGGCCATATTTTATCACTCTATGGTGAGCAGGCATTTCTGTAGTGTAGATGTTTTAGGTGTCTGTTTATGCTCTGTCGGGAATGCTGGGCTACAGGAAGAACAAGTTCCTGTCCTTAAATAACTCATACTCTAGCAAGAAAAACACACAAAGGGAACTAAAGCTTAATTATGGTTGTGATAAATGCTGCAAGTATGAGGCAAGGAAATTAGGGCACTCTTCAATGGGGGAAATGACGGGAAAACAAAGGTACATTGTTGTTGTGACAACCTCTTTGGAAAACAACATATGGAATCACACAGACTCTGGGGCCAGTGCATGGCCGTCAGTGATGCTGGCATCCCATATGGGTGCAGATTCAAGTCCATGTTGTTCCGCTTCCCATCCAGCTTCCTGCTAATGCACCTGGGGATGCATTGGAAGATGTCACAAGTACTAGGGCCCTGCCACCCATGTGGGAGATCTGGATGGAATTCTAGGCTCCTGGCTTTTGCCTGGCCCAGTCCCAGTTGTTATGGCTATTTGGAGAGTGAACCAGTAGATGGAAGATCTCTTTCTCTCTCTCCTTCTCTCTGCCTTTCAAATAAATAAATACATAAAATAAATCTTAAAAATAAAATCACATACCTTAGAGATCCCACGATGGGGACTTTATCATATAGCACTAAAAGCACTTACAGTAGCATGTGACTCTGGCCCCTAGCAAAGTTGCCAGTGTTACAAAAGTACAATGTCCCAAGGCAGGCTGCCCAAGAGGTCAGAGTGAGAGGCCAGCCTAGCGCCTTGGGGAAAGCAAGTGATCTGTCCAAGCAGATGGACTCATTGAAGATACAGCCTGCATCCCAGAGAAATCAGATTTAGGTCCAATAATACAAGCACCTCCAACATATGAGCACTCACTTTAATATCCTGAAGAAAATCTTCTAGAAAAAAAAAAAACTATTTAGGGTGTTGATGAAATGGTTGATGAGCAAGGGGGTAATGGCAGAGCTGTTTTTCCAAAGCACATGGATTCATTGGCCAGACTGGGGTGTGTCATCTTCCACTGGTGCAAGGTGCTCGAAGATCTGTTGCATTGTGTGAAACACATGGCTTCACTGCACTGCATCCTGACGAAGGGGCATCTGTTGCTGGGATGAGGATGAAATAGTTCTTTACAAAAGGGCCAGACACGTGCCAAGTCCCTGGAGGCAGTGCCTGTCATTCTTGAGTTGTTAACTCAAGTAGAGGCTGTGAGAGGTCGTGGGAGAGCAGGATTTGGAGTAGATGGCACTACGTGGAAGCTTGGAAAGGAAGTCTTTCGGCATCTGTCGTTTACCTTTTCATACTATTTCTCCTTTCTCTACTGGGGGCCAGCTGACATTCTTGTTGTTATATTTGCTGTTCCTGAGGCCAAATTCCTCGGGAAAGTTGTTCAGCGTCACCCATCCACAGCTAATGGTTCCTCTGGGCCGGTGCTGCGGCATAGTAGGTTAAGCCTCTGCCTGCAGTGCCAGCATCCTATACGGGCACCAGTTTGAGTTTCAGCTACTTCACTTCCGATCCAGCTCCCTGCTAATGGCCTGGAAAAGCAGGGAAAGATGATCCAAGTGCTTGGCCCCTGGGAGACCTGGAAGAAGCACCTAGCTTCTGGCTTTGGATCAGCCCAGTTCCAGCCATTTGGCCATTCGGGAAGTGAACCAGCACATGGAAGACCTCTCTGTCCCTCCCTCTCTGTAACTCATCCTCACAAATAAATAAATCTTAAAAAAATAATCATGCCTCAACCCCCTCTTTGTAAGCTACGCAACCTTGGGTATTTTGTTATAGCAACGCAACCAAGACAGTACCCTAGTGAGCGAAGGTGTGCACTGCATGGTTGAATTGCTATGCAGAGTCAGCAGTCCTTAAACAAGCAATACAAGTGGCCATCAGGCATGGACACACTGTCTCATTCCCAGTCACAGAGGCACCGGTCAGTCCTTACATTCTACTGACACCAGTGGTAATAATGGCGGCTGTATGGGGGTCATCAGGCACCATACTCGCAGGCACACGTCTATGTTTGCATGCTGGTTGCTTTCCCTGGCTTGCACAGACACAGAAGCCAAATGACAGTGCTGGGGCATTCGTGATTCTGCGTGAGGGCTGAGCTGGGTCAGAGGCATCAGCTTTCCTGGTGCTGTTACGCACAGCATCTTCACTTGCGACGTCTTCATGCAAGAAGCAGCTGTGCCAAGTGTGAAAGGAAGGGTGCCTCCTGTACGCCACTGCAAGCCTGGTGTTTCCATGCCACAGCGACCGACCCAAGAAGCCATCAACCAAGACAAGCGGTGGGAGTAACAGCTGAGCTCCATCGAGGCTCAGTAATTGCAGGCAGTGAAGGAGTGAGCCCCCAGGAGGGCGATGGCGAGCAGGTGGCAGGAATTCCTTGAGACATCCCAGAAGACAGGAATATCTACTGATCTGTGCGTTAACTGTCTTGAGTGCTGCACTCATGTGTGAATAATGATTCCAAAGCAGCGTTAACACCACAGATGTCTTTTCTCAACTCATCTCTGATGGAAGATCAACGAGTACGTTTTCTATACCGGAATCCCTCAAGGGTCCCCTTTTCCTCTTTGCAGCTCTCATGCTTTTGGATGAGCCCCTCTGGTCCTGTCTCTCCGAGGGAAGGAGCCAAGCCACCCCCGACCTGCAGACGGTGACTCTTTGAGGAGTGCTGGGTCTTTACTGCAGCCAGCAGTTCTAGGTTGTGCCTGGTACACGGCTCTGTTGACCTTGGCCTGGTGGATTACCAGGAGGAGTTCTGCAACTACTCCGACCTCTTTCAATGGTTTTAAAGCATAGTTTTTAGCAGAAAACCTGGAAACCGATGCATGTTCATGAATAAAAAATAATGGGACAAAGAGTAATTTCTGGGGCTTCTGTACTATGAAACATTAAACAGTTGGTAAACAGAAACACGATAGATCTACATGGTTTATCTTAGAGGGTATTGGTTATAAATGTTTCAAATCAGTTTGTTTAGAATGAGCCCATTCTCACCGGATTCTATAAGCGTGTGTATTTGAAAGATCCTGGAGAAAGGATGTGAAAGAGCACTTACTGGAACATTAGCACTGGTTACCAAGAGGATGCCGGAAGCTTCTTGTAGAGGCTGCCACACCTCCAGAGAATGGACTAGCACATTACCTTTCACTTTATACAGCTTTTTTTTTTTTTTGAAGCAAAATACAGTACAAATTTATTGACTCCAGTCATCTCAGTTAAGGTTTAAGCAAAGTAAACGGAAAACAGAATTGGGTACAAGTAAGCAATGGATTAACATCAGATTCACTTTATACATATTTAGAATCCTTTCCCTGTTTAAAAAAATCAGCTTGATAATTAAAATTAACAAAAATATTTAATTTTGGTGGAGGAAAGGATGGCGAATTTTCTTAACCTACCCAACAGCGTCTAATACAATGAATGTTCTATAAATATCTGTGAAAGGAGGGATAGGAGGGATAGAAGGGAAGGAACAGGTTTAAGTGTGTCTGGTAGAGATATAAAAGATGACCATGAATGGCAAGATGAAGTCCTGAAAAACTCTTACTCCATAGTGGGAGACAGAGAAAGCAGGAATACTTGATCAAGCTAGCAAAATAAAATGGGGGAAAAGAAGAAGTGGAAAAAGCACAGGATGATAAACAGACCCAATGCAAGAGAGAAGGTCAATGTGGAGATGTCCAATAAATGTAAAAGTTGGATTTACCCATGGAAGGGAAAAGCTTTTCATGCTGGGTGTGGGACCTCGGGTGTTAGCTGTTCAAACGCCTGGGACAAAGTGAGCACATCACAGCACAGAGGACCCTGGTCACCTACAAACACCAGGAACATACTTAAGAATTGTACCTAGCAAGATATACGCAAGCTTTGTGTGGAAGAAGCTACAAAGTTTTGGTTGACTTCACTACTTTCTTCCTTCTGTGGTAACAACCAACCACAATGGCTTAAAACAGACCAAATTTATTACCTTACAGTTCTTTTTTTAAAAGATATATTCATTTGAAAGAGTTACCAGAGGAGGAGAGGGGGAGAGGGAGAGATCTTTCAAGACTGGTTCACTCCCTAAATGGCAGCAACAGCTGTGACTGGCCAAGCTGAAGCCAAGAGCTTGGAGCCTCATCTGGGTCTCCCAGGAGGGTGGCAGGGCTCCATCCTCTACTGCTTTCCCAGGCACATCAGCAGGCATGTGAATAGGAAGTGGAGCAGCCGGGACATGAGCGAGCGCCCACATGGGATACAGGCGGCGGCTTTACCTATGAAGCCACAATGCCAGCCCCTGTCTTACAGTTCTGTAGGTGAGAAGTCTTCCTGGGCGCAAGTCAAGTAGGGCCGCTTTCCTTTCGGGAGGCTCCCGGCGAGAATCCCAATGCCTGCTCATTCAGGTGTTGCTGAGTTTCAGTTCTGTGAGGTTGCAGGACGGAGGTCTTTGCTGGGAGCTGCCCTAAGCTCCTGCATTTCTCTCTCTACATATCTGCACATAGTCCACCACACTGCAGAAGTGGCAACAGGGTGCGTAGCAGGATTCATGTACCAAGACACGACACCAAGGCCTCTTAACAGGAGGTAGCTTTAATTATGGCGGCGTAAGGCCCAGGTGGAATTTCTTATCCAAAATCCTCAGCCCCAGCAAGGCAGGGTTTTCCTTTATATATGGTTTTAGCGTCTTTGTGGGCCTTATATGGTTACCTGTATATATCTGATTGGATATTGTAGTACAACATGGCAGCCACAGGATTGATACAATACTGCACAAGTGAACGCAGTTAGCGGAAGCTATACATTTTTTACCCACATACTGAGCCATCTGCTGTCGGGCAAGGGTTAACATTGCTCTGCACTGGAGGCAGAACCTGAAATGGTTACCCAGAGGCAGAGAGGGGTTGCAGTTGGAGCATTCATAGGCAAGCAGATAACAACCTCGTGTCATTCCCAGGACTGATGCCTCCCTTTTCCTGACCTAGGAAAGCTTTCTACCACAGCTTTATTTTTTTTAAAAGATTTATTTTATTTGAAAGAGTTACGGAGAGAGGTAGAGACAGAGAGAGGTCTTCCATCCGCTGGTTCACTCCCCAGATGGCCGCAATGGCCGGAGCTGGGCCGATCCGAAGCCAGGAGCTTCCTCCGGGTGTCCTACGCGGGTGCAGGGGCCCAAGGACTTGGGCCATCCTCCACTGCTTTCCCAGGTCATAGCAGAGTTGGATCAGATAGAGGAGCAGCTGGGACTTGAACCGGCGCCCATATGGGATGCCGGTGGTTCAGGCCCGGGCTTTAACCTGCCGTGCCACAGTGCCGGCCCCTCTTCCACAGCTCTGATCATGCTAGCAACAAGTCTAATCAAAAGGCAGAGGCCTCAGAGGTGTTGAGTTCTTCTTATGCTTTGAATGTCTCCTGGGATTAGCTTGGACCCACCAGCTATTTCAGGAAAATCTCACCTCCAGATCCCTGTCCAGGTGATAGCCACAGGTTCTGGGAGATCAGGGCGTGGCCACTTCTGGTGGGCCCGCCAGAGGTGGCCACGCCAGACAGATTTAGACATGTCTAAGTGTCACATTCTCAGATGGGAGGGATTGCGAAGATGTCGTTTTTGCCTTTTAAACTGGCCTCCAAGTTCAGAGTTCCGTGCTCTCACAGCTGACGCTGGACTTCTGCATGAGGGAAGTCGACACTCTAGAGATACCAATTGAAGACATAATGGCACTGGCATCCCTTGCAAACCTTAACTGTGGCAGACCGCGCATGAGCGGCAAACGCAGCATCGCGCGCAGGGGCGGAGCCGCTTCCTACCAGGTTCCCAGCACAGACTTCCTATACTTCCTATCCCCCTTTACTCATCACCAACACCTCCAACTCTACCACAGGCAGCTGTCTTTTAAAATGTTTTTGTTAGGTTTCCCCTAACGTGATCCTTCTTACACCACTCCTCAGCCTGAAGCTCAATATGCGGTCAGTCCACTCACACAGAGGACTTTCAGCCAAGGTTCCTGGCAGCCAGCTACCCATCTCGCTTACTTAAAAGAACATTCAGCGGGGCTGGCGCTGTGGCGTAGCGGATAAAGCCACTGCCTGAAGTGTGGGCATCCCATATGAGCACGAGTTCGAGTCCCGGCTGCTCCACTTCTGATCCAGCTCTCTGCTATGGCCTGGGAAAACAGTAGAAGATGGCCCAAGTCACTGGGCCTCTGCAGCCGCGTGGGCAACCTGGAAGAAGCTCCTGGCTTTGGATTGGCACAGCTCTGGCCATTGCAGCCAATTGGGGAGTGAACCAGCAGATGGAAGACCTCTCTTTGCCTCTTCTCTGTGCAACTCTTTCTAATAAATAAATAAATCTTTAAGAAAGAATTTCAGAAAGAAACATTCCCTGGGCCGGCGCTACAGTAAAGCTGCCATCTGCAACTCTGGCATCCCATATGGGCGCCGGTTCTAGTCCCGGCTGCTTCTCTTCTGACCCAGCTCTCTGCTATGGCCTGGGAAAGCAGTGGAAGATGGCCCCAGTCCTTGGGCCCCTGCACCTGCATGGGAGACCTGGAAGAAGCTCCTGGCTCTGGCTTTGATCAGCGCAGCTCCAGCCTTTGCAGCCAACTGGGGAGTGAACCAGTGGAGAGAAGACTTTCTCTCTCTCTCTGTAACCCTTTCAAATCAATCAATCAATCTTTTTTTTAAAAAAAAAAAAAAAAACACACTTGCTCTCCTCACAGAAGCGAGTTCAGCCAGCAGTTGATTCACATTTTTCAAGTTTCATTACAATGCCTGTGTTAGGCAGAAGTCAGATATGAGCTTATGTGTGTGTGTGACAAAGGCCTAAGGAGACATTTGGGTCCAGCATATGCATCTCAAAGTCATCCCGATAACCTTCCAGGGGCAGCCCAGTACCTGCATCCTGCCCTGCTCCTTCTACCCAACAACCTGCCTGGTGGGGGTCCCCGACCCTTCTGCCTGACAATCTTCCAGGTGCAGCCCAGCCCCTTCTACCCCATAACCATCCTTCCTCTAAGGCTCCTCTCAGGCGGGCGACCCCAGGCAGGCTTCCCCCTGTCTGATAACTTCAGGGGGAAAACTCAGATTAGAGTTTTTCTATTTATATCCAAAAAGTCCTTTGTTCCAAGAGGAGCAGAGGTGGGGAAGCAAGACCCATGGCCTTAAAATCCCCCGGCCTCAACTGCGCGCTCAGCCCTCTGCCCTCTGCTGAGCCGCCCGCCTGTACTCTCTCCACTCAACCATGCAACCTCGCTCTTCCCCAGTCCGAGCGACTGGGCACTCTCTCTGATTGTCTGGAGAGGTGCCCATCCGTTCTCACGGATGTCACTTCCCTAATAAACCTTGCTATTTTACCTCCCACTACTCTGCCTCAGGCCTGAATTCTTTCTTGCGAGAAGAACGCTGCCATTCACCGGTAACACCTGGAATGTACCCTATTTGTATAATCCTGAAAACAAGCAAATCGCCATTATTTAATCCCCCACATCAACCTAACCCCTTAAAGGCCAATTATGGGGTCCCTGCATTTTGTCTCTGAGTTACCTCTACCAGCTAACACGTGAAACTTTCAGAGACAACACTGCACTTGCATGAACCCTGTGATGTCGCGGGGTCTAGCCGCGGCCGCCGCCTCCTGCAGCCCCGGGGGCCGGGGGCCGGGGGCCAGGAGAGCGTCCAGGGCACAGCCCAGGCCTACAGCCGCCCGGAGGGTGCCGCCATCGGCAGCCGGCGGCAGGGTCTCCCCTCGTGCCATCCCCCGCCAGGCACTCGGGCCCGCATCTGCCCTGGGCGTCACGCCGCGCCACACGGCGCCCCCAAGTCTAGATCGAGCCTGATGGAGCCCACAATGGCCTCAAATCAGAACAACCCAGGAACATTCCTCCGCAACACCCTGAAATACTGGCGCGGTGCCCGGGACGCGCTGACGCATGCGTATCTCGGAGGCGAGGCGGTGGGCGGGAAAAAGGGAGGGGAAGGCGGCGGTTGGGTTAGAGGCGAGCCACGCCCACCGCGCTAACGTCTGTGCGCATGCGCGGCCTCGGGTTTCTGGTACTTTAGTCGCGCCTGGGGGACGTCCGGCTCAGTTGGCGTCAGGACTTCGCTGTGGTAGTTTGCCGCGTTTTTGGGAGTAGGCGCTAAAAGCGCAGCTTCGTCCCGACCTTCGAAAGAAAGGCTGGCCTTAGCCTTTCTTCCGGCCCTGAGGGAGGCGGCGACCGCCGGCCGTAAGTTTCCCGCAGTTCCGTCGGGTGGGGGGGCGGCGTTTCGCGGTAGCGCCGTGGGGCCTAGCGAGGCCTCGGGGCTCGGCTGCTTCCGGGGCGGGCGCCCGGCCCCGCCCCCACTTCCGGGCGCTGAGTTGTTTTCCTGTTTCTCGTTCCCCGCCAGGCTTGAGTTTCCGGGAAGGACTCTGCTCTTCAGACCGCGGGGGCGAGATGTCCGGCTACGTGAGCGCGCTGTGGCCCGGCTCGCCGCAGGACAAGGGCTCGCCGGCCAGCTCGGGCCGCTCCAGCCGCTCGTCCTCCGGCAGCTCTCGCCCGGCCTCCCGCCGCTCGAGCCGGTCGTCGTCGCCGGGCCGGAGCCGCTCCCGCTCCCGGTCCCGCTCCCGGAGGCGCCACCAGCGGAAGTACCGGCGCTACTCGCGCTCCTACTCGCGCAGCCGCTCGTGGTCGCGCAGCCGCCGGCGCGGGGACAGGCGCCGGGCATCGCCCCGCAGGCGCCCCGGGTCTCCGCGGCGGGGCCGCTCCCGCAGCCGCTCGCGCTCCCGGAGGTCGCCGCGCGGGCGCCGCCACTACGGCTTCGGGCGCACGGTGTACCCGGAGCAGCGCGGCCGGCGCCGGGCCCGGTCCCGCACGAGGTCCCGCAGCAGGACCCCCTTCCGGCTGAGCGAGAAAGGTGGGTGTCGGTCCGGGAGGGACGGGGTCTGGGGGTCTCCGCCGCTCGCGGTGCTGCGGGGAAGCCTGGGTGCTGGTGGGGAGGGAGCACGCGGGCTGGAGTGCGGCTGAGAGCGGTGCCCTTGGATGCGGTGGGGGTTGATGCTTCGGGTGGAGGAGACGCTTTCTCCAGGCTGTTTGCTCTCGTCCTGGTCTTTTTCTTTAAAAAAGAAGAAAGTTTTTATTATTTGAAAGAGTTACACAGAGAGAGGAGAGGCAGAGAGAGGTCTTCATCCGATGATTCACTCCCCAGTTACCACAATGGCTGGAGCTGCACCGATCCAAACCAGGAGCTTCTTCTGGTCTGCCACGCAGGTGCAGGGGCCCAAGGACTTGGGCCATCTTCTTCTGCTTTCCCAGGCCATAGCAGAGAGCTGGGTCGGAAGTGGAGCAGCCGGGACTCGAACCAGTGCCCACATGGGATTCCAGCACTGCAGGCCAGGGCGTTGTCCCGCTGCACCACAGCGCCGGCCCAGGCATAGTCTTTTAAATGGGAATGATGTGCTTACCTATTCTAAGTTGCTACTAAAGTAACTACCAGAAATTTTCTTATTTTTGCAGGCAGACAACTTTTCCATCTGCTGCCTCACTGCCCAGATGCTTACAACAGCCAGGGTGGGGCGGGGCCACAGACTGGAGCCCAGAACCCAGTCTCCTCCATGGGTGTCAGGGACCCCTCCTGCTTCCTCCTCAGCAGGGAGCTGGAAGAACTTGAACTTGGGTGCTCTGACATGTGATGGGGGTGTCCCAACTGCTTAAAATTTTAGCTGCTGTGGCATAGTGTGTAAAGCTGCTGCTTGTTGTACCGGCATCCCATATGGGCGCTGGTTTGAGTTTTGGCTGTGCTGCCTCCAACCCAGCTCTCTGCTTTGGTCTGGGAAAGCGGTAGAGGATGGCTCAAGTCCTTTGGCCCTTGGACCCGCATTGGAGACCAGGAAGAAGCTCCCGGCTATGATCAGCTCAGCTCTGGCTGTTGCAGACATCTGGGGAGTGAACCAGTAGATGGACGACCTCTCCCTACCTCCCTCCCCCTCTTCCTCTCTCTAACTGTGCCTTTCAAATAAATGATCTTTAAAGAACATTTTTTAGCTGCTCCCCAAATATCTATCCCTTAAATGAACTGTTGAATTGGGGAGGAAAGTACCAAGGATTTTTTTAAAACTGGTTCCCAGATACCTGCCCCTTAAATATTTATTGAATTGGAGTAATACCAAAACACATTTTTTAAAGTGTCAGTAGTAAACAAAGTTGAATTGTCTAGTATTTTGTAACATGACTTCTGATGTGGTAGGTGGGATTGTGGAATAGGAAAAAATTAGGTAACAAACTTACGGAAGTGTGAATGTGGGCTTTAGTAGTAGTAGTATTGATCAAGAAGTTGATATCAAAGGTCTGTTAAAAACTCCTAGGTTCAGAAATAACTATTTGAAGAGAAAATAACAAGGTGGTTGTCAGAAGAACTGAAACTAGGGTTTCACTGTGCCTGTGGCAAATAAACACGGCTTTTACACATCTGGATATAGCTGTTTTAAGTAAAACAAGCACATTTTTGGGAAAAACTACAGGATTAATAATAATGAATGTGTCTTTTTGTTTGTTTAATAGATCGAATGGAGCTGTTAGAAATAGCAAAAGCCAATGCAGCGAAAGCTTTAGGAACGACCAACTTTGAGCTGCCGGCTAGTCTCAGAGCGGTTTTAGTAGCCAGAGAAACAAGCCGTGGGGCGGCCGTGTCAGATGATGGCGCGAAGGCTGAGGTAAGCACTCTCGTTTACACGAACAGACTCTTGAGAAAGCTGCTGCCAGAGGGGTTTCATTAGCCGTTTTGATTTACCTTAGACTGTCTCTCTTGGGATGTCTACCCATACATAATTCCCTAAAATTAGCAGTCGTGACCTTCTAGACAGGATCGCACCTGTGAGAATGGGAAGTTAATGAGCTTTACCTTCAGTAGACATGGTGTTAGTCATTTCACGACAACATCAATATATGGTAGCTGGGACATTGGTGATTTTTATTAAGTTTTTTACAATTCCGGTCTTAACTCTAGCCTTCAGGGTGTTTGTCTGTAGCTTTCATTTGCAGCGTTGTTTTCCTGCACATCTATATTCAGCATACAGTATAGTTTACCTGCTTTATTTCTGTCTTATAGAAATCATGAATGTGCTCTCCAGACATTGATGAAGAAAATCTGTTGGTAATTGGTACATGGCTAAAGCACCAGAGGTTTACCTGAGTTTCCCTCAGACACTGAAAACTCGAGTTTCCTATTGGTAGATCCATGTGCATGCTAGAATCTGGGGCTGCATTTGCATATGGTACTCAAGACAGTTTTTAAACTAAGCAAAGGTACACTCTGTAATGGTGGGGCATCTCTGCTGTAGATGTCCCTTACATAATGTATGCAATATATTCCAGATGTTTTGAGAGATTACAGAAGAGGATGCCTGCTTCATTTGAAGATAAGTTTATTATAATTCTCCAGAAATGTGCAGGATGTGCATTGGCAGATTGCACTGTACTTCCGAGTTAATTGTGTAAAATCAAAAGCTTTAAAATTATTGGCTTTCAAAGCCCTAAGATAGAATTGGATAAAAACCAGTTAATATAGTAAAAATATAGTAAAAACACTACAACTAAGTGAGCCTATCACTGGAATCCAGATGTGAGTTTGTTTGGTATTAGTAGACAAGATCTAGTTTATTTGTAAGATTTATTTGAAAGTCAGAGTTAAGACAGATCTTCATGTGCTGGTTCATGACCAGGGCTGGGCCAGGCCAAAGTCTTGAAGCTTCAGGTCCCCCACGGGGGTGGCAGAGGCCCAGGGCCTTGGGCCTGCATCTGCTGCTTTCCCAGGCACATTAGCAGGGAGCTGGATCGGAAGTGGAGCAGCAGGGACTCAAACTGGTGCCCATATGGGATGCTGGCAGTGCGGGCAGTGGCTTAACCTGCTGCACCACGGCACCAGCCCCCCAGTAGACAGGATCTTAACTTCAGTACTTGTTCAGATGATTCAGTTCTCAACTGGCAGATGATTTAGTTCCTTGAAACTCGTTACTTTCTGGTATGACTTAAAAGTTATTAGAGTTTGAATAAAATATGAGGAGCTGTGCCTAACACCTACTATTAAATCAGTTTCCCTAAGGGAAAAACAGAGTTCTCTGTTGAGGCTGTTAACTGTACAGTGTTAGGTCTGAGTTGGTTTGTGTGTCTTATTGTAAATTTATATACACTGGGGTTGGTTTTTATGCAGTACTTGTAAACTAAGAATATGTGTTTTTAAGAAATACTTGTCCTCTTGTTTATGTAGGTATCGGAAGAGCTGACAGAAGGTGGAACTAAGAAACTCAGTGAAAAGTCTGCTCAGCAGAGAAACATAGCTTTTAGCTCTAACGTAAGTTATCCGAGAACTGACCGCTCAGGATCACTGCAGAGGGTTTGCTCTTGGTTCATCTTTGTGAGAATTTGGGAGTTGCTAAGCTCCTGAAAACAGGGTTTCCTGTAACTTGGCACCACTTCACAGGTGACCGTTACAGGGGGTCCACCTGTGTCTGACCCCCCAGACTCAGTTTCAGCGTTGGCTGTTAAATCCCTTTTAAAGTTGTTGGAACATTTTGAAAGGAAATCCCTGACTACTTGTCAGTGAGAATGTCTTACAATAAGGGCTCAGAAAGCGCAGCCTCAGAGCCGTCGCACCGTGCGTGTCTTCTCCATGCTTTCTTGGCTTTACCATCCCGTTGAGTCAGATCACAGGTGTGAGCCCATGCTTCGGATTTGGTTGATCTCTGGTTTCCTCAATGGATAGATCTCATATATTTGGTGAAAATAAATATATGAAATGTATCTTTGAGACGCTGACTTAATTTCTTCTCTTGCAGAATTCTGTAGCAAAGCCGGTTCACAAGTTGGCTAAAGCTGCTGCTGAAGAAGTATCTTCAGGGTCACCGAAGATAGATAAGAAGAAAAGCCCGTATGGACTGTGGATACCCGTCTAGAAGAAGACTAATGGCTAAGATCGCCCAAAACTGCACTTTATTGCAAATTTGTTTTTAGTATTATCCCATCCCTTTGAGCCATTTATAGTAATTGTTGCACACAAAAAATAGAAGCATTTAATAATCAAATATTAACATTCTAGGTTTCTCTTGCTTCATAGAGAACTCGAATGGACCAGAGGTTACATACAGGTGGGCGCTTTGTACATACACTTGTAAATATTGTATAATACCAGCTATACAGAGTGAAATTTGTAAGGTGAAAATAAACTTTTGTATATTTGTTAATAAACTGATTTAATTATTTTAACTCCTCTCATGATTCTTCATTTAACAGAGAAGTATAGGGAAGCTTTTTTAAAGGTTTATGTATTATTTTGAAAGAGTTAGGGAGACCTTCCATCTGCTGGTTCACTCTCCAGATGGCCGTAATGGCCAGGGCTGAGCCAGGCTGGAGCCTGGAGCCTCGTCCCGTCCGGGTCTCCCACTTGGTGCAGATGCCCAGCACTTGGTGACTACTGTAGGGAGAGGGTGCCATGTCACTGCTGGTGAGAGCAGCCTCCGCAGAGTAGCCCTGTGAGGTCAGCACGAGTTACTCCTACAACCAAGGCTACGTCCTAGCTCAGTGCAGCCAGAATCGGCACTCTTCAAGTCTTTTAGCAACAGAGTAGGCTATCAAGTTACATTGCCTCCCTGTTTCTCAGCCTTTTCTATGTCAGCTTTGATGTGCTTGGTCTACCCGTGATACTGGTATAACTGGACAGCATTGTAATTGAGATGGAGCACTATGAGTCTTGTTACTAAATTCAGCATTAATAGGCCCATTCTGTAAAGTAAAAGCCAGTTTGCTTAGAGATCCATCTACTTGAAATGCACAGTTTTAAGACCTTCTGGCTCACTCCCTGAATGGCTGCTGCAACAGCTGGAGCTAGCCAGGAGCTTCCTCCAGGTTCTCCAGGTGGGTGGCAGGGGCCCATGGACTTGGACCATCCACTGCTTTTCCGGGTGCATGAGCAGAATGCTTGATTGGAAGTGGAGCATCCAGGACTGGAGTTGGTTCTCAAACAGGATGCCGGTGTTAGCAGCTTAATTTGTGCCATAATGCCAGGCCCAGTAAAAGCCAATTTTGTCTGAAAAGCACAAATCGGCACACACAAACCCCCAACCCCCCATCTTCCTCTTGGATCTTCTGCATGGATCACCAGGAACTTAGTCTGATGGTCTTTGGCTAGATATTCCTAAAAAGGGGGAACAAAACATTGGCTCTATCACTTAATGATTCCTTGGTTCCTTTTAAATCAGAGACCTAGAGACTTGTTTAGACTATACATTGGTCAGTGCAGGCACTGGTAAAGCCGCCGCCTGCCGCTCTGGTATCCCATATGGGTGCCAGTTCGAGGCTCAGCTGTTTTATTTCTGATACAGTCCCTGCTAATGCACCTGGGAAAGCAGTGGAAGCTGGCTCAAGTGCTTGGGCTCCTGCACCCAGGTGGGAGACCAGAAGAAGCTCCTGTCACCTGGCCCAGCCCTGACTGTTGTGGCCCTTTGGGGAGTGAACCAGTGGATGGAAGACCAGCTGACATCTCTACCTTTCAAATAGAAAACAAAACAACTATGATCAACTTTCAAAGAAAATTGTGTACATTTCTAAGTAACACACTAAAAAATAGTTGTGGATAGATTGTGTTAAAGTCCCTTCTCCCCTCCCTTCTGGGCTCAAGGCTGCCCGTTTTCCCACCTTCCTTGAACTGTGTCCGACCAGGTGACTGAAGTTCTGAACAGAACACAAGTGGAAGTGCTGAGGCTCGCTCTCGCACTCTAGACCGTAGCTGCAAGTGTACACTCGCCTTCTGGGTGGAACTTGTAACTACTTAGTACCTAGTAACTACCTGGCAGCTGCCAGTCATGTACTTGCGAATGGCAGAGTAATTGAATACTTGCATGGAACAGACCTACCCCTCCAACTTGGGCTGTTCTCCAGGGAACATAATGAGAGATTACTGAATTTTTTTTTTTTTTTTTTTTTTTTTTTTATAGAGTGGACAGTGAGAGAGAGAGACAGAGAGGAAGGTCTTCCTTTGCCGTTGGTTCACCCTCCTATGGCCGGTGCGGCCGGCGCACTGCGGCTGGTGCACTGCGCTGATCTGAGGAGCCAGGTGCTTCTCCTGGTCTCCCATGGGGTGCAGGGCCCAAGCACTTGGGTCATCCTGCACTGCAGTCCCGGGCCACAGCAGAGAGCTGGCCTGGAAGAGGGGCAACTGGGACAGAATCCGGTGCCCCGACCGGGACTAGAACCCGGTGTGCCGGCGCCGCAAGGCGGAGGATTAGCCTAATGAGCCGCGGCGCCGGTGAGATTACTGAACTTTATCATTTATTGCTAGAGCTTCTGTCATCGTAGCTTAGCCCTGTGCCCTATTAGCCAATGCTTATGCTACTCTAAGGGTGCTCAGGCACTGTTCTGAATGTTCCACACACTGTTCTCATACTGTGTATTTCCTTCTTGCCGTAGACAGCCTCTATGAGACATTTAAATCCACAGCTGTGAGAATGGCAGCATTGAGTTTTCTGTCATCTTCATTCCAAATGAGCTTTTCTAACTTAGGGTTGCAGGAAACTTAAGTCTTTTATCTGCATAACTTCCTGTGATTTAGTTTTCAGCTTCATTCCACCATGACACAAAATTTGTTACTATAGACAAAAAAATCTAAAGAGATGTTACCTGTCTGTGTCCTGTGGGCCAGGCAAAGCAGGGGCTTGCATTTTCTCCCGAGAGGCATGGAAGCCACTGGAGGATGCTGCGTGTGTGTGTGTGGGGGGGGGATGGGAAGCCACTGGAGGATGCTGTGTGTGTGGTGGGGTGTGAGGTGGGGACAAACGACTGCCTAAACCTTTGGGCATGGTTGTCCTGCCTTCGGGGAACAGTGTGGCAGTGTGGCAGGAGCAGTGTTTGGGATTAAGGGACCTGAGCAGTTCCCTTAGCCTGGGAGGAAACAAGGCTTCCCAAAGCTGAGCTGCACTGAGCAGACCTGGTTGAGAGGACGTTGGAGGGTCCACTGAAGGTGAGTTTCAGCCACTAGGGGGTCTTCACACCTTGAGAAACCCATTAAAAAAATTTTTTTTTATTTAGTAAATATAAATTTCCAAAGTACAGTTTATGGATTACAATGGTTCCCCCCCCATAATTTCCCTACCACTGGCACCCCTCCCATCTCCTGCTCCCTCTCCCATTCCATTCACATCAAGATTCATTTTTCATTATCTTTATAATACAGAAGATTGATTTAGTATATATTAAGTAAAGATTTCATCAGTTTGCACCCACACAGAAACACAAAGTGTAAAATACTGTTTCAGTACTAGTTATAGCATTACTTCACATTGGATAACACATTAAGAACAGATCCTACATGAGAAGTAAGTACACAGTGACTCCTGTTGTTGATTTAACAATTTGACACTCTTGCTTATGGCATCAGTAATCTCCCTAGGCTCCAGTCATGAGTTGCCAAGGCTATGGAAGCCTTTTGAGTTCGCTGACTTCGATCTTATTCCGACAGGGTCATAGTCAAAGTGGAAGTTCTCTCCTCCCTTCAGAGAAAGGTACCTCCTTCTTTGATGGCCCCGTTCTTTCCACTGGGATCTCACTCACAGAGATCTTTCATTTAGGTCTTTTTTTTTTTTTTCCAGAGTGTCTTGGCTTTCCATGCCTAAATACTCTCATGGGCTCTTCAGAGCCAGTTCCAAATGCCTTAAGGGCTGATTCTGAGGCCAGAGTGCTATTTAGGACATCTGCCATTCTATGAGTCTGCTGTGTATCCCACTTGCCATGTTGGATCGTACTCTCCCTTTTTGATTCTATCAGTTAGTATTAGCAGACACTAGTCTTGTTTGTGTGATCCCTTTGACTCTTAGACCTATCAGTGTGATCAATTGTGAACTGAAATTGATCACTGGACTAGTAGATGGCATTGGTACATGCCACCTTGATGGGATTGTATTGGAACCCCCTGGCACGTTTCTAACTCCACCATGTGGGGCAAGTCCGATTGAGCATGTCCCAAATTGTACATCTCCTCCCTCTCTTATTCCCACTCTTATATTTAACAGGGATCACTTTTCAGTTAACAGAGAAACTTCTCTAGTAGCGAACTATAGAAATGATCCCTGAAAGTATAGTCTTGAGAAACCCATTTTAACAGTTTCTCAGTCTCCAATGGGGTTAGGAGACACCTTCAGAATGTAGCCAGCAAAGCCCACACTGAAACTCTAGAAAAAAACCAGAACCTCCACAAATCTCTCAACCTCCATAAAATAATTATTTATAAAAAAATGGAAAGAATTATGGATTTTAAAAAGTTAAAAAAGCAAAAGCATTTGAAATAGTAATATTAAAGGATAATTTAAAGAAAAACACTGAACAAACCCAACTCCCTTGTGGTTGATGAAGTTCAAAAGTTTTTAGGTCACAAAGTTAGTGGTAGAATTAGGCCGAGAATACAAATCGATTTTCAACTGTGTTTCGTCTCTAAATACTTTTAAAATGTGTTTCTTAAAGATCTTATTTGAAATGCAGACTTAACAGAGAGAGGGGGAGAGGTCTTCCATCCACTGTTTTACTCCCTAAATGACTGCAACAGCCAGGGCAGGGCCAGCCAGGAGCCAGGAGCTGCTTCCGGGTCTTCCACATGGGTGCAGGGGCCCAAGCACTTGGGCCACCCTCCACTGCTTTTCCAGGCGCAATAGCGGCTTTACCTGCTATGCCACGGTGGCAGCCCCTCTGTAAACATTTTAATCTCTTTAAACATAAGCACAGTATCATCATCACACTGCCCAAATAATCCTTTTGTATCAAATACCCTACCAGTGCTCACGTTTTCCTGATGATCTCATAATGTTCATTATTTTTAGTTTGAACTATTCAAACAAGGTCCATATGTTATAATTAATCATTATATCTGCCAAGCCTTCTTTTAATCTATAGGTTCTCCCCATTTTTTTAACCCCATGTTTTTTTCTGTGTGGGAAAGGGGGTGGGGGCTGGAAAAGCAGCTGTCCTATAGTTTCCCAAAGTGGGTTTTGCTGGCTGCCTCTGTGCCACGTGCTTTGACGTGCTCCTTGGTGTCTGTGTTTCCTGCAAGGTGACCATCAGAAGCAGGGGCTTTGCCATGTAGGTCGCATTGATTCTTACCAAGGCCACTTTATATGAGGCTGGTGCCGTGCCCTCTCCAGACAGCGTCTCTGCTTTCCTCTCCTTCAGTGGTGGTAGCAGTCCAGGGACTCAATGGGCTGCAGAGGGTGACATCTTAATTACATCACAGCTTCACATTGCATCTGGCTTCTGTGCATTCTGTCGAAACTCTATATTCTGGGGCTGGCACTGTGGCGTAGCCGGTAAAACCACTGCCTGCAGTGCCAGCATCCCATATGGGTGCTAGTTTGAGTCCCTGCTGCTCCACTTCCAATCCTGCTCTCTGCTATGGCCTGGGAAAGCAGTAGAAGATGGCCCAGGCCCTTGGGGCCCCTGCACCTGTGTGGGAGACCTGGAAGAAGCTCCTGACTCCTGATGGGCGCAGCTCCGGCTGTCGTGGCCATTTGGGGAGTGACCCAGTGATGGAAGATATCTCTCCCTCTCTCTGTAATTGTGCCTTTCAGATAAATAAGTAAATCTTTGGGAAAAAAAAATAGCTCCTGTCTATTCTTTATACAGTATTTCAGGTGAGTTAAATGTGTGGTCGTCTGTTGTTTAGTTTTTTTGGCCCTGCAGCTGACTGTTCTCCCTATATTGTGCGGTACCCTTGTGTCCAGTTGCAGCTGCTGCTTGCTGACCTCCTGCCCCAGTGAGGACTTCCTTTGCCCCTTGTTCCCTTCCCATCGTTCAAGAGTTCCCGGCGTGTCACCTTGGTCTTCTCGGCACTTCTGAGGTCCTTCTTCCTCAGTAGTTGTTGGCCACAGGCTTTCCCTTGCTTCCTGCTCCGTCCGCTCCCTTGTTGGCTGTCCCACACCCAAGGGCAGCAGTGCAGTTTGGGATGAGTGACCAGCTCACTGTATGAAGACAAATACTCTTCCCTGTCTCCAGTTCTAGGGTCATCCTGCTCACCTGGGTTGATGGGAGGAAGTAGGGAGAGGAGACTTTCAAAATCCTAGTCCAGGGGCCGGTGCTGTGGCACAGTGGGTAATGCCGCAGCCTGCAATGCCATCATCCCGTACGGGTGACTGCTGGAGTCCCGGCTGCAACGATTCTGATCAGCTCCCTGCCATGGCCCGAGAAACAATGGAAGATGGTCCACGTGCTTGGGCCCCTGCACCCATGTGGGAGGCCCAAAGAAGCTTGCTCGCTAGCTCTGTGTGTGTCCCTATCTATAACTCGGCCTTTCAAATAAACAATCTTTTTTTTTTTTTCTTGGTGCAGTTGGAGAATTTAATGTGCATTCAGGTTCACACAGTGCAGTGGGGGCACACACGGCTGCCAGGCCACCCCCTGGGAGAAGAGGAGGGTGTTGCTGGCTGCTGCACCTGCCACGCGCAACAAGATAAACCTTAAAAAAAAAAAAAAATCTAGGCCAGGAGCCCCACCAGCTCTGGCCATTGTGGTCATTTGGGGAGTGAAGCAGCGGAAGGAAGACCTTTCTCTCCGTCTCTCTCTCTCTGTAACTCTACCTCTCAAATAAATAAAAATCTTAAAACCAGGCCGGCGCCACGGCTCACTAGGCTAATCCTCCGCCCTGCGGCGCCGGCACACCGGGTTCTAGTCCTGGTCGGGGCACCAGATTCTGTTCCGGTTGCCCCTCTTCCAGGCCAGCTCTCTGCTGTGGCCAGGGAGTACAGTGGAGGATGGGCCAAGTGCTTGGCCCTATACCCCATGGGAGACCAGGAGAAGCACCTGGCTTCTGGCTTCAGATCAGCGCGGTGCGCCGGCCGCGGCGGCCACTGGAGGGTGAACCAACGGCAAAAGGAAGACCTTTCTCTCTGTCTCTCTCTCTCACTGTCCACTCTGCCTGTAAAAAAAAAAATAAATAAAAATCTTAAAACCAAAAACCTGAAATGCACCACCTCATACGTGAGCCCTTTTATCGCTGTGCGACTGTATCGAAGACGACCACACAACAGGTTCTTTCATCATGATTCGGATTTAATTATTCACAAACTGCATGTTTAATGTCTCGCCTGCACTAGCTGGGGAGTATTTCCCGTCTCTACAGCTCTCCGAGTTGTCGGCGCCCCGGATTTCTCTGTGACGAAGCGACCTCGCCCTGTGACTGGATGGGAGCCCGTCTGCCTGCTGGCCCAGGGCGGGACGGGCCTTGCCCTGCGGCGGCTGATGCAGGAACGGGAAATCAGCGCACAGGAAGGATCCCTAACACTATCGAGGAGTTAAGTGTCACGCGGCGGGAGGTCCGGGAAGCCGGGCCTCCTCTCGGAGGAGGTGACACTGGCTCAGTGCTGAACGGAAAGCATTCTCTGCTCTCGAGAACAGCGCGGACCCACTGCCCACCAGGCTCCATTCGGCCGCTCTTAGCCGACCACCCTCTTCCGAGCCTTTGCCCCGCCCTTTCTTCCTCCTCCCCTTCCGGTTCTGGCCTCCTTAGCCCTCTGCGGCTGCGCACGGCCCTGCCCAATCGAAAACCTCGCACCGCTTGAAGGGGCAGCGATTGGCCCTGCATTCCCGAGGCTGTCGGGAAGGGGCGGGGCTTGTCTGACGAGGCTTTCCAAAGGCTGACGGAAGTCTTCGGAGTTGTTGCCGGAAGTGGGAAGAGAGAGGTTGTAATGGCGGCTGCGGCTGAAGTCCAGAAGGTGAGTGCCAGCGCTGTGCCTAGGAGGTTTTGTTAATGGAGTCAGGAGGAGATGGAGAGTCCGGAGGCGGAGGTGGAGGCGAAGCCTGGGCGACGGGCTAGGGAGGCGCCAGACCCTGGAGTCGGGTCGCCGGTGGAGGGCCCCACCCGTCCTGCCGGGATCCGCGAGGACTCGGCCTGGGCTGTCCCGGGGGAAGCCAAGCCGGCCCCGCCTGAAGCTAGTTCTCCGCTGCAGGTGCCGGTGGACAGCGCCGAGGAAGGGGCCCTGACGGCGGCCGAGGAGCTGGCGGCCCAGAAGCGCGAACAGAGACTGCGCAAATTCCGGGAGCTGCACCTGAAGCGGGTGAGTGGTCCCGGGGGCCCGCTCGGACCGTCACCTGCCCGGGCCCTTTGCGTGTTGTTAGGGGACGAGGAAGACGCCGCGCCGCGCTGGAGCGTCCCGCGGGCGGCCACTGCAGTCGCCCCGACAACTTTGGGGAGTGCGCCTTGGCGCTCCGGCCCTTTGCACCCCGATCTGCCTTGTCTGTCTGTCTCGGGTTTGCACGTGTGTTCCTAGCGGCGTTTCTGCTCGGTGGGCTGCGTTGGCCGGACGCGGGCGGAAGCTTCCCTGGGTCGCTGTCCATCTCGGAGGCGATCCGCGAGCCCCGAGAGCGGGCGGTGTGCAGGCTCAGCCTCTGCTCTCCGTGTTTCGCTTCTAGAACGAAGCTCGTAAGTTAAACCACCAGGAGGTTGTGGAAGAAGATAAGAGACTCAAGTTACCGGCAAACTGGGAGGCCAAGAAGGCTCGTTTGGAGTGGGAGCTTCAGGAGGAAGAAAAGAAAAAGGTTGGGAGCCTGTCGCTGTGGGCGGGGTCTCTTCCTTCTCTTGTATGGGCCGGGGGCCGTGGGGGCCGCGGACGCGGGCCCTGGCGGTGAACGGCGGGAATTGAACCCTGGCTCTGTCCTTTGGTAGCTCGCACGCTTTGAGGGGAGGGTTTTTTTTAATGCTTATTTTTAAGGAAAGGTTTTAATCTACTAGGGCCGGCGCCCTGGCTCACTTGGTTAACCCTCTGCCTGCTCTGCCTGCGGCGCCGGCATTCCATATGGGCGCCGGGGTCTATCCCGGTTGCTCCTCCGCCAGTCCAGCTCTCTGCTGAGGCCTGGGAGGGCAGTGGAGGATGGCCCAGGTGCTTGGGCCCTGCACCCGCATGGGAGACCAGGAGGAAGCACTGGCCATAGTGGTCATTTGGGGAGAGAACCAACGGAAGGAAGACCTTTCTCTCTGTCTCTCTCTCTCACTGTCTATAACTCTACCTGCCATTAAAAAAAGTTTTTTTTTTTTTTATTTACTTGAAAGGCAGAGAGAGAGTTAGAGGTATGTGCTGTTCACTCCTCACATGCCCTCACAGCCAGGCCCGGACCAGGCTGCAGCCGGGAGACTGGAGCTCTGTCCGGGTCTCGCACGTGGGTGATGGGGCCCAGGCACTTGAGCCGGCACCTGCTGCCTCCCAAGATGCGCCAGCAGAAAGCTGGAGTGGAGGGAGGAGCAGGGACTTGAGCCACCAGTGCAGCCAGAGATGCGGGTGTCCCACGCTGGGGCTTAGCACCACAGAGCCCGCGGGGTGAATTGTTTAATCTCTTTGTATCTCCATTTCCTCATCTGTAAGAAAGGGATTATAATCGTAGTTACATGAGTTACTTATGAATTAAATGAGTTACTGCATACAGGACATTTACAACGGTCTGGGGGCTGGGGCCGTGGCGTAGTGGTAAAACTGCCGCCTGCAGTGCCGGTATCCCATATGGGTGCTGGTTTGAGTCCTGGCCGCTTCATTTCCAATCAGGTTCTCTGCTTGTGGCCTGAGAAAGCAGTAGACGATGGCCCAGGTACTTTAGGCCCCTGCACCTGTGTGGGAGACCCAGAAGAAGCTCCTGGCTTCAGATCGGCACAGCTCCAGCTGTTGTGGCCATTTGGGGAGTGAACCAGCAAATGGAAGATCTCTCTCTCTCTCTCTCTCTCTCTCTCTCTGCCTCTATATAACTTTTCCTATCAAACTAATAAATAAAAATCTTTAACAAAGATGTGGTAAAGAATTCTCATATGCTCCCTTCTACACACCCTAGTGGATTCCCAAGTTTCCTTTAAATATGAGTCATTATTTTAAAAATGTTACTTGATGTCTTTTCGATATTTCTTGATTTAAAATAGATCATTACTTGTAACATAATTGTAGGTATCAGCTGTTTCTTCTTGAGAAAGAAAGAGAGGCAGAGAGAGAAAGAGGGCTCCTGTCATGGTTCACTCCCCCAGTGCCTGAAACTGCTGGGGCTGGGAGCTCATCCAGGTCTCCCGCGTGGTGGCCAGGAGCCGGCCACGTGCGTGCTCGCCGGCTGCCTCCTGGGATGCAGTCAGGAGTGGAGCTGGGACTCGCACCCAGGTGCTCTGATGTGAGATCCGGTGTCTCAACTCCAGGCCAAATGCCCGCTCCTTTTCCTCTTTGTAGGAGTGTGCAGCCAGGGGGGAAGACTATGAGAAAGTGAAGTTGCTGGAGATCAGCGCAGAGGATGCAGAGAGGTGGGAGAGGAAAAAGAAGAGGAAAAACCCGGATCTCGGATTTTCAGGTACGCTTGACACTGTTTGAGCGTGAGCATTGCGCTGGCCTGGGAGATGAGCGTGGCTCAGTGTTGCTGGCGTGGAGAGACGATGTGCACCTCGAGCTTCTTTCGTGAGAAACTTTCTGAGAGGCCTGAACCCATGAAAAATGCAAATATTTCTCACTGGGCAGAGTGAAAAAAAAAAAGGGCTGCACTTCAGACAATTGGATCCTTTATGTTCTGTGGTAAAATTAATCCAAGTATGTTTATTAGTATCTTTAGGCTAGAGGCTGTGCATAGTGCTTCATGCATGCGTTTCTTAATAATGTTGGTGTTTTAGTTCCCTCAGAAAAGTAGTAACCAACAAGGAATCATTATCTCTGGGTCTCATTTTATTTTTAGATTATGCTGCCGCCCAGCTACGCCAGTATCACAGGTTGACCAAGCAGATCAAGCCTGACATGGAGACGTATGAGAGACTGAGAGAGAAGCAGTAAGTTGCTAAGTTTCCATTCCAAGGCAGTGTGGATGTGTTTGTGTGTTGGGGGGTTGTCTGTCTGCCTGTCTGTCTCCCTCGCATCCTCTTTTTAATGGTGAGGTCTGGGCTAGCCTCAGCTGTGGTGAGGTCTGGGCTAGCCTCAGCTGTGGTGAGGTCTGGGCTAGCCTCAGCTGTGGTGAGGTCTGGGCTAGCCTCAGCTAAGAGGGCCTCCATTCACGCACGGCAGTTCAGGCTGAGCACCTCGTTCTTCCTGGCCGGGCATTCCAGGACAGGGCGAGGGGTCAGCCCAGATTATCGTCCCATAGACGCTGTTGCAGGAGGCCGGCTGCTTCGGCGCGGCCTGGCTGAATTCATGTGCAGGAACAGTGAGTGAGTATCTTGGGCGTTGTGGGCCGTCTGGTGTCTGTCGTAACTGCTCGCCTGTGCTGCTTCAGTGTGAAGGTGGCGGCCGTAGAGGAGACCAGTGAGTGGGTGTGACTGTGTCCCAGTGACACAGGTGGTGAGGGGTGGGCGTTGTGGGGCAGTGGGTTAAAGCACCGTGTCCCGTAGCCGAGTGGTCTCAGTCCCCTGCTGGGCATTTCCGGTGTAGCATCCTGCGTGTGCCCGGGAGGCAGCGGATGATGGCTCACGGCCTTGAGTTCCTGCCACCCATGTGGGAGCCCTGGCTTCGGCCTGGCCCAGCCCCAGGTGTGGAGGGCTCTTGGAGAGTAAGCTAGTGGGCAGGAGATCTCTCTCTGTCTCTCACTCTCTGTCACTCTACCTTTCAAATAAACAAAAAAACCCTGCCACCAGCAGGTGGTGGGCTGTAGTAGCAAATCCCCGCTTTTGAGGAGAGGAGACCTGAGCTTAGAAGTGTAATCCCAAGTTTGTTCCTCATTTTTTTTGGCTTTGGTGAGCCTGCGGCCTCTGGCTATTGGCTCGTTCACCAGTGGAAAGAAGGGGGGGAGTGGGGAAGGGTGGGAGTGGGGAAGGGGTGTGAGGAGAAGGGTGGGAGTGGGGAAGGGTGGGGGTGGGGAAGGGGTGCGAGGAGAAGGGTGGGAGTGGGGAAGGGTGGGGTGGGGAAGGGGTGTTAGAGGGGGTGGATTGCTTTAGTCCTTTCTAGTTCTGTATTTCCTTTTTTAAAAACCGTTGAGGTGGGGTCTGGTATCTGTTCTCTCTCGCTGTGAGCGGGGTCTGTGTGAATGTGGGGTGGAGCGCTTGTTGCGGTACCGGAAGGCTGTTTTGCTGTCATTCCAGTGGAGAAGAGTTTTTCCCGACATCCAACAGTCTGCTGCACGGTACACACGTGCCCTCTGCGGAGGAGATCGACAGGATGGTCACCGACCTGGAAAAGCAGTGAGTACCAGCGGGGCAGCCCGCGAGGTCACGCGCAGATGGCACCGTGGGCGTAGGATGTGCTCTGAGTGACAGCGGACAGAAATGCGGTTTTCAAGACTCACAGCAAGCGTGGGTGGAGTCCCTGGGGTTTGGAGCAGAGATACAGAGCACTGGAGAAGTTGAATTGAAGGGGTCTGGAGAAAACTGTTAGGGGTTTGACTTTAACAGTTATTCCACTATTTGATTTGAAGAAGCAAGAATGTTCTAGTTAATGTGCCGAAGTTGTGTCCACGTTTTTAACCCTGATGGGTGTGTGTGTGTTAGGTAGAACAGAGTGAGTCTACACATGGGGGTTAGCAGGTGTAGTGAGAGCCAGGTCTGGCACGTACTGGCCCCTGCACAATGGCCGTTCAGTGTGTTCTCCTACATGCTCCGTGCCGGGCATGGTTGTTACGGTGGGTACGGTTACTGTAATGGTTACCTCTGGTGACACTTGGGTGTGCAGATCCCAGCACTGCAGTGGTGCTGTTGCAGGATGCTCTGAAGATGAGTTTGCATTTGCCGAGTTTCACGATTCATACCCAGGGGCATCCTGTTCATCAGCTTTAATCCCAGAACATCGTGTTCTAGACGTACTGCCTCCGTTCCTCACTATTCAGCTGTACTGCATCGAGACAGTTTTGAATTTTGTGAATTATGTTGTTCTTCCTCTAGAATTGAAAAGCGAGACAAATACAGCCGGAGACGTCCTTACAACGACGATGCAGATATTGACTACATTAACGAGAGAAATGCCAAATTCAACAAGAAAGCCGAAAGGTTCTACGGGAAGTACACGGCTGAAATTAAACAGAATTTGGAAAGAGGAACAGCTGTTTAATCCCTTCAGGAACTGTTTTTATAAACTTGACAGTAGGTGAAAATCTCTGCCACCAGATTGAGTTTGCTTTGAACCCAGAACCTGGTCTCTGCCTTCCCACGCAGCACTTAGAAATAAATGTTTTTTCTTAAACATACATGTCCATGTATATTTCCACATTTTTGTGCTTGGATATAAGATGTATTTCTTGTAGTGAAGTTATTTTGTAAAAATATACTTTGTATAAATCCTAATTATATTTTTAAATGTATTTTAAATGTATAAAACTGTTCAATCCCTGAAGCATTTTGGGTTTAAGATTGCTGGTGGGGCCAGTGCTGTGGCATAGTGGGTAAAGCCGCCGCCTGCAGTGCCGGCATCCCATATGGGCGCCGGTTCGAGTCCGGGCTGCTCCACTTCCAATCCAGCTCTCTGCTGTGGCCTGGGAAAGCAGTAGAAGATGACCCAAGTCCTTGGGCCCCTGCAGCCACTTGGGAGACCCAGAAGAAGCTCCTGGCTCCTGGCTTTGGATTGGCACGGCTCCAGCCATTGAAGCGAACTGGGGAGTGAACCAGCGGATGGAAGACCTCTCTCTCTCTGCTTCTCCTTTTTTCTCTGTATAACTCTTTGAAATAAATAAATCTTTTTAAAAAAAAGATTGGTGGCAATATTCACAAAATAGTCACTATACCATGAATGTTACTGGGAATTTGACAGAATCCAGAGTTGGACCAGGGGAGCAAGTCACTGACCTTGAACCCACACTGGCTGCTGGAGGGCAGCTCCTGTCTCCACTGTGGCCACACGCGGCCAGGTTCAGGGAGAAGCAAGACCATCCTGTGAATATCACCTTTCTAAAAAAGCAGTACAGTGCTTTGGAATAGAATCCTTACAACGTTATTTAAAACAACTGTCTGGGGCCGGCACTGTGGTATAGCAGGTAAAGCTGCTGCCTGCAGATCTGGCATCCTGTGTGGGTGCTGGTTCGAGTCCTGGCTGCTCCACTTCAAATCCAGCTCTCTGCTATGGCCTGGGAAAGCAGTTGAAGATGGCCCAAGTCCTTGGGTCCTTGTACGTTTGTGGGAGACCTAGAAGAAGCTCCTGGCTTCGGATCAGCGCAGCTCCGGCCGTTGCAGCCATTTGGGGAGTGAACTGGTGGATAGAAGACCTCTCTGCAACTGCCTTTCAAATAAATCTTAAACCACAATTATCTGTGTGTACACACAAACACACAGACGTGTTGACTTTCCATACACACTGAAAATTTTCTTAATTGTAAGAAATTTCAACCATAGTCAAAAGAAGAGTAGTGCAATGAGTCCCAGCTAGCTGGTGCCCATGTTCAGGAATCAATTCACAGCCAATCTTATTTCCTTTTCTATTTTTTTTTTCTTTTTTCTTTTTAAGATTTATTGGTTTGAAAGGCAGAGTTTACAGAAAGGGGGAGACAGATCGTTCATCTCCTGGTTCACTCTCCAAAAGGCCATGACAGCAGGTGCTCACTAGACAGAAGCCAGGAACTTCGGGTTTCTCACCTGGGTGCAGGAGCCCAAGCACTTGGGCCATCTGCTGCTGCTTTCCCAGGTGCAGTAGCAGGGAGCTGGATTGGAAGTGGAGCAGCATCTGTATGAGCTGCTGGCATCGCTGGTGACTTAACGTGCTGCCCCACGATGCCAGCCCCAAACCTCCCAGTACAGTCCTTTTGTATCTGGCTTCTTTCACTTAGCATAGTGTCCTCAGGGGTCATCCATGTCGTAACAGGTGTCAGGATTTCCTTTTCTTTCTTTTCTTTGAATATTTATTTTACTTGAAAGGCAGAGTGCCAGAGAGAGGAGAAAGAGCTTCCATCAACTGGTTCACCCCCCAAGTGGCCACAACTGTCAGGGCTGGGCCAAGCCAAAGCCAGGAGCCTGTAACTACATCCGGGTCTCTCAAATGCGTAGCAGTGGCCCAAGCCCTTGGGCCATTGCTGCAGCTTTCCCAGACACACTAGCAGGGAGCTGGATTGGAAGTGGAGCACCAGGACTGGAATTCGCGCTCATGCTGTGCTGGCGTGGCAGGTGTTGGCTCCTAATTCCAGAATTAAATTTTTATTTGTTTCAAAGGCAGAGGGAGACATAGACAAAGATCTATTCCATTGGTTCCCCCTTCATATATGCACAGCAGCCAGGGCTAAGTCAGGCTGCAGTCGGGAGCCCAGAACCAACCTGGGTCTTGCAAGTGAGTGGCAGGGACCCACTACCTGAGCCCCCACCGCTGCTTCCCAGGGTGTGCATTAGCAGCAAGTTGGAATCAGAAGCAGAGCTGGGGCTCCATCCCAGGCACCCTTATATGGGAGGGCAGTGTTCCAAGGTGTGTCAACCACTGTGCCAGATACCCCAACCCTGTTTTAAAATTTATTTGAAAGAGGAAGAGTAATATAATTCCAGAGCTTTCCCTCCACCCAAAAAGAAATCTATTGCCCATTCAGCAATTACGCTCCGTTTGCCCCTGCCCCAGCCCTGGCAAGCATTCATCTGCTTGCTTTCTCTGTGGGCCAATGGCACCACTTAACTGGCTCCTTTGTGCCTCGCCTTTCCTGAGAGTTGATAGCTGGGCCTACAGGTGTGATTAGAGTGAGGATGAGCACTTCATATAGTGTCCCCCACGCACTGGAAGGTCAGTTAACGTGGGCCTGCCTCCTGAGCTGTAAGCAGCTGCTGGGTATCTCCTGGAGTCATCGTCCATTAGGGGCCACTAAGTGGTGACATTCCAGCTCCATCCCTTCTTCATTTATCTCTGGAAGGCTTCTCTGCAGAGAAACGTCTCCTCTTCCATTGTGTGGTGACCTTGAGGTGCACTGTGGGTAGACGTCAGCATGGATACTTAATTTTTTCTTTTGCTCTTCAGGTTTTTTTTTTTTTTTTTTCCCCAAAGAAACCTTTTATTTGAGGAATACAAACTTCATGTGTTTCATAAGTGCAGCTTCAGGAATATAATGATTCTTCCCACCATACCCTCCCACCCACACTCTCACCCCTCTTCCTCCTCCCTCTCCTATTCCCGGTCTTATTTTGTGACTAAGATCTATTTTCAGTTAATTGTATACATAGAAGATTATACTAAGTAAAGAGTTTAACAATTAGTATAAAAAATTAACTGTTCCTCAACAGTCGAGACAAGGACTGTTCAGTCATTGCATCTCAAAGTTAATTTCACTTTTTTTATAAAATTAATTAACTTTAAAGAAACACCCAAGAATGATACATCTTTCGTGAGCTCTTAGACATAACTATAACTTCTGAGACATAAGAATATCCTCTGCTTAATACATTAAAAGAAAGTAAGTCGTTGAGAACAAGTTTTATCTTTAAAGAAGCATCTAACAAAACAAGCAATGGAGTTGGACACTTAGGCATAACTAAGACTTATGGTACATAAGAATATCCTCCACTTAATACACTAAAATGAAATCAATCTTGAGAACAAGAATAAATAGAACTTGAGAACAAGTTTTACTGTTAACTCTCATAATACAACTCTTTGAGGACAGAGGTTCTCCATGGGAAGTTAGTGCACAGTGACTCCTGTTGTTAATTTAACAATTAACACTCTTATGTATGATGTCAGTGACCACCTAAGACTCTAGAAATGAGCTGGCTAGGCTTTTGAATTCACAAATTGCATCATATTCAGAAAAGACCATAAGCAAAGTGGAAATTCTCTCCTCCCCTCAGAAAAAAGTACATTTTTCTTTGATGACCACTTCTTTCCACTGGGGTCTCACCCACCAAGGTCCTTCATGTAGGGCATTTTTTTGTCATAGTGTTTTGGCTTTCCATGCTTGAAATGTTCTCGTGGGCTTTTCAGCCAGATCAGGATGTCTTAAGGGCTGATTCTGAGGTCAGAGTGTTACTGAAAGTAATTGTCATTCTATGTGTCTGCTTCCTATATTGGAGCATTCACTCTTTTTTAATTCTATAGTTATTATTTTTAAAAGATTTATTTACATGAAAGGCAGAGTTACAGAGAGGCAGAGGCAGAGAGACAAAGAGAGACAGAGGTGTCTTCCATCTGCTGGTTTATGCCCCAGATGGCTGCAGTGGCTGGAGTTGTGAAGATCCAAAGCCAGGAGCCAGAAGTTTCTTCCAGGTCTCCATGTGAGGACTTGGACCCTCTTCCACTGCTTTCCCAGGCCATAGCAGAGAGCTGGATTAGAGGTGGAGCATCCAGGACTCGAATTGGTGCCCATATGGGATGCTGGCACTGCAGGCAGCAGCTTTACCCTCTACACCACAGTGCCAGCCACTCTCTCTATAATTATTACCAAACACCTAATCCTATTTATATGATCACTGTAATGCTTAATCCTATCTATGTTATCACATAACACTTTAACACTTAATCCTATCCATATGATCACTTTAATACTTGCTATTTTTAGCAGCCAGCTTAAGGGGATTTGGGGTCCCAGGGCAAGTTTTTAAACTGTACCCTTAGAAGTAAGTCCATAGGAATGTATGCAGAACTATACAGCTTTACAGTTATGAACTTCATACATTTCATAATTACAACTTTAGGAACATAGTGATTCTTTCCACCATGCCCAACCTCCCACCCACACTCCCACTTCTCTTCCTCCTCCCTCTCCTATTCCCACTCTTATTTTTTACTAAGATCAATTTTCAATTAACTTCATACACATATGATTAACTATGTTAAGTAACGAGTTCAACAAATAGTATAAAAAGTACAAAACAAAACCCTGTTCCTCAACAGTCAAGTTCAAAGTCATTGCTTCTCAAAATGTCAATTTCTTTTCTACATATTGCCTTTTAGGTGCTCTATTAGTTATCACAGGTCAGGGAAAACATATAGTATTTGTCCCTTTGGGACTGGCTTGTTTTCCTAAGTATGATGTTTTCCAGTTTCATCCATTTTGTTGCAAATGACCAGAGTTCATTTTTTTAAACTGCTGTGTAGTATTCCATGGTGTACATATCCCATAATTTCTTTATCCAGTCTTCAGTTGGTGGGCATTTGGGTTGATTCCATATCTTAGCTATTGTGAATTGAGCTGCAGTCAACATGGGGTACAGATAACTTTTTCATATGCTGATTTCATTTCCCTTGGGTAAATTCTCAGGAGTGGGATGGCTGGGTTATATGGTAGGTATATATTCAGATTTCTGCGATATCTCCATACTGTATTTCACAGTGGCTGGACTAGTTTACATTCCCACCAAGAGTGAATTAGGGTACCTTTTTCCCCACATCCCCGCGAGCATTTGTTGCTTGTAGATTTCTGTATGATAGCCATTCTAACTGGGGTGAGGTGAAACCTCACTGTGTGTTTCTTTTTCTTTTCTTTTCTTTTTTTTTTTTTTGAGAGACAGAGTTAGAGAGAGAGAGAAAGATCTTCCTTCCATTGGTTCACCCCCCAAATGGCCGCTACAGCCGGTGCTGCACTGATCCGAAGCCAGGAGTCAGGTACTTCCTCCTGGTCTCCCATGTGGTGCAGGGTCCAAGCACTTGGGCCATCCTCCACTGCCTTCCCAGGCCACTTCCAGCTGGACTGGAAGAGGAGCAACCAGGACAGAACCGGCACCCCAACCGGGACTAGAACCCGGGGTGCTGGTGCTGCAGGCGGAGGATTAGCCTAGTGAGCCACAGCACCGGCCTCTCACTGTGGTTTTGATTTGCATTTCCCTGATGGCTAGTGATCCTGAACATTTTTTTCATGTGTCTGTTGGCCATTTTGATTTCCTCTTTTGAAAAATGTCTGTTTAAGTCCTTTGCCCATTTCTTAACTGGGTTGTTTCTTATTTTGTTGTTGAGTTTCTTGATCTCTTTATCTATTTGGGTTATTAATCCTTTATCAGTTGTATAGTTTGCAAATAATTTGTCCCATTCTGTCGGTTGCCTCTTCACTTTGATGAGTGTTTCTTTTGCAGTACAGAAGCTTCTCAATTTGATGTAATCCCATTTGTCAACTTTGGCTTTGATTGCCTGTGCCTCTGGGGTCTTTTCCAGGAACTCTTTGCCTATGCCAATGTATTGCAGTGTTTCTCCAATGTTCTCTAATAATTTGATGGAATATGGTCATAGATTTAGGTCTCTGATCCGTTTCGGGTGGATTTTTGTATGAGGTGTAAGGTAGGGGTCTTGCTTTTTATTTCTACAAGTGGAAATCCAGTTTTCATAGCACCATTTGTTGAAGAGACTGTCCTTGCTCCAGGTATTGATTTTAGCTCCTTTGTCAAAGATAAGTTGGTTGTAGATGCTTGGATTGATTTCTGATGTTTCTATTCTGTTCCATTGGTCTATCTATCTGTTTTTGTAGCAGTCCCAGGATGTTTTGATTATAACTGCCCTGTAGTTTGTCTTGAAATCTGGTATTGTGATGCCTCTGGCTTTGCTTTTGTTGTATAAGATTGCTTTAGCTACTTGGGATCTTCTGTATTTCCATATGAAACAGCCTGTGACATCACCCATGCACTTTGTGCCTCAGTTTCCCCAGTTCTAGGAAGCGTTACTAATGCCTGGCTCGGACTGAGTGAGAACTGTGCAGGTGCAGAGTGCTGAGACCGGCATCTGGCTCGCAGTGGGCACTGAGCCACTAACAGCACCCACCAACCAGGAACGAGTGCGAATCTCCCACACTGGCTCTGCTCTCCTCTCCTCACTCCACATCAAGCTTTCCAGAATCTTCCAGGGAGGTGGGACTCCCATGTGACTCACTCCCCATCCCTGAAAGTCCTGGCCGTGCTGTAAGAGCCAGCAGGATGTTGTCTGCTGCCAGTTGGAGGCTTTGAAGAGAGGGGGCAGTCGGGGCGGGGGGCTCTGAGCTCCCAGCAGCGCCAGCCGGCCATGGTCACCCCGCCAGGCTCTGCCCCGCGCTGGCTCATTCCCTGGGGCTCTTTGCCAGGATGCATTGCTTCTGCAGGTTTGATTTCCTGCTCTCCCTGGGCTGCTCCTCTGATCCAAAGCACCTGGAGCCAGGATCCCGCTTGCGCGAGGTGATGGCTCTGGCAGAGCCGGGATTGGAGCCCCAGGAGTCCCACCTGGTTTGTGGCTCTGACGGCCAGAGCAGCAGAAACAGTGTCTCCTCCCCACGCTAGGCTCTAGCTCGAACAAATGCTCACATTTTGGACAATCTTGTTCCCAGGGATGGGATTATTTTTTAAAATTATGTCTTGTTAAAAATTATCAAAGTAATTATAGATAGATTGAGAGGGAGAGAAAGAGAGAGAGAGAGAGAGAACCTCAGATACTTCCCATCTGCGTACTCACTACCCCGACGTCTGCAGTGGCCTGGGCTGAGCTGGGCCAATGCTGGGAGTCCGGACCCCAATCCAGGTGGCAGGGACCTAACTACTTGAGGCATAACCTCAGCATTATTCTTTTTAAAGGATTTATTTATTTATTTGGAAGGCAGAGCTACAGAGAGAGAAGGAGAGACAGAGATCTTCCATCTGCTGTTTCACTCTCCAAATGGCCACAACAGCCAGGTCTGGGACAGGCTTAAGCCAGGAGCTTCCTCCAGGACTCCCACATGGGTGCAGGGGCCCAAGCACTTGGGCCATCGTCTGCTGCTTTCCCAGGCACATTAGCAGGGAGCTGGATGGAAAGTGGAACAGTCAGCTCCACATCCCCCATATGGGATGCTGCTGCCGCAGGCCACAGCTGTGCCACAGTGCTGGCCCTAATCACAGCCTCCTAGGGAGCTGGAATCAGCTCTGGGACTCGGATCCAGGCACTCTGGTGTGGGATGAAGGTGTCCTAAAGGGTGTCTTAACCATGAGGCCAAATGACTGCCCCTCTGTTGTCGGTTTTCTGGTTTGGAAATCCTACAGGCTGTTGAGAGCGCTCTGGGCTGGATGGAGAAGGAGCGGCTGGGAGTGCTGACATCTCTCCTGCTGAAAGGTGTGCGTGCCTGCGCACAGGTGCGTGTGCGTGGAGGGGAAGAGGTGTGTGCTTCTTCAGCCGAACCGGTCCATTGAGGATGCAAACAGCACCTACCAGTCTCAGATATGCACACAGGGATGCCGGGAGGGCGTCCCCCACCCGTCAGACGTTAAAGCATACCACGAAATCCTGTCTGGACATTCCCCATTCTTCTAACAGTCGCTCCTGTGGCTTAGAGGCCCGGGCGGACAGGGGCGGAGCCTGGAGGCAGAAGGGCGAGGGGCCCGGCCCAGGGCGCCCGAGCGTCTCCAGGCGATCGCGGCCGCTGCTTCGCGCCCCCTTGTGGCACCCAAGGCGCATAGCTGCAAAATCATTCTTGCAATGTTTCAACCTAACAGCTTTTTTTTAGGGGACGTAAAAACAAACAGAAAGGCTTCTTTTCTCGTTGTAACATTAATTCATAACTATTATAGAAAATTCTTCTTCCCATGGGGGGAGGATGGGAGATATACATTTATTGGTTTATGAAATTTTTAAGTAGGGGAAGCCCAGGACTAATTTGAACCTCTCGTTAATTTTTTAAAAAGATTTATTTATCTATTTGAAAGTCAGAACCACAGAGAGGGAGAGACAGAGAGAAAGAGATCTTCCATCCTCTGGTTCACTCCCCAAATGGCTGCAACAGCCAGGGCTGGGCCAGGCTGAAGCCAAGAACCAGGAGATTCTTCCGAGTCTCTGACGTGGGCACAGGGGCCCAAGGACTTGGGCAATTTTCTACTGCTTTCTCAGGCCATAGCAGAGAGCTGGGTTGAAAGTGGAGCACCCGGGACTTGAACTGGCGTCCATATGGGACACTAGCACTGCAGGCAGCAGCTTT
The DNA here is from genome assembly GCF_964237555.1 of Oryctolagus cuniculus. NCBI lineage: Eukaryota > Metazoa > Chordata > Mammalia > Lagomorpha > Leporidae > Oryctolagus > Oryctolagus cuniculus. The sequence continues at coordinate 146,048,201 of NC_091438.1, forward strand.
ACCTGCTATGCCACAGCGCCAGCCTCGAAACTCTCTTTTTAATTATTTAATTAATTCATTAATTTATTTATTTTTAAAGATTTACTTATTTTACTTGGAAGTCAGAGTTACACAGAGAGGGGAGGAGAGGCAGAGAGAGAGAGAGACAGAGAGAGAGAGAGAGAGATCTTCAATCCGCTAGTCCCCTCCCCAACTGGCTGCCATGTGATGCTGCTTTCTCTTGTGACTGTCTGTCTGTCTGTCCGGGGTTTGTGTGTGGGACTAGCTTAACCCTCACATCACTTACCGAAGTTTGAGCCTGTCTCGTTCCACAACGAGGAGCAAACAAGGGAAAACTGAGAGATCCTGGATGTGGTTTGAGAGTGTTCGGGAGCAGGCCTGCTGCTGTGTGTGGCCTGCCAGGCCGGGCGTGGGCAGCCGGCGGCTCTCTAACCGACAGCTCCGCACATTGCCTGGGCTGGGCTGAAGGCAGGTGCTGGGAGCTCCATCCAGGTCGCCCACGTGGGTCGCAGGGACCCGAGGACTGGGGCCATCGCTGCTGCTTTCCCAGGCCACAGCAGAGAGCTGGATTGGAAGTGGAAGAGCCGGGACTCCAACCGGTGTCCACATGGGATGCCGGCACTGCAGGCGGCGGCTTTACCTGCTGCACCACAGCGCTGGCCCCGTGGCTGAATCTTGACAATGTTTTGCCAAGTAGAAGAAATGGAAAACAGAGACCACACATACCGCGTGATCCCGCTCGTGAGATGTTCAGGATAAACCTGTCACCCAGCAGGTGGAGGAGCGGTTGCCGGGGGCTGCGTGAGGGGGAAGGGGCTCATGGGGAGTGAATGTTAGCGGGGTTTCCTTCCGGGGCGGTAAGATTGTTCTAGAATTATAACCCTGGGAGTGCTAAAAGCCACTGAACTGTGCACTGTAAAAGGGCAAATTTTACGGTGAGTGGATTCTATCTCAACGAAGCTGCGCAGGTTTCTGTCAGTGGGCGTAGCATCGTGTTGGGAAGGTCTGTTTAACACGCAGGGGGTGTGACTTTCGCAAATGCCCAGGGGTGTGGTGTTATATCTTAATGTTAGCCGTCGCAAAGCACACTGGACACCGGAGTAAGGGAAAGGGTTTACTGGGGAACACCCTACAGACCGGAGTGAAGGGGTGGCGAAGGAAAAAGAGAGAAAGAGAATATAAGAGAGAAACAGAGAGGAGAGGAGCTAGCAAGGAGAGAAGATAGAGCAGAGAAGTGGAGAAAGGAGAGCAGAGCCAAGAGAGAAGAACCAAGAGCCAAGAGCCCAGAGGAGGAGGCTAGAGAGAGGAACCGAATCGAGAGAGAAGAGTCAAGAGTGTTCAGGAACAGGCCCTTTTAAAACTTTGCCTGGGCCGGCGCTGCGGCTCACTAGGCTAATCCTCCGCCTTGCGGCGCCGGCACACCGGGTTCTAGTCCCGTTCAGGGCGCCGGATTCTGTCCCGGTTGCCCCTCTTCCAGGCCAGCTCTCTGCTGTGGCCCGGGAGTGCAGTGGAGGATGGCCCAGGTGCTTGGGCCCTGCACCCCATGGGAGACCAGGAGAAGCACCTGGCTCCTGCCTTCGGATCAGCGCGTTGCGCCGGCCGCGGCGGCCATTGGAGGGTGAACCAACGGCAAAGGAAGACCTTTCTCTCTCTCTCTCTCTCTCACTGTCCACTCTGCCTGTCAAAAACAAAAAACAAAAACCAAACAAACAAAAACACTTTGCCTGAGGGCGGGCAGGGAAGCAGGAGCAGCGAATCCCATTAGGATGGGGGTGGAGCCTGGCTCAGGTAGCTGGGCCATGCGGCCACCTGGCTACAACTGCGCCAGTTTCCTAACAGTGCGGTTTCCAGGGGGCCCCTGGAGAAGACGGAGAAGCCAGGGTGGCCTCTCCAGAGGGACGGCTCCCTCTGCAGGAACGCAGCCAGGGAGTGTCACGGCTGTGACAAGGAGGGGAGCAAAGCAGTGATTTGTTTTTATTTGTTTATGAGAGGGAGGGAGGGAGAGAGAGAGAGAGAGCAGGAAAACACTCCCATGCACTGCCTCGCTCCCCACATGCCCTCCACGACCGGGGCTGAGCTGGAGCCAGTGCTGGCTCCCACGGGGACGCAGGGACTCAGCCGCTGGAGCCATCGCCGCGGCCTCCCAGGGTGCACAGCGGCAGGAAGCTGGACCCGGGGCGGGGGAGGGTGGGAGCCAGGACTCGGGGCCAGGCCCTTGTATGCACCACCGGGCGCTACATACTAGCAAGGAGAAACAAATAAAAGACAAGTACAGCTGCCAGAGGCTCTTACTGCTGCCAGAGGCCAAACCAAACCTTAGAACAGGATACGGGGTTGGGAATTCTGGGGGCAGGGTGTAATTTTATTTTATTATGATTGAAAAAACCTTTTTATTGAAAGAATTGTTGATTAGCATGTAATACTGCTACATTTTTATGGGGTATACGGCAGTATTTCAACACGTGTACAAAGTTGAAATATAACTTTATTTTAGTTTTAAAATTAATTAATTTAGAAAGTCAGAGTTATTGAGAGAGAGAGAGAGAGAGAGAGAGAGAGAGAGAGAGAGAGAGAATCTCCCATCTGCTGGTTCAATTCCCCAGATGGCTACAACAGCCAGGGCTGGGCCAGGTGGAAGCAGGAGCCTGGAGCTTCATCCGGGTCTCCCCTGTAGGTGGCAGAGGCTCAGACACTTGGGCCGGCTTCCTTTGCTTTTCCCAGGTCAGTAGCAGGGAGCTGGATCAGAAGTGGAGCAGCCGGGACACCAGCTGGCACCTGTATGGGATACTGGCATCACAGGCGGCGGCTTCACCCACCACGCCACACCTCCAGCTTCATGGAAATACAATTTCAGGTAAAATGGCCCCTGGCCACCTCACTGAGCAGGCAGGACCTGAGCGGAAGCGGGGAGCTCAGGGCGTCAGCGGTGCAGTGGTGGGGCACAGCCCTGGGCAGGGGCCCGCAGGTGGGGCGGGGCCTCGTGTGTCTGAGAAGCTGTCCGGAGGCCAGCAGGGCTGCAGCAGAGCTGTCCGGATGCGGGGCCATTGTGAATGTTAGTTTCCGGTAGAAGAGCAAAGCTTTGATGCTGGTTAAAGTGCTTCCCCCTCAGGCAGCTCTAAAAAGCTGCCTGCAGGCCAAGTTGCAGCAGGTGGCTTGATGGATGCGTAGCAGCAGGATTTGTGACATGCACACACATGCACACATACATGTCACACACATGTATGCACACACGCACACACACGCACACACACGCACACACACACAGCCCGCTCCTTTGGGGGCTGCCGTGGTGGTGGTGGTGGTGGGATAGATGGGCAGATGCAGGCTTTGGGGAAGTTTCTGCCGTTCTTAGGAAAGCCAACAGGGGTGAGGAACAGGCACCTGGCTAACATGAACTTGAACAGGAAGGAGCCCATGGGGGTGGGTGACTGCCCAGTGGTGTGGCGAGGTCGCCCTTCTCTCTGGGTGGACAGCCTCAGCGTGCTGGCCTCTGGCCTCTGCTCTGTGCCCCAGCACTGGGCATGACGTCCACGGGCTGGCACCGATGGTGGCAGGGCCACGGCTGAGACTCCCCTGGCGGTGCAATGGTCCCGGGAAGCTGTCCTGGCCGTGAACGGGTTCGCGCAAAGCCATGAGCTTCACCGGCCCCTGCTTGTGTCGGCGCAGCCAGTGGGTTGGCTGCGGTTTGCTCAGCTGCAGGTACTTGGCCTCAGACGCTGCTCTACGCATCTTGTTCTGGGCCGCACGCATCGAAACCCTGCCCGAGTAACCAGGAAACCTCCCATGGGCCCAAGCGAGCCATGTGGCCGAGGGGCGGGAAAGCCATTTTCTGCACCGTGCAGCCACAGGAAGGTGACAGGGTAATCCTCCTCCTCCCTCCTCTCCCCATCCCCTCAATATTGATTGATTTGAAAGGCAGAGTGACAGAGAGAGATCTTCCCGTTGCGGGTTCGCTGCCCCCAGGGCTTCAATGGCCAGGGCGGCACCAGGTGGAGGCCGAGAGCCAGGACGCATACATGTCTGTGTGGATGCTGCGGCCGGGGTCCTGGTGCCCGTGTTGTAGCATCCGTGCCAGTGAGGAGGCAGGAGGGACCAGGCAGTGGGCAGGCAGCCCCTGTGTCCGCCTCGCCCTGTGGCATCTTGGGCTGCCAGGGCTCCTGTCCTGCTCTGTGGTCCGTTCTCATTCCCGCCAGTAGCTCGCGGCGAAGGGACCACAATGGCCACAGAACGCACCTGCAGGGGCCCTCGTCTCTGGGGTTCGGCGGCCTCGGACGCTGAGACCCGAAGCTGAGCGGTTTCTCCCGCTTGGTTAGGGCGGGATCGGCTGTTGGGATGGAGAAAGCCGCTGTGTTCGCTGCTCCCGGGGCCTCAGGGAGGGACAAGACCCTCTCCCCAGATGCCCCCCGGGCAGGGCTCCGGGGTCCTCAGGCCTTCCGGGTATGTTCATTCCAGAGAATTCTCAATCAAAGGCCAAGTCGGGCAGACACATTTTTACACTCGCATGGCTGCAGCACGTGTGGGAGGCGCAGGAGCCGTGCGGATCTGAGTGAGACTAATTATCTGTCAGCTGCTTCGCATCTGGAGATCAAATACAAACCGCTGGCACCAAACACCGCTCTGGTCCCTGTCACTTCCTCCCGCTCCCGCGCCATCCTTTGTAGCGGGAGCCTGACCTCCACGCCGCCGAAGCCCAGCAGCCTGCCCGCTGGGAGGCCCCGAGCTCTGTGTGCCACGTGGAGTCACACACCGGGGCTTTTCCAGGCCTTGGACACAGGTGACACATCTGGGTGAATGGAAAAATGACCCGAGAGACGAGAATCAAAGAGGTGCAGAAGAGCTCAACTTTTTTTTTTTTCATTTTCTTTCTTTTTCTTTTCTTTTCTTTCTTTTTTTTTTTTTTTGACAGGCAGAGTGGACAGTGAGAGAGAGAGACAGAGAGAAAGGTCTTCCTTTGCCGTTGGTTCACCCTCCAATGGCCGCCGCGGCCGGCGCGTTGCGGCCGGCACACTGCGCCAATCCGAAGCCAGGAGCCAGGTGCTTCTCCTGGTCTCCCATGGGGTGCAGGGCCCAAGCACCTGGGCCATCCTCCACTGCACTCCCGGGCCACAGCAGAGAGCTGGCCTGGAAGAGGGGCAGCCGGGACAGAATCTGGCGCCCCAACCGGGACTAGAACCCGGTGTGCTGGTGCCGCAAGGCGGAGGATTAGCCTAGTGAGCCGCGGCACCGGCCTGTTTTTTTTTTTTTTTTTTTTTCTTTAATATTTATTTATTTGAAAGCCAGAGAGAGGAAGGACAGACAGACAGACACACACACAGATATTCCACCTGCTGGTTCATTCCTCAATGACTGCAATGGCCAGGGCTGGGCCAGGCCAGGCCCGAAGCCAGGAGCTGGGAGCTTCTTATGGGTCTCCCACGTGGTGCAGGGACCTGAGCACTTGGGCCATCTTCCACTGCTTTCCCAGGCGCATTAGCAGGGAAATGATGCAGCTGGGACTTGAACTGGTGCCCATATGAGTGGGATGCCGGCACTGCAGGAGGCGGCTTAACCCGTTACATCACCGCGCCAGCCCCAGAAGATCTCAACTTTAAGAAAGCATTTTGGGGGCTGGTGCTGTGGCGCAGTGGGTAAAGCCGCCTCCTGCAGTGTCAGCAGCCCATATGGGCGCCGGTTCAAGTCCCGGCTGCTCCACTTCCAATCCAGCTCTCTGCTATGGCCTGGGAAAGTAGTGGAAGATGGCCCAAGTCCTTGGGCCCCTGCACCCACATGGGAGACTCAGAAGTTCCTGGCTCCTGGCTTAGGATTGGTCCAGTTCTGGCCATTATGGCCATTTGGGGAATGAGCCAGTGGATGGAAGACCTCTCCCTCTGTCTGTCTAAAATTTTTAAAGATTTTAAAGTAAATATTTTTTTTTAAAAAAGAGCCTTTTGCTTTTTCCATGTGTGGTCACTCATTTTTTTAAATATTTAAAATTTTGTTTTTGAAAGTCGGAGTTACAGAGAGCGAGAGAGAGATCCCTTCCATCCACTGGTTCACTCCCTGGATGACCACACGACCTGGGCTGGGCTGGGCCAGGCCGAACCAGGAACTTCATCTGGGTATCCCACATGGGGAGCAGGGTCCCGGACATGTGGGCCATCGTTGGCTGTTCTTCTTTAGCAGGGAGCTGGATCGGAGTGGAGCAGCCGGGACAGGATCTGGCACCACCACACCAGCCCCAGGCGTGTGCTCACTATGACACGGTTGCCACGGACAGAAGCCTGAGCCGCGCTCACGGCCGGGGTGTGCAGCGGTCACGGCAGGCTCCTGTGGGTTCCTCTCCTGCAGAAGCTGCCCACGGCTCCCGGTCGGCGTGGCGCCCCCAGGGCGGTGCGAGGGCGGGCTGTGCGTGTGGTATCTCGGGAGGGGCGTGTGCATCTGGCGATGGGAGAGTGGCCAGAGAACAAAGCCAGCCGCGCTTTTCTTCTTTTTAGATATTTAACGTGGTTTTCCTCTGGTGGAAAAGAATCTGTTTCTGGTTTAAGTTGATTCAAAATCACTGCCGTGTTATTGTAAATACTGTGACATCTCATTTCTTTAAAGGAACTTGGAATACGGTCATGGCTTCCCAAGCACACAAAAGACAATCGTAGTTTTTGGGTACGCTTAGAATCAAAGTGATAGTTGGCCTAGGGTACTACCAGGAAGCATCCACTAGGTGGCACTGTACCTTCAGGTTTCTAGCTTGTAGCCCCGCGATTCTCAAAGTGTGGTCCGGGGAACAGCAGCCCCGGCTGCACCTGGGGATTTGTCAGAAATGTCGGGGTGCCGGATTCTGTTCCGGTTGCCCCTCTTCCAGGCCAGCTCTCTGCTGTGGCCCGGGAGTGCAGTGGAGGATGGCCCAAGTGCTTGGGCCTTGCACCCCATGGGAGACCACCTGGCTCCTGCCTTGGGATCAGCGCGGTGCACCGGCCGTAGCGTGCCAGCCGCGGCGGCCATTGGAGGGTGAACCAACGGCAAAGGAAGACCTTTCTCTCTGTCTCTCTCTCTCACTGTCCACTCTGCCTGTCAAAAAATTGAAAAAAAAAAAAAAAAAAAGAAATGTGAAATCAGAACTCCGGGCGTAGGGGCTGGCAATGTGTGTCCGCACGAGCCCTGTGGGCGAGGCCGCTGCTCTCACCAGCTGGAGAGCCGCTGCAGGTCGAGGTCTTTTGCAATGGGAAGCGGCCGGCCTGGGAGGTGACCAGGAGTGGTGGGTGATGGGGCAGGCGTGTGATGAGAGACACCCGTGTCTCAGGTGTCTTCTGCACTGGGTTTGCCCAGTCTGTAAAATGTCCACCACGAATCACGACTTAGGGTGAAGGTTTGGAAAGCTCCAGCTGGAACAGGAAGTGAGTCTCTGGATCCAGCGTACTGGGCGGGTCTTGTGGCTCAGTGATCAAGCGCACATCCCCGTCAGAGCACCAGTTCGAGTCCCAGCTGATCTAGCTCCCTGCCGAAACATCCAGGGAGGCAGCAGGCGGTGGCGCAAATACTTAGGTCCCTGCCACCCAGCTGGAGCCCCCGATGGAGTTCTTGGCTCCTGGCTTTGGCCTGACCTATGCTGGTTGTGTGGGCATCTGGGGAGTGAGGCTGCAAGGGGAGGATCTCTTTCTTTCTCTGTTTCACCCCTTCTCTTGTCACTCTGCCTTTCAAATAAATGCATAAAATAATCTTAAAAAGAAGGTCCAATATATCAGCCAGTAAAAGCCACTAACTACCTGAGAACTAACATTCTTGGGACAAAAATGGCTCATGGTTTTTTGTTTTGTTTTGTTTTGTTTTTGACAGGCAGAGTGAGACAGTGAGAGAGAGAGACAGAGAGAAAGGTCTTCCTTTTCCGTTGGTTCACCCCCCCCCCCCAAGCTGCCGCTACAGCCGACGCGTTGCGGCCGGCACACTGCGCCGATCCAAAGCCAGGAGCCAGGCACTTCCTCCTGGTCTCCCATGTGGGTGCAGGGCCCAAGCACTTGGGCCATCCTCCACTGCCCTCCTGGGCCACAGCAGAGAGCTGGCCTGGAAGAGGAGCAACTGGGACAGAATCCGACGCCCCGACCGGGACTAGAACCCGGGGTGCCGATGCCACAGGCGGAGGATTAGCCTAGTGAGCCGTGGCGCTGGCCATCATGCTTGTTTTTGTCAGTAAATTTTTTAAACATTTTTTCAAAAGATTTATTTGAAAGGCAGAATTATAGAGAGGCAGAGAGAGAGAGTCAGAGAGAAGTCTTTCATTTGCTGGTTCACTCCTCAAATGGTCACAACAGCCGGAGCTGGGCCATTCTGAAGCCAGGAGCCAGGAGCTTCTTCCGGGTCTCCCACGCAGGTACAGGAGCCCAAGGACTTGGGCCATCTTCCACTGCTTTCCCAGGCCGTAGCAGAGAGCTGGATCGGAAGTGGAGCAGCCAGGACTTGAACCAGCGCCCATATGGGATGCCGGCACTGCAGGCGGCAGCTTTACCCACTACGCCACAGCACTGGGCCCCGTAAATAAAGTTTTATTGGAACCCAGCCGCACTCCCTAGCGTTTGTCTGGGCTGTTTTGTGCTCCTGCCGCAGAGCCGAGCAGCTGTGGCACAGGCACGGTGGCCTGCACCACCTAGAATACTTACTCCCTGGTCCTTTAAGACGGCGGGTTGGACGCAGGTGAAGAGATTACTGAACCAGGCCTTGAGGGGCTGGGTCACCAGCCCAGGTGGGTGACCGGGAGTAGGGAAGTGGCCGTGCTTGTGGGGGAGGGGGAGAGCAGGAGCACCTAGGGGAGGTGAGAGGCTTGGGTGGGGCACCACCCGGCATTGGAGACTGAAGACCATGGCGCGCAGCGGCAGAATCACCTGCGCGCACCCGTCCTTAATCACCGTGTCCTCACTGCGGCAGGTGAGGCACTGCTTGCTGGGTTTCATTCCCTTGTAGTGAAACTGCCAGCCACGAGCTTTCAAGGAGCCGAGCTGCCCTCTGCCACGAGGCGGAGCGGCCACGCGTCACCCTCCGCCAGCTCCGGCACAGCCTCTGCCCTCGGACTTCCTGGGCTTCCTCTCCCCTGCAGGTGAAGCCTGTTCGCTCCTGGGCGTTTTATGCCCCGTATCTGCTGGATTCCCACGAGCCCTCTGTAGTATGCATCGCTTCTCCCTCCCGTCTGAAGGCGGACATGGTTCAGAGAAGTCCGCTCACTCTCTCGGGCCCCGCGGCTGGACCCGGGGTTCTCTCTCCGGCAGCCAGCCTGGCCTCAGCCTGAGCTGCATCCCCTAGCCCGAGTCCCTCCATCTTGGACGGCTTCCTAGCCGCGCTCTCCTGGGCGTTTTGTGTATAGACACCTCGGTCCTGCCGGGTGGGCCCTGATGAGTTAACCCTGCAGAAGCCCCATCAGCGTGGTCGTCGCTTTTAGTGACAGGAGCCAGAAGCCTCGGCCGAGGTGCGGCGTGGCACAGACTAAACACGGGGCACAGAGGCCACGGGGAGAGGGCTCCGGGCCGACACGCAGAGCAGAGGTGCCTGCAGGTTGCTCTCTGTGGGGCCGAGGCACAGCGGTCCCCGGGTCAGGCGCACGGGGAGCGCAGTTCTAGGTCTCCACGTGCGGGAGAGTGAGGTGCCCGGCCACGCCAGGCCCTCTGATGAGCAGGTCCCCCTGGGGCGTCTGGAAATGAACGTGCCAGGAGCTGTGGCTCTTTTACTGCTCCATGGTCTGTTGTCGTGGGCCGTGCCGACGGGTATCCAGAGCAGAAATATGAAGCTAGGGCATGTGGGGCGTAGGTGGAGGAAGCTTATGCTGGGGTCTCAGCGCCCTGCATGCTCGCTTCTGCGGGAGCTGTGGGAGGTGGAGGGGTCACTCTGGTGCCCAAGGTGTTGGCAGGTGTGCCAGGGCCTTGCCTGGGGGAGGCGGGCTCAGAGCAGGTGTTCCCTGGGATCTGTTTACCCATTGGCTTGATCTCCCGCTCCAACATGGGACCTCCAGCGCGCGTGGGTGAAGGCTGAACATGGATGCCGCCGGCCTGGGGTGGCCCGGAGTGCCGTGCCATCGGCTGTGGGGTACAGAGGGGAGCACACAAGAGCTGCAGACCTGGACGCCGCGGAGCTCGGGCTGAGGATGGGAGGCGGAGACAGAACGGTGGAGGGGAGGTGGGGGAGCAAGAAGGCCCCAAGTATCCGCTCGCCGTCCATGCCGGAGACCACAGCCAACACTGGGACTGGGACTGGACATTGGCTCATCCCAGCTCTGTGGACGAGGAGGAGTCTGCTCCTGGCTCTGGGTCCTCCTCTGTGAGTTGCAGGACTGGGATTGGAAGCCAGCTCTGTAGGTCGCCATCAAGAAACACGTCCGCCCAACTTGTTCTATGCACTGTGGGGTGGGGGAGCCTCCTCCCAGAGGCCCAGGTGCCCCTGCCTCTCCCAGGCACAGGTATCCCAAGCCTTGTCAGACACTGCTACCCAAGAGGCCCTGTCCAGACGGCCAGGCCTTGCCAACCTGCCTGGGCCCTGCTTGGGCAAATGTCGATTTGCCTGGCCCTGAGTGCACGCTGCCCCCTGGCACTGACATGGAGCAGGCCCAGAGTGGGCCAGGGTCCCCAGGGGACTCCCACTGGAGCTGGAGGCCCTTACATTCCTGCTGCCTGCCAGAACCGTTCGTGAACGCCTGTGGGGTTGGGATGGCGTGGGGGAGGGGGGGCTGTGCCCAGCCTCGGTCAGAGGAGCTCAGCTCGCGGATAGAAGAAAATTGCTTCGGAGAGAGACAAGCTGCAAACAATTGGTCCTGGGTTTGGGGAGGTGTCTCGAGACATTTGTTCAAAGCCTTGGATTTGGCCAACCCGGAAATGGTCTTTGCCAACGGCTTTCTTTGCCTTAAATTTTCAAGTCCGGGGTATTTTCGAAGGTCATCTGTGCTGCTGTTTTGGATTCGTTCGCTCTTGACAGATCACGAGGCTGGCTGGGGCGCAGGAGCTGTCTCTAGGGGCGGATTTGAGGACTCAGCGGCTGGAGCAGGAGTGATGGGGCCATCACCTTGGAGGTGTGATGCCCCCCGTGTGCTGTGGAGGGAGGAAGCGCTGGGGTTTGGGGTCCGCGAGGGAGCCCAGGACGCCTCTGCGACACAAAGGCCCCTTCTGGCCTGGGACCCGTGCACCTGCAGGGCCTTTGCTTTGCTCCTGGCTCCAAGATCCCCAGCTGGAGCGCCGGCTTCCTGCGGCTCAGGCTCTCACCCTGGGAGGGGTCTGTGCACGGAGCTGACCCCGGGGGCCCCATCTCTACTGGGCCCCGAGCCAAGGCCACCTGAGAGAACTCTGCAGGTGTGGGCTCCTGACTTGTAGCTCAGTCTCCTCCACCCCCACCCCCAAGACCCTGCTTCGTCCCCGCGGGGCCCGTGATCTGCGCTGGGAGGACCAGCAGTGGGGTCTTAGCCGCCCCGCTCACCGCAGTGGCTCGTAGGGGCCCTGGGATCCGTGCAGGGAGGCGGACACCAGAGAGCCGCCCTTTAACCACACGCAGCCGCTTCCTTTTGGCCTCGTGCTGGAAACAACTCTGCAGATGTGCCTGAGTCAATTCCACTGGGGCTCTGGTGACAAACCTCGCTGGCCGCGCCCGGCGGTGCTCGGTGTCATGAGAGCCCCTTGATGGGGGCCTCGCTGCTGCTCCCGCCAGCACTGGCTCTCTGCCTCTGTCTCTTTCTCTCTCTCTCTCTTTCAACACAGAAAGAGCTGGAACCACACTGGAATGTGTGCCCGGGCAGCCCCGGCCCGGCGCGCCCGCGTGCGGCTGGGTCTTGGCGACAGTGACGCGGAAGTGCCGGGCAGAGCCGAGCGGATGAATGGGTAATTAAGCCAGTGTTTCTGCACGTTCACAGCTTGCCAAGGGTTGCTGGATCTTTCCTTCGTGTGCCAATGGATGGTTCACACGCCACGCCCTTCGCCCTTGATTCTCTGTGTCTCTGTGTCTGTCCCCTCTGTCTCTGTGTGTCTCTCTCACTCACACACTTAGATCAGCTAAGAACAGCTGTTTGGGCATCATGAGGTTGTTCCTTGGTTCAGACCCTGATGGTTTTTAATCCTTGCACGGGGCAGGCAGGGCGTGGTGTGTGCCAGCCAGCTCTTTCCTTTGATGGGCTTAAGGTTGGGGTTCAGGGAGACAGGAATTGGGGGTGCAGTTCAGACCACACTGCGGCTGGCAGGGCTTCCTCATCGTGGCCCCCAGACAGCCACTGCCCCCGCTGGCATCTCTGCTGCCGCCTGGGCGTGCTTCCCTCCGCCTCCGTCTCCCGGATCCCGCTGCCCCACCCCATCTGAGATGAGCAGAGAGGAGCATTGTTCCGAAGACAATGACAAAGATTGGGAAATGCCACCACTGCTGCTCCCTTGTGCCCCCGAGTCAGGATTCAGCCTGTGTGTTCCCTGTGGCAGGGGCCCTCCTGCCAAGGTGCAGCCAACACAGAGGAGGGGGAGCAGGGCCGGCGTGAGGCACCCCAGCCAGGAGCGTCTCCTCTGTGCACCACCCCCCCCCAGCAGACTTAAAGCTTCCTGAGCGGCCCCCCTGGGCTTCTGTAACAGCTCCGGCCTCATCATCATCGCGGCCATTAACCCGAGTGCCAATGACCCGCCGAGGACCCCGATCTGTCGCTGCTGTCACCAGTGTGCTTTATGGGTCCTCGACGGGCAACACGATCCCTTTCTTCCCTCGGAGAGCGATTCTGGCCTCTGGCACTCGTAAACTCGCCAGGCGTCCCCTGGGGGCTGCCGGGCATCTGGGTGGAGCCAGGCGAGGCATCAGGGGCCGGGCTGCGCTTCGGGGGAGCCGCAGTGTCCCGGTGGCTGCAGGGAGGTCTCGCCGAGCTGCAGACACAGCAGAACACACGGAGGAGAGGAGCCCGAGGCAGGGGGTGTTTATCCAGGCACTGGGCCGCAGGCTCTCTCTGCCCTGCTTTCCTGCCCTCAGCGCCTCCTGCCAGCGTGGGCCGGGTCCTCCGTGCAGCCCCTTGGGTTGGCTTTGTCCTTTTGGAACCACCAAGGTCAGGTGAAGGGACAGAGATGGCTCCTTAGGGCCCCCAGAGGGCAGGGCTGGAGGGGCACTGCATCTCCTCCCAGACGCCACCTGCCCCCGCGCCCCTGGGCTGCCCTCCCACCACCCCACCCCTCCCAGTCCCCATCCTTGCTGGGATTCCTTCCTCTTTGCAGCCAGGGTTGCTGGGCTCACACCTGCTCTGTCAGCTGCCAGCTGTGCGATCTGGGACGCGTGGCGTAGGCACCCTGGGCCTCGGTTCTCACTCTGTGAGGGGGAGGCTTGGCCTACAGCGCAGGGCGGCTGGGAGGACCATGTGCCTGGCCCACAGTAGGTGGACGAGTGTGAGCTTCTGTCCCCGAGACCATCATCATCACGGCGCCAGCTCGGCCCGCCCTGTCTGCCTGACTATGGTGACACAGCTAGCTGGTGTCACACTTCGTGAGTGTGTGTCCTGCTCATTCCTCAGGGCCCTTGAAGAGGACACTTGCTGGTGTTCTGCGTGCCCTGGGCAGGCCTGGCCAGGGGAGCACAGGGGTGGTTTCCTCCTCACGGCGTCCAGGGTGCAGGCCCCAGGCCCTGTCTTGTAGCTCAGAGGCACCGGCCGGGCTGTGGAGGGGACATAGCAATTGTGAGGGGACACTTGTCACAGTGCATGACAATGCCATCGCCCAGCTGCTGATGGCCTCGGAGACATGCCGGGGGACATGCCGGGGGCAGCACCAGGGGTCACACGGGGGTGGAGGTTTGGGCTGGGGCTGCCCTGCCTGGCTCCAAGGCCCACTGCCACCTCCTACTGGCTGCCGTACCACTTGATGGACAGTGCTTCAGCTTCCTCACTTGTCCTGCTGTGTGGGAGGGACCCAGAGGGCCTCTGTGCTTGGCCCAGAGCCAGCTTCCCACACCTGCTCGCTTCTTTGTCCAGAATTGCGAGGGCAAGCAGAGCTTTTGCGGGAAGGTCCAGTGTCCACTGGGAGTCGGGGGGGGGCATTTGCCCTCTGGGTTGGCCATGTCCCCAAACCCGGCTTTGCTCAGAGTCACCCAGGGGGTCTCAAAAATGTCACCCTACAAATATGGATTGAGTCTTAGGGTTTCATTCCCTGGCACGGTGGTCACAGCTCAGACTTGGGGTGGGTTTGCCTGGGGTCCACACGAGGCTGAAGTCTGGAAGGATGTCCCAGTGTCGCTGAGTCTCGGTTTTCTCATCTGCGGGTTCCCGACATGCCTGTAACGTCATCATTCCAGTGCCCAGATGTGGCAAGAAAGGGGCTTTCTGACAGCCCGAGGGCCCCTGTAGTCAATGGCAAACTGATCAAAGCTCTTCTCGATGCCGCCCAGCTACCAACATAGCCGCTATTATTCACCACACAGGCCACCAGAAAGGGGAACACCACCTGTGTGACGCCAACAGCAAGGCTGATCTCACGGCCAGAGCCGCGGCTCGGGGAGGCGACCCACCTTTTCTCTGTGACTTAGCTCCTGTATTCTCAGACCTCGAATCTCTCAGTTCCAACGACAAGGGGCATCCGGGAAGGACTCATGTGGTTTCTGGATGAAAAACCGATGCTCCCTTCTCCTCTCCAAGCTACCTTTCTAAAGAACCTCCATTCTCAGCTGGTACCGCGGCTCACTAGGCTAATCCTCTGCCTGCGGCGCCGGCACCCCGGGTTCTAGTCCTGGTTAGGGTGCGGATTCTGTCCTGGCTGCTCCTCTTCCAGTCCAGCTCTCTGCTGTGGCCCGGGAGGGCAGTGGAGGATGGCCCAAGTGCTTGGGCCCTGCACCTGCATGGGAGACCAGGAGGAAGTTCCTGGCTCCTGGCTTCGGATCAGCGCAGTGCGCCGGCTGTGGCAGCCATTTGGGGGATGAACCAACGGAAGAAAGACCTTTCTCTCTGTCTCTCTCTCTCTCACTGTCTAACTCTGCCTTTAAAATAACAACAACAACAACCTCCATTCTCTCTGTCACTCAAACTCAAACTCTCTTCTCCAGTTCCTGAGGTCACACATACGCCTAACTCCCGCCCTACGAGAGACTGTGCACGACACATCTCAGACATGTAGCATCTGTCAAACTGCTAACCCCAACTCTGACACCAGGCCACCCCCATGCCCCACTCACCAGGCCCGAGGATCAGTCCTGGGAGAGGACTGGCAGGGTGACTTCACCCATATGCTGCTGCTTAGGTGAACATGTTCCTCCTGGTGATGGTGGACACCTTCTCAGGGTGGGTAGAGGCTTTCCCCACTACTAATAAAGTAGCTTCCACCATTTCCACTATATTATTTATTTTTAGAAGGTTTTTGTTTAATGAATACAAATTTCGTATGTACAGCTTTTAGGGATATAGTGTTTCTTCCTCCCATTCCCGCCCTCCCACCCCCACTCCCATCGCACCTCCTACTCCCTCTCCCATTCCATTTTTCATTAAGATTCATTTTTAGTTGATTTTTATACAGAAGACCAACTCTATACTAAGTAGAGATTTCAACTGTTTGCACCCAGACACACAAAGTATAAAGTACAGTTTGAAGATGTTTTACTATTAATTCTCATAGTATAACTCATTAAGGACAGAGGTCCTACATGGGTAGTAAGTGCACAGTGACTTCTGTTGCTGATTTAACAATTGACACTCTTATTTTTGATGTCAGTGACCACCTGAGGCTCTTGCCATGAGCTGCCAAGGCTATGGAAGCCTTTGGAGTCCACAGACAGGGCCATATGCAAAGTGCAAGTTCTCTCCTCTCTTAAGAGAAAGGTACATTCTTCCTTGATGGCCTCTTCTTTCCACTGGAGTCTCACTCACAGAGATCTTTCATGAATAACAGTTTTTGCCACAGTGTCTTGGCTTTCCATGCCTGAAATTCTCTTTTGGGATTTTCAGCCAGATCCGAATGCCTTAGGGGCTGATTCTGAGGTCAGAGTGCTGTTTAGGGTGTTTGTCATTCTATGAGTCTGCTGTGTGGACTGCTTCCCATGTTGGAACCTTCTCTCCTTTGTAATTCCATCTATTGTTATTACTGGACACTTGGTCTTGTTTGTATGATCCCTTTGACTTTTGTTCCTATCTATATGATCAATTCCACACTTACTATGATTACTTTATCACATAAGATGGGATTAGTACCACCCAGCTTAATGGGATTTGGAGTCCCATGGCAAGTTCTTAGCTTCACCCTTAGAGGTAAGTCTGTGGGAGTGTGTGCCGAACTATACAGCTCCTTCCTCTCTCATTCCCACTCTTATTTTTAACTGGGATCTATTTTCAAGTGACTTAATACACCTATGATTAATTCTATGTTAAGTAAAAAGTTCAACCAATGATATTAAGTAGAAAAAAAGGATAAGAAAAAAATGAAATACTAAACTCTTCCTCTACAGTCAAGACAAGGGCTGTCCAAGGAATTGCTTCTAGTAGTGTCAGTTTCACTTCTACAGGTCAATTTTTATTCATTTATTTTTTTAAAAAGATTTATTTATTTATTTGAAAGCCAGAGTTACATAGAGAGAGGAGAGGCAGAGAAAGAGAGAGAGAGGTCTTCCATCTGCTGGTTCACTCCCCATTCGGCCGCAATGGCCGGAGCTGCACCGATCCGAAGCCAGGAACCAGGAGCTTCTTCTGGGTCTCCCACGTGGGTGTAGGGGTCCAAGAATTTGGGCCATCTTCTACTACTCTTCCAGGCCATAGAAGAGAGCTGGATCGGAAGTGGAGTAGCTGGTTCTCCAACTGGCGCCCATATGGGATGCTGGTGCTTCAGGCCAGCCCCTACAGGTTACTTTTAGTTGCTCTTTTAGTTATCACAGATCAGGGAGAACATATGGTATTTGTCCCTTTGGGACTGGCTTATTTCACTAAGTATGATGTTTTCCAGATTCATCCATTTAGTTGCAAATGACCATATATATATATATATATATAACCACCGTGTAGTATTCCATAGAGTGCATATCCCATAGTTTCTTTGTCCTGTTTTCTGTTGATGGGCATTCAGGTTGATTCCATGTCTTAGCTATTGTGAATTGAGCTGCAATAAACATGGAGGTGCAGATGGCTTTTTTTTTGGACATGCAGAGTGGACGGTGAGAGAGAGAGACAGAGAGAAAGGTCTTCCTTTTTCCGTTGGTTCACCCTCCAATGGCCGCTGCGGCTGGTGTGCTGTGGCTGGTGCACTGCGCTGATTCGAAGCCAACAGCCCCCTACAGGTAAAGTAGAACTGATGAATGGAATTTTAAAACAGGCTCCAACTAAACTCTCCGCCAGGTCCACTTGGACTGGGTGAGCCCCTCCCTTTAGCTCTGCTAAGAATCAGATCTCTTCCGCGGAAGCTGTTGATGCTCAGCCCGTTTGGAATCTCCACGGAGGCCTCTCCTTTCACCCCACTTACAGAACTCTGCAGCCCTTCCTCCTCCCCGCGCGCTCCCTCTCGTTACCGACAGGCGCTCTCACTTGCGGACCTTCGCAGACACACCCACCCAAACCGCACTCTGCCTCCCCCTGTACTCCTACCTTTCAACCCGTGACTGGGTCTTCCCAAAACAAGGTGAGGCTGCTCTAGAGCCAAAATGGAGCAGGCCCTGCTAGTGATGCTGACGACCCCGACCGCGGCCAAGCCCTCCTGGGGTACATTTTACTGCATTAAAACCAATAATGTCAGGCCGGTGCTGTGGCGTGGCAGGTGAAGCTGCCACTTGCAGTGCTGGCATCCCCTATGGGCGCTGGTTCTAATCCTGGCTGCTCTGTTCCTGACGCAGCTCTCTGCTATGGCCTGGGATGTCAGTAGATAAAGGCCCAAGTGCTTGGGCCCCTGTGCTCATGTGGGAGACCCAGAGGAAGTTCCTGGCTCCTGGCTTCGGATTGGCACAGCCCTGGCCATTGCAGCCATCTGGGGAGTGAACCAGCAGAAGGAAGACCTCTCTCTCTCTCTCTCTCTCCCCCTCTCTGTAACTCTGCCCTTCAAATAAATAAATAAATAAATCTTTAAAAAAAACTGGTACCATCTCCCTCGTAAGTCTACGCCCACAGGACCGCCTCTCTCAGGTCAACGCGCCAACGAAATGTATCACAAGGTAACTCTGCCTCATTCTGGCCACCGTTTCTGCTGTGGGCAATGGCTCTAGTATCTTATTTTGTCCTCATAATCACAGCGCTCCTATTTCTGCCAAGTATAACTAACTTATCCCAAAGGCTCTTGCAGGAATGAATAGCTGCTCTATCTAGCCATCTCGCAGGACAGCACAAGACTTCTCTTCTTCAATCAATCTGATCTCGAGTATAGACCTCCGCTCAAGTCCTGGCTCCCTGTCTACACCCCGTATCAGCAGGAAGTAGCCAGAGAGAAATCAGCACCCCTTCTCCTTATCTATACCCAGAGTCGGGATTGATGGGACAAAGACGTGAGCCTCAGCCATTCTCCCTCATCGCCCAATGGATAGATAAAGGCTGGAAGGTATTCCTCACCCTTGGATCTCAGCTGGGGCTCACACCCTTCTGCCTTCACACCCCTGCTGGGTCCCCATGGCCCCTCAGGCCACCTGGAAGACCAGTCCAAGAAGTCCCCTCCACCTGCTGCCCCACCCCACCCCCAGCCCCAGCCCTCCTATAATATAATAAGGCCGGGCCCCTGGGGTCGCCCCCTTCTGCCGTGTGCTCCATCAGTGTGCACACCAGCAGCTGGTCACCCACCTCTGTGGATTTATTTTCTCTGAATACATTTGGTCTGGCTCTAAATTTGTATACTGCATCCTCTCTATCCTGCACTCTTTTCCTGACAACAGCTCCATTCTTTCTTTTCTTTTTAAAATTTTTAAAAATTTATTTGAAAGACTTATGGAGAGAAGGACACACACACACACACAGAGAGAGAGAGAGAGAGAGAGAGAGAGAGAGAGATCGTCCATCGTCTTGTTCACTCCCCAGGCAGCTGCAATGGCTGGAACTGGGCCAGGCCAAAGCAAGGAGTCCCATCCAGGTCTCCACAGGGGTGGCAGGAGCCCAGGCATCTGGGCCATCCTCTGCTGCTTTCTCAGGTGCATTAGCAGGGAGCTGAATGGGAAGTGGAGCAGCTGGGACTGGAATTGGTGCTCATAGGGGATGCTGGCACTGCAGGCAGCAGCTTTGCCCACTGTGCCGCACACCGGCCCGGCCTTAGGGCTGAGTGAGGCGGCAGCAGCCTGGCTCCGGCCACAACTCCGGCCTCACCTCCTATCTTTTCCAGGAAGCCAGTCTGGGCCGTGTCTTCCAGAGTCGCTGTTGCACTGAGACCTGAGGAAGCAGCGGCCTTGGCATTTGCCCTGCACGTGAGGAGGAGCGGCCGTTGCCTCCTGCACGTGCTCGCCGGCCTCGTTGGCTCCCGCTCCCCTTTTGTATGCTATTGGAGGAACAGAAATTAGTGCAGCCCGGAGAGCCCTCAAAACCCGCACACGGAGTGTGATCGGCACTCCCCCCGGCGCACCTGCTGCGTAATTCACACGCTCACAGTTCTGCAGGCTGCAGAGCCCAGCGTCAAGGGGCTGGCTCCAGGGCGGAAGGCAGAAGGGAAAGAGGGGCTCACGAGAGAGCGAGAGGCAGCCCACCCCCTGGTAGCTGGCCCACCTCCCCCCACCCCCCCCGGAACTGCATTCAACTACTCAGATCAATGGACTAACAGGTGCAGCAACCCAGACATAATCACCTCTCAGGTTCCACTTTTTTTTTTTTTTTTACAATAAAAGATTTATTTATTCAAAAGATAGAATAACAGAGAGTGAGAGACAGAGAGAGAGAGATCAAAAAAGAGAGAGAGAGATCAAGCAAGAGAGAGAGAGAGATATTTCTACCTGCTGGCTTACTCTTCAAATGGCTGTAACAGCCAGGGCTGGGCCAGGCTGAAGCCAGGAGCCAGGACCCCCCTCCTGGCCTCTCACGTGGGTAGCAGGGATCCAAGTACTTGAGCCATCACCTGCTGCTTCCGAGGTGCGTTAGCTGAGAGCTGGATTGGAAATGGAGCAGCCGGGACTTGAACCAATGCTCTAATAAGAGATGTGGGGGTCCCAACAGCGCTTAACCCGCTGTACCACACACAACCTCAGCCCCCAGCGTCTCTCTGCTGAACACCATCACCGTGGCAGGGACCCCAGCAGCCTGTCCTGGAAAGGGCGGGGGTGTTGAACAAGAAGTGACAGCCTCAGGTTAAAACGGCATTTTCCAAGCCCGCTGGCGTTGAGGACGTGCTCAGAGGCAGCGGAGGGGAGGCACTACCCTGGGCCCTGGCTGCGGGGAGCCCAGCCTTGGGAGGGGCCCCCTGGCGTGGCGGAGCCTTGTTGGAGCAGGGAGCCCCGTTCTGGGGCTGTGGGAAACGGAGAGGAACCGAGTGGAACTCCTGAGGTGTGACAGGGATGTCACCTGGAGGACACTGCCCAGTCTCTCACTGTGTGTCGTTGAGAAGGTGCTCACCCTCTCTGTGTATTTGCTTTCCATTTGCATGACAGCATAGGTCCCATGGATGTTGAGAGAATGAAAGGAATGAATGGAGAATCTCAAGAGTGGCCTCTGGCACACCGACCTGATCCGGATTAGTGGTCACAGCCGCCATCATCGTCATCCCCTTCATCATCGTCATCATCGTTGTCATCGCGGTCACTGTCCCTCTTGGGAGGGCTCACACCTCCAGTGGCTGCGGAGGGCAGAGCGAGGACCCTGGGAGCACCTGCTCTGAGCCACGCCTTGTGCTTCTAATATTGTCTTGCAGGGGGATGATCGTGCCCATTTTACAGGTGAGGTCACTGAGGCTCAGAAGATGAGTCCTTCCCCAAAGCCGCGTAGCTAGGAGCAAGCTGAGAGGAAGTCCCGTCGGCCTGACTCCTGAGCCTTGGGGTCGATTCCTAACAGTTGGAAGAGACTTTAAGTTCATGATCTCCAGGCTCGCCGCTGCCTGGTCAGCACCCAACACAGTGCTCGGCACAGGCGGGCACCGGTGAGCTCCTCCGTGAGTGAGTGGTGGGAAGCAGTGGGTTCCCTGGGGGGCATCTGGGAAAGAGCTGCAAAGACAGTGCCCGCGAGCGGGGAGACTGGCCTCAGCCGCTGCCGGGGTCGGTTTCTGCGCCCGCGGAACCAACAAGAAATGGAGTCGATCTGGCTCCTGGTTCTGGGGGCGGTGAAGTCCAAGAGCATGGTGTCCACACCGGCCGGGGGCCTTGCAGCTGCGCCACAGCGAGGCGGGGTGGGGGGTCAGGTGCAGGCAAGGGCCAGAGAGGAGAGCCGGGTCAGGCGCGTGCTCTCCCCGGGGGCTGCGCTGGGGTCACCCCTGGGACAGCAGCGCCCGCCGCCCGGCCCTGTGTGCGGCGGTGAGTTCCTGCTTGAGCTCAGGAGGGGGCGCTCGAGCACAGCGCTCTCCAAGTCCCTTCCGGCCTTGAGTCTCCTGCAGCTGCTTAGAGAAACGTCCCCTACGTAACCCTCAGAGGAGGCCGAGGGGTCCCTGCCCCCGTACCTCCAGGGTGCAGCCGTCCAGCTTTTGTCCTTGTTCCAGCAAAGCCAGGGACCCCACCCCAGCACCCCAGGACCCCTGGAGCGCCGCCTGCATCTGAGTCTGAGGGTGGCTCCAGTCGGCCCCGCTGCCCCCCAGCTCTGGGCACCGCAACCGACCCCAGGGCCTTGGGACGTGTGGGGATCGCGGCTTCAGTTGCAGCCTCTACCTTCTGCCCAATGCGTGCTGGTGCTGGCTGGCGCTGGCTGGTGCTGGCTGGCGCTGGCTGGTGAGAGCCGACTGTTCAATCTTCAGACTTTTTTTTTCTGTTGTTTCTGTCAGTATCATTAAAGATCAGGCTACCTAAGCTGACCCTCAGATTAGATTTTTCAGAAGCCACTCCGTGTTCTCAACCTGCTGCTTCCGCGGGGCCTTGGTGCGTACTGCTGCCGTCCCTGCTCCTGAGGTTATTTGCAGAGATTGCGTCTGGGGGTGGCTATGCCGCGTCCCGCCCGCCCACCGGGACACGGGAGTTGGTGGCCGTGGGAGTGTTTGCCCTGCGGAGATTGGCGAGCACGGCAAGCCAGGTCTCGCTCCGCCAGAGCTGCCGGTTCAACGCGTGCCAGCGGCTGTGCTTTCATTTTATTAAAAAAGATTTATTTATTTTTCTTTACTTGAATGGCAAAGAGCCAACAACAAACAGACACGGAGAGATCTGGCTGCTGGTTCACTTTCCAAACACCCGCCACAACAGCGGGGGCCAAGTGGAAGCCTGGAGCGGGGAGCTCCATCCGGGTCTCCTACCTGGGTGGGTGGGGCCCGAGCATTTGGCCCATCTTCCACTGCTCTCCCAGGCGCATTAGCAGGGACCTGAATGGGAAGTGGAGCAGCCGGACTCCAATATGCGGTGTTGGCGTCTCACAGTGGCTTCACCCGCTGTGCCACAACACTGGCCCCTACATTTAAATTTTTTTTACAGCGGTATTGAGGAGTTACTGAGACAGAAGATATATATATATATATATATATATATACACACACACACACACACATATGTGTGTGTGTGTGTGTGTGTGTGTGTGTGGAGAGAGAGAGAGAGAGAGAGAGAGAGAATCAGAGAGGGATTTCATATCCACTGGTACCCAAAGCCGGAAACCTGGGACTCAATGTGGTCTTCCACGTGCATGCAGGAACCTAAATACTCAGGTCATCACCCGCTGCCTCCCAAGGGAGGGTGGAGTCAGGAAGGGGGCAGCCCAGAGCCCGAGAGTTCTGATGGGGAGGTGGGCATCTCGAGCTGGGTCTTAACTGTGCCCCTAACAGTTCATGTTGTCTGACCTCGGGCAGTGACTTCTCTGGCCCTCCTGTTACAGAGCTCAGTGGCGCCGTGCCCCCCCAGGCCGGATGGAGAAGGCTGTCCTTGCGTCTACAGGACAGTCTCTGAGTGGGCTGGGCTGCCCTGAGGACCATCCTCACAGCCTTGGAACTCTCGCAGCAGCCGGCCTGTGTCCTCTGGGGCCCCAGGGGACGCTGGAGGCCTGGGGACACTCGGGAGTGACCTTGGGCTTCCTGGCCCCTCCCTCGGCCTGTGCGCAGCGCTCTGGCTGTCAGAGATGGCACAGTCCTCTCGGGTGGCTCTGTCACTGCCCCTGCCGAGGCTCTGAGTCCCCCCTGTGTGGCTGAGAGACACCCTCCAGGGTTTCTATGCCCACCAAGGCCATTGGTGAGCTTGGTCCCCAGCCTCAAAGGCAGGGCAGCATTGAGCGACCAAAAACCACCCTCACCCAGCAGCGACACGAGGTGCCTAGAGGCGAGCACTTCGGCACAGGACTGGGAGGAAGCGTGGGGACTTTCTGGCTTTGGAACGATCCTGTGGCTCTGTGGCCTGACATTTCTGCGCTGTGGATGAGGGACGGTCCTCCCTGAGGCTGTGTGGATGGGAGGGGAGGGGGACGTGCTGGCTAGGTGTGTGCCACCTGCCTCTGACTCAAGTCCCAGTGGGGCTCGGGAGAATCCAGCAGGCAGACTGGTTGTAGGGGGCCCCATGTCAGGGCTTTACCCCGAGAGAGGAGTGCAGGGCGGTGGTTAGAATGCTGCCTGGGACGCCTGTGTGCCAAATCCCGTGTCAGAGCGCCTGGACTGGGAGTCCCGGCTCCACTCCCTGTTCCAGCTTCCTGCCACTGTGCACGCTGGGAGGCAGCAGGTGACGGCTCAAGTACTTGGGTCCCTGTCACCCACGCTGGGAGATGTACATCAAGTTCCTGGCCTCTGTCTGGCTGTCGTGGGTATTTGGGGAGTGAACAAGTGGATGGGAGATCTCTCTCTGTTCGTCTCTGTCTCTCTGCCTTTCAAAAAAAAATACAAGAGTCAGTTGCAAGCAGGGTGCAGGGGGCTGCCGGTTCCCACCTCTCGGGCGGAGGCTTGCCGGGTGCCCGGCTGCGGGAGCGAGGCAGCTGGGACAGCTCACGTCGGCCCCGGGAGGAGCCGCAGCGTCAGGAGGGGAGTCATTTTCGAGATGAGTCAGTTTGCCCAATCTCTCTGCCCTGCAACTGCAGCTTTTCATTAATGCCCTGGCGATCGGGGCGGGGGGGGGGGGCGCGGCAGAGGAAGGCACCGTGGAGGGAGAAGTAACGGAAAACAAGAAAAGAAAGAGATTCGTCAGCAAAAAGAAGGAGCCAAGTTTTTCATGTGTTTCTGGGGAAATCAAATAGAATTCGCAGAGCTTACGATGGACTGTAAATCAAGGCGGCTGCCAGGGCTGCGTTTGGTTCTGTGTTTGCTTTGGGGGCTGGGACTTAGGTGGGACCCAGAGCCAGAGAGGGTGCGTCCTGGCCCTGGGCTGGAACGTGAGAACTGTCCCAGGTACAGGGCCCAAAGGAAAACAGGAGCTGGGAAATGAAAATCAGGCCGATGTGTGTGTGTGTGTGTGTGTGTGTGCATGTGAGTTTGTGTGAGTGTATGTGTGGGTGTGCGTGTGTGCATGTGAGTGTGTGCATGTGTGAGTGTGTGTGCATGCAAGTTTGTGTGAGTGTATGTATGTGTGGGTGTGCATGTGTGCATGTGAGTGTGTGCGTGTGTGAGTGTGTGTGCGTGTGTGCATGTGAGTGCGTATGCATGTGTGAGTGTGTATGTGTGGGTGTGTGCATGTGAGTGTGTGCACACATGTGTATGTGAGTGTGTATATGTGTGTGTATGTGTGAGTGTGTGAGTGTGTGTGCATGTGAGTTTGTGTGAATGTATGTATGTATGGTGTGCGTGTGTGCATGAGTGTGTATGCATGTGTGGGTGTGTGCATGTGAGTGTGTGTATGTGTGAGTGTGTGCACACATGTGTATGTGAGTGTGTGTATGTGTGAGTGTGTGAGTGTGTGTGCACGTGAGTTTGTGTGAGTGTATGTATGTATGGTGTGCGTGTGTGCATATGAGTGTGTGCATGTGTGCATGTGAGTGTGTATGCATGTGTGGGTGTGTGCATGTGAGTGTGTGTATGTGTGAGTGTATGAGTGTGAGTGTGTGTGCATGTGAGTTTGTGTGTGTGGGTGTGCGTGTGTGCATGTGAGTGTGTGCATGTGTGAGTGTGTGTGTGAGTGTGTGCATGTAAGTTTGTGTGAGTGTATGTATGTGTGGTGTGCATGTGTGCATGTGAGTGTGTGCATGTGAGTGTGTATGTGTGAGTGTGTGCATATGTGAGTGTGTGTATGTGTGGGTGTGTGCATGTGAGTGTGTATGTGTGAGTGTGTGCACGCATGTATATGTGAGTGTGTGTATATGTGCATGTGTGTATGTGTGGGTGTGCGTGTGTGCACGTGTGTGTGCGTGTGCATGTGAGTGTGCATGTGTGTGCATGTGTGAGTGTGTGTTTGCATGCACGCCTGCAGGACAAGGCCCTTTTCTCACCTGAGGTGGTTCCCTGTTTGATCCCCGTCATCCAGGTCCAAACTCAAAATTCAAGTTCTCTACTGTGGGCTGTGAATTCAGCTTCGTCCTTGCTAGGTGACCCTGGAAGAGGTTGGTGAGACCTGGGGTAGGGATGGAAGGAAATGGGGAGTGAGGCTGGAGCGCGCTGGTGGGACCAGGGGACAGACTCCAGACAGAACTGGATTTTTGCTGGGCTAATGAGTTTGGGAAAAGATTCACACAGCTGCTGCAACCCTGGAGGCTCTCGGGGAGGGGCTGAGAGGGGGCCTTTCGCTTCCCGAGTGAGTGGGGAGCTCTCCTAATTGGATGAGTTATGATAGAAAGCAGAACCGGAAGGAACTGGCAGCCCCCCACCCGCAAAACCTTTGTTTCCTGGGTAAAGTCCCACCCACCCATTCTTGGGGGGTTCCTCCTCTCAGGATGTTTGTGGGGTCTGTTAGTACGGACCTGTTTCCGCCCAGCATTTTTTTTTTTGACAGGCAGAGTTAGTGTGAGAGAAAGAGAGACAGAGAGAAAGGTCTTCCTTCTGTTGGTTCACCCCCCAAATGGCCACCACGGCCAGCGCTGCGCTGATCCGAATCCAGGAGCCAGGTGCTTCTCCTGGTCTCCCATGCAGGTGCAGGGCCCAAGCACTCGGGCCATCCTCCGCTGCACTCCCTGGCCATAGCAGAGAGCCGGCCTGGAAGAGGGGCAACTGGGACAGAATCCGGCGCCCTGACTGGGACTAGAACCCCAGGTGCCGGTGCCGCAGGCGGAGGATTAGCCAAGTGAGCCATGGCGCCAGCCCTCCGCCCAGCTTTTCACACTGGGCTGGCCGGCTCCTTACCTGTTGCACGGTCCCAATCAAACCCATTTATGGCCGGCGCCTCGGTTCACTTGGCTAATCCTCTGCCTGCAGCGCCACACACCAGGTTCTAGTCCCGGTCAGGGAGCTGGATTCTGTCCCGGTTGCCCCTCTTCCAGGCCAGCTCTCTGCTGTGGCCCGGGAGTGCAGTGGAGGATGGCCCAGGTGCTTGGGCCCTGCACCCGCATGGGAGACCAGGAGGAAGCACCTGGCTCCTGGCTTCAGATTGGCGCGGTGCGCCTGCCGTAACGCGCCGGCCATAGCGGCCAGTTGGGGGGTGAACCAACGGAAAAGGAAGACCTTTCTCTCTGTCTCTCTTTCTCTCTCACTGTCTAACTCTGCCTGTCAAAAAAAAATTTATTGCGTGTGCCTGTGAACAGGTTGGGTGTGTGGTGGTGGGGTGGAGTCGGCCTCTCTGCCACCTGAGTCACCTTAGGACATCCGGGCTGATCGCCAGGGGCTCGCTTGGGAGCCCTGAGCCATCTGGCAGGAGTGGAAGTGGCGGAGGCTCTGGGCTCTGACTGTGTGACTGAAGGGTCCAGGTCAGGTGGGAGGGAGCTTGTCCAGCAGAGGCGGAGATGGGCTGGTGGGGGCGCCAGGGGCTCCGTGTTGCCGGAAGCCTGCGTCCGGCTGCCTCGGCTTGGCTGCCCTAAGGAACTAATCGGGGATGTGTGCAGGGGAGCAGGTGCGGCATCTGCCCTTGGTGCTTCTGTCCATCGGCAAAGCTCTCCGCCCCTCTGCAAAGGCTGTGCGGGTACCGTGTGGGCACCCGGTCAGTGCTCCGTCAGCTGCCGGCTCTTGGGAAGATGGCACGCCGCTGAGTCCTGGCAGGCAGTGCCCGGTGCCCGGGTTTGGAGGCCTGGGCTGTGCGCGGTGTGCTCAGGAGAGGAAGGTGTGGGTGGAGAGGCCATGGTGCCCACGCACACCCTCTCTTGGGTTTCTCCACTTACTAAATGGAGACCGTGGTCCGCGCCCCACCATTGGCTGCTCAGGTGGGAAGCAGGGGTTTTTGGGGTGCAGGATCTCTCCCGTTGGCTCTGGATCCTTCTGGAAGCAGCAGTAGCAGCAGGAGCCCCTGCCTGGCCCCTACCATGGTGCTTCTCTCCTGTGGGCACAGCACCAGGAGACACACGGGAAACACACAGGCACACTCATTCACACATGCGTGTGCACCCACACTCGTTCTGTGGCTCAGGCCGGGGAGGCCGGAGGGCCTGGAAACCGCCCGGCTGGAGCCGCTGTGGGGGAGCTCAGTGGAGTCTGGGAGAACAAGCAGGTGCCGCAGGTCGCAGGTGCACGGTGGGGAGGGGCCCGGCGGCGGCTGCTGCATGCCTGGCGCCCGCGAGGGCAGCGGCACGGCCTGGTGTGCACGCTTCGTGTTTGCCTTGTGGGGCCTCCGCTGCCTCTTCTGTAACCCAGAACAGACGCCCACTTCGCATGGTGTTGTGCAGTCAGTGACCCAGAGCCGGCCGAGACAGCGCGGTGCCCAGACAGCGAGTGTGCTGCCGACGGCACTCCCGTGCAGGAGGCGGGGGAGAAAAGTGCGGTTTCTGAAAAGAAGGAACCGAGGCACAGGCCTGCTGCTCTGGCCGCCTGCGGTGAGGGCCTGCACACCGTGCAGAGGCAGCCGTTTTGAGGCAGGAAGACTGTCCCGCTGGTCAGGGAGCTGAGCCCCGGGGGATCAGCTGGTTGCCGGAGCGGGCGTCCGTTTATCTCCCTCCTGTCACATTCTCCTTCGATGGCATCTTCTACTGTCTTCCGGAACTCGGTGAGGCCTGGGGGCTGCTTCCTTCTGCCCGGGAGCTCGCCTTGCACACGGAAGGGTGCACAGCCAACCGCGTTTTACAGCGAGAG
Organism: Oryctolagus cuniculus; assembly: GCF_964237555.1. Taxonomy (NCBI): domain Eukaryota; kingdom Metazoa; phylum Chordata; class Mammalia; order Lagomorpha; family Leporidae; genus Oryctolagus; species Oryctolagus cuniculus. The sequence continues at coordinate 146,076,253 of NC_091438.1, forward strand.
CGTGGGTTGATCTCCCTTGTGCCTAAACATGTATAAAGTTCCAGACCTTTCCAAGATCAGCTCATCCCTTCAATAGATGCTGCACCATGATTCGTGGAAATGTTGCATCCTGGGCCACGTTTGTGCCACAGCAAGGGTGGCAGAGAATTTTCCCAGGGCTGGGAGGGCAGCAGCCCCTGCTGGGAGGCGCCGCAGGTCCGGATGCAAAGGCCAGGGTTCAAGTCCCTCTAGGTGACCTGGGCCCAGCCACCGAGCTCCCTCCTCCCACCAAGTCTGCACATGAGGACGCCTGAGAGTTCGAGGACGACGGATGAAAAGGGCACTTATTTTGGTAAAAAATTTGGAAATTTGTTCCTGAATTTTTTCACCGTATATATTTCTAGGAACTGTATTGAAGACCTTGTGTTTTCATGGATTTCAAAATATTTTGCACCCAAATAAACTGATTTTTGAATTCCATTTTTCACGAACTTTGGAAGAATTCTTCTATTTGAGAGAGACAGGCAGGCAGACACAGCCCACGTGCCCGCAGTGGGGAGGCTGAAGCTGGGAGCCGGAAACTCAAAGCAGTCTCCCACGCAGGTGGCGGGAACCTGATTCCTTGAGCCACGAGCAGGAAGCTGGAGTCAGGAGCTGGAGCCGGCCTTGAACCCAGGGACACGAGCACGGTGCCCGCCCACCACGAGCCTTGGGAGTGCCTTGAGTCTCGCTGTCGGGAGCTGCTGGACCCGTGGAGACCTGTGAGGGTCCAGAGACTTTCCAGAACTTTCTGAAGGGCAGAGCAATGCAGCAAAGTCTTTCCCAAAAGGGCTTCTTGGGTCAAGAAGACAACACCATTATAGCTGCCATTGTATTCTACTTGAATGTAACTTAGAAAATTACAGTTTCTACATACTTCTCCAATGTACTTCTAAGGTTTCTAAATATCTCTGGGAGGTGTCCCTTTCCCTTCCAGTCTCACTGAGGCTACCCCAGACTGCCCAGTGCCCCTTCCTTCCTTCCTTCTTAGATTTATTTGTTTATCTGAGAGGCAGAGTTACAAACAGAGAGAGGGAGAGACATAGAGAGAGGTCTTCTATCCACTGGTTCACTCCCCAAATGGCGGCAATGACCAAGGCTGGGCTAGGCTGAAGCCAGGAGCCAGGAGCTTCTTCCAGGTCTCCTACATGGGTGCAGGGGCCCAAGCACTTGGACCATCTTCCACTGCTTTCCCAGGCGCATTAGCAGGGAGCAGGACCAGAAATGGAGCAGCCGAGATTTGAACCGGTGCCCATAAGGGACACTGGCGCAGAGGTGGAGGCTTAGCCTACTACACCAAGCTCCAGCCCCTGGCTGATTTTCTTCTTGATGCTGGGTTAGCGTTCTTGCAAGGACTTGTGGAGTGCGGTGTGGACCTCACGGGTCTGTGCCGTCCACCAGGGCTCTGCCCTGAAAGTGGCAGATTGTCCTGTGGGTGGTGGGAAGGGTCACAATCAGGCCACAGGCCCTGGCTGCCTGGTGGCAGATTAAGCCACGGAACCAGATGAAAAGCCACACTCCCCTCGCTTACTCGGTCACTTCCCGAAGATCTTCAACTCGTTTGTCTCTAGTGGAACGGTTCGACTCTCTGGGCAGTGACTGCATCCTGTTTCCCCAGTGCCACTGGCCCCCCGGCTGCCTCATCAACCAGGGCCTGTGTTGTTCCCTTCTGGCAGCTGTTTGATGGGTTGGGTGCCGTGGAAGCTGTGGCGTGTGGCTCCGCCGCCACGCAGCCACTTAGCCACGTAGCCACGCTCCAACGACTGTTTCCACGGGACAACAAACCCTCAGGAGACACAAAGCCAAGGTACGACCCACCCAACGTTCTGAATACATTGTAGCTGTGAGCTGAATCCGAAGGTGACAATGCCGCCTGCCCTGTTTCTCGGGGTGGGGCTGGGGGGAGGGAGACGATACAGAGAAAGGGAGGACTTGCCTGGCCCCTGATAGGAAGACCCTCCTGTCCTTCCTCGGCTTCCTGGCAGGTGGCCACAACAGTGTGTGTGTGTGTGTGTGTGTGCGCGCGCGCGCCGAATTCAAGTCCCATCTACTGTCAGAAGGGCAGGCCACGTTTTCTTTTGATATTGAAGAACATTAAAAAAAGCCTTTTTATTCTGAGATAGCCACAGATTCACATACAGTGGTAGGGAATGATACAGAGAGATCCTGTATGGCTGTCACCCAGTGTCTCCCAAGGGTGGCGTCCTGTGTAACTCTGGTCAATATCACAGCCATCAGGTCAACGCCGATACAGCGCCTTGACCTTGGCTGTGGGTAAACCCATCTGCCTTATTCAGATTAGCTCCACAATACTCATTTGTGTGGGTGTTTCATTTGAGTAGTATTTTATGTCTTGAATAATGCTGGGATCTGACCTTCTGTTCAAGGAGTTGCTGGGTTGGGGCGGGCATTGGTCCATTTCCTCCCCTGGCCAGCCAGAGCCCTCGCGGGAGGTGTGTTGTATGCATCCTTCTCTCCCCACAACACAGCCAGGGCCTGCCTGCTTCAAACCAATAACGATGCAACACGAATGCAGCTCGTGCTCGGCACCCACCTGGGTTCTAAGCACCTTACAAAGCAAGTTCTATTTTATTATTTTTTAAAGATTCATTTATTTATTTGAGAGGCAAAGTTACACAGAGAGAGAGAGGGAGAGAGAGAGTCGAGAAGTCTTCCATCCTCTAGTTCACTCCCCAAATGGCTGCAGTGGTTGGAGCTGGGATGATCTGAAGCCAGGAGCCAGGAGCTTCTTCAGGGTCTCCCATGCAGGTGCAGGGCCCAAGCACTTGGGTCATCTTCCACTGCTTTCCCAGGCCATCAACAGGGAGCTGGGTCAGAAGCGCTCTCTCTCTCTCTGTCTCTCTCTCTCCCCCTTTCTTGTTTTGCCTTTCAAGTGGATGAAAATAAATGAATATTAAAAATGATCCACTGCATTGGGGCCAGTGCTGTGGTGTAGCAGGTAAAGCTGCAGCCTGCCTTGCCGGCATCCCATATGGGCGCTGGTTCAAGTCCCAGCTGCTCCACTTCTGATCTAGCTCCCTGCTAATGGCCTGGGAAAGCAGTAAAAGTTGGCCCAAGTCCTTGGGCCCCTGTATCCATGTAGGAGACTGGGAAGAAGCTTCTGGTTTCTGGCTTCGGGTTGGCCCAGTTCCAGCTGTTGTAGCCATTTGGGGAGTGAACCAGCAGATGGAAGATCCCCCAGCCCCACACACCACCTCTGAACCTCTGCCTTTCAAATAAATAAATAAATACATAAATCTTTTAAAACAAATGAGCCCCTGCCTGCTGGTGGGTGGGAGTGTCACAGCTGGACGCCCAGTGGCAGGCGGTGCTGGCGGGAGGCCCATGGCCCCTTAGATCTTATCTCTCCCAGGAGGCTTTTCCCAGTGACCGAGAACCCACAGGAGACCGAGTTTGCCTGCTGCCATTGCCAGCACCACGCTGGGCCCCGTGCTGGGTGCTTCACGTCAGTGCCATGTGTGGCCCCGCGCTGGGTGCTTCACGCCAGTGCCGCACGTGATGACGCAGACTTGACCTTTTCCACTCCCCACAAAACCCCACGGCTCCACCTTGGCAAAACAAGCCAACAAACCAAATGCCACCAAGGTGGCAGCTTCTCCGTCAGCGGCAGGCACCAGCCTCTCTTGTCCTCTCTTTCGACACGACTCGATTGAAGCATAATTTACAGCCCGTCCAACTTGCCCGATTTCAGGGCACAGCTCGACGCCTTTCACCAGCTCCCCGGGCTGTTCCAGCACCGCCGCAGTCTGGGTCTAGAACTCGGCCCCGCGCCGATGAGAGCGCCCTTGCTCCCGTCCTCGCCTCGGGCCGCCCCCCGTCCGCAGCCTCGCCTTTTCTGGAAGCTTCCCATCTGGCTTCTTCCACCGGCACAGCGGGGTTGAGGTTCGTCCCTGTTACAGCAGCTGCCAGGACTCCGCACCAGTCACGGCCGAGCCACACCTTGCTCATCCGCTCACGGGAGGGGACAGGCATCAGGCTCCCTCCGGTTTCAGGCCCTAACAGACCAAGCTGCTGCGGCCATTCAGGCAGGAGTCTCTGTGCACCCGGCTTCCGGTTCTCTTGGGTGAATACTCGGGAGGGGAAGGACGGGGCTGGATGGTACCTGCACGTTGAACATTCAACTTTTTTAAAGATTTATTTATTTATTTATTTTAGTAGATTTGAGGGGGTGGTGTTCACCTTTTTTCTTTTTTTAAAAATATTTTATCTATTTACTTGAAATTCAGAGTTACAGAGAGGCAGAGGCACACACACACACACACACACAGAGGGAGAGAGGGAGGGAGAGAGAGGGAGAGAGGTCTTCCATCTGCCGGTTCACTCCCCAGATGGCTGCAACAGCTGGGGCTGGGCCAGGTGGAGGCCAGGATCCAGGAGCTTCTTCTTTTTTTTTGAAAGTTTTTATTTAATAAATATAAATTTCATAGGTACGGCTTTTGGAACATAGCGGTTCTTCCCCCCATATCCACCCTCCCACTCCCACTCCTGTCCCACCACCTACTCACTCTTCCATCCCATTCTTTATTAAGATTCATTTTTAATTATCTTTATATACAGAAGATCAATTTTATACTAAGTAAAGATTTCAACTGTTTGCACCCACACAGACACACAAAGTGTAAAGTACAGTTTGAAGACAAGTTGTATCATTAATTCTCATAGTACAATTCATTAGGGACAGAGGTCCCACATGGGGAGCAAGTGCACAGTGACTCCTGTTGCTGATTTAACTATTGACGCTCTTATTTATGATGTCAGTGACCACCTGAGGCTCTTGCCATGAGCTGCCAAGGCTATGGAAGCCTCTTGAGTCCACAAACCCCGTCGGTATTTAGACAAGGCCATAATCAAAGTGGAAGTTCTCTCCTCCCTTCAGAGAAAGGTACCTCCTTGTTTGATGGCCCCTTCTTTCCACTGGGGTCTCACTCACAGAGATCTTTCATGTAGGCCATTTTTTTGTCACAGTGTCTTGGCTTTCCATGCCTGGAATGCCAGGAGCTTCTTCCAGGTCTCCCATGTGGGTGCAGAGGCCCAAGGACTTGGGCCATCCTCAGCTGCTTTCCCACGCACACTAGCAGGTAGCCAGATCGGAAGTGGAGCAGCCGGGTCCTGAACTAGCGCTCATATGCAGGGGCCTCACCCAGGGCACAGCCCTGACAATGCACCAGGCCCTGTGCCCAGGCTTTGCCCTCCTCCCCTCCGTTCCGCAGACTGGGCCCCGGGGAAGTGAGGTGACCACAGAGCAGGCGGAACCAGGCGTGTGCAGGGGCAGAGGCCCGTGGGCCGTAGGTCTTGGTGGGGAGGGCTCTGGGCCTGTCTCGGGATGCTGAGGCCTGGGGTCAGGGGGCGATTGGCAAGGAAGTCTAGGGAAAGTTCTATGCCTGAGGCAGGTGGCTCACCCGCGCTCAGGGAGCGGGCACGGCTCCCAGTGACCCGGATGGCAGAGGCCCCTCCTGCACTTCTGTTCCAAGGAACAAAGAGGCACTTCCTCCTAGCCCCCCCGGACTGCAGGGAGGCAGGCCCTGGTCCCCGCCCTCCCCAGGGACGGCCTCTGCCCCGTGCTGCCATGAATCACGGCCAGATTCCCCGGCGCGGTTCCCGTTCGGCCTCCGGCAGGTAGGCGGCCGGCGCGGCCCCGCAGCCCCGGGTAAATCACACGGTGCAGCGGGCGTCTCGCTGCATTGCAATTACCATCCTTCAGGCCCGACACAAAATCGCTGGGCTGTAAGAGGAGAGCACCTGGCTAATGTGTTTAACGAGACTAACCCGGTTACGGCCTGACTCTATTGAAAATGAGAAAGTGCCGCTGGGCCAGATCGATGCGCCCAGGGCCCAACCTACCCTCGAGCTGGCTTTGGGTTTCAGTTAAGTGGGCCCGTCCGAAAACAGGGATCCTGGTGTGATTCAATTACTTCCCTGCTCACAGCAGGCCAAGAGGGGCAGAGCTAGCCGTGGGGCTGCTGCTCGGTGTGTCTGCGGGGGGCGGGGCGAGGCTCTGGTGCACACGCGGGTTTGTGTACGCTCGCACGCACTCCCTGGCGCACGTAAGCGTGGAAACGAACCCTTCCAGAGCGAGGGGGCTGGTGCACGTTGTACCCCGCTGCCTGCAGCCCCGCCCGGAGCCGAGAGCTCGGATTTGATCCATTACTCGCCCTCCACCCACTGCCACTCCCCATCCCCTCGGCCTCTTGGCAGATAAATGATGTTATTTGAAGGTATTCTTGAAATTTCTGATGGAGACTGTTTCCTAAGTGCTTTTAGAGCAGGCCTATACTTTGTAATACTTGTCATATTCTGGCTAGTAAACTCCTGGCCTTTAAAAGCCGGAACCTCACTCTGTTTCCTGAATACGAGGGAATAGGTCATTAGCTATGAATTTCAAATGAAGCAGATTTACAGTATATATCACAGAAATACGTTCATGAGAGACAGCGAGTGCCCAGGAATCCATGGAGCAGCGCGAGCAAGAACCGGAGGAGGCTCAGCTGAGCTGGGGAGCAGGGTTTTTCTTTGCCTTTTTATGAGTGTGTGTGTGTGTGTGTGTGGATTTGGCCAAGTCCAGGTCTCCTGTTCCAATTTCCTGATAGAAACACCTTTCTGGTTCCATCCAGGTCCTACTCCGAGGCTGGGAGGCTCCGGGAGGCCTCAGTGGTGGATACGGCATTGTCTGCAGGCTCATCCTGGGCCATCTGAGCTGGGACGGGGGCGGGACTGGGTGGCGTGGTCAGGGAATGGGAGGCTGCTGCAGCTGTGGCCACTGCGGGGTGGCGGTTCTGGGCCACTCGGCTGGCCCCAGCACCCAGGCATGGTTCCCACCTGCAGCCAGTGGACTGTAAGTGAACACACAGGTAACATGAACGGGCCCAATCCAATCAGCAGAAGGCTTTCTGAGCAAACCCAAGGTTTCCAGAGAAGCGGAAATTCAGCCTCAAGAAAGCCAGCAGCCACTCCTGCCTGAGTTTCCAGCCTGCTGGGCAACTGTGGACTTCGGGGCTTGTGGGCCCCTGCACTCATGTGAGCCAACTCCTTAAAATAAATATATGCATGCATCCATCCACCCATCCGTCCTCCATCTTCCATCTATCTATCCATCCATCCATCCATCCATCCATCTGCCCACTCACCCATCCAAACATCCATCCATCCATCCACCTACACTTCCATCCATCCATTGACCCATCCATCCTTCCATCCATCCATCCATCCATCCATCCATCCATCCATCCGCTCACCCACCTGTCCACCCACCCATTCATCTATCCTATTGCTTCCGTTTCTCTGGAGAACCCTGGCCATACATTTTGGACCTTTCTCAACACCATTGTTCCGCACCCTTCTCCATGGAAGTGTTTTGCACAGAGCCTGGCACAGGGGGTGCCTGGGGAGCCTACGTTGGTTCCATTCTCGGCTCCCTGCCTGGGATGCCTTTCACTTCTCCCCGTGCTCTCTGCAGTCATGGTGGACACTGTCGGCTGCCTGCCCAAGGGCCCTGCCCCTCCTTTTATAATGGAGCCCGGGTCTTGTTCCAGCATCAGGGGCCCGGCTCCAGGGCCTGTGTCACAGCTGGTCCTCGCCAGTCGCAGTACTCCCAGCTCCCTTTGCTGCTGTGGGTCTGGGATGGGCACTGACCCAGCAGTGACCCAAGGGCTGCTGGGGCTTTGGGGGCATCTTCCCTTCAGTGAGAGGCGTCGATGGCAAATGCCTTGTTGGTCCCTTTAGTGCCTTCTGGATGCTTTGGTCCATCTTGTGAGTGGGTACATACGCATATAACTCGTAAGGCGCAGGTCTCAGGGGGTTATTACTGTGCTGTTCAAGGGCATTTGCCACCTAAATCAAAACCAGACCATTTCTAGCACCGCAGAAATCTCCCCCAGTCCAGAGCCCCTGCCGGGGTTCCATCACTCTGACTCTTATCACCATGCGTTATCCTCCTCTGCTCTCGAGCGTCACACAGATGGAGTCACCCGCTATGTCTTCTTCTGTGTCTGGATTCTTACACTGAACATTATGATTGTGAGATTTATCTGCATTATTATTTGTAGCAATATTTTTTTTTCCATTGCTGTGGGCTTTTCATTTTATAAATGCATCATAATGATTTATCCATGCTTTTTTTTAAAAAAGAGAATTTTTTTTTTTGACAGGCAGAGTGCACAGTGAGAGAGAGAGACAGAGAGAAAGGTCTTCCTTTGCTGTTGGTTCATCCTCCAATGGCCGCCGCGGCCGGTGCACCGCGCTGATCCGATGGCAGGAGCCAGGAGCCAGGTGCTTCTCCTGGTCTCCCATGGGGTGCAGGGCCCAAGCACCTGGGCCATCCTCCACTGCACTTCCTGGCCACAGCAGAGAGCTGGCCTGGAAGAGGGGCAACCGGGACAGAATCCGGCGCCCCAACCGGGGCTAGAACCCGGTGTGCCGGCGCCGCTAGGCGGAGGATTAGCCTAGTGAGCCGCGGCGCCGGCCAAAAGAGATATATTTAATTCACGTATTTGAAAGGCAGAGTATCAGAGAGAGAGCGAGAGAGAGAGAGAGGGAGATTGTTCACCTGCTGGTTCATCCCCAAATGGCTGCCAACAGTCAAGGGTGACCAAGCCAAAGCCAGGAGCCTGGAACTCCATCAGGGCCTCCCACATGGGTAGCAGGGGCCCAAGCACTTGGACCATCTTCTGCTGCTTTCCCAGGTATATTAGCAGGGAGCTGGGATTGGGAGCAGAGTGGAGACTCTAACCCTGGCACCCCGATGCAGGATGTGGGCATCCGGAACGGCATCTCATCTGCTGGGCAACGCCCTGCCCTACAACCAAACCCTTCTGGATGCAGAGTTCAGACCTCCTGTGGGCCAGGGTGTGTGACGCCTTTCCCACGGAGCCCCCCCACCCCCACCCCCCGGCTCTCCAGTCCAGTGGGGCCTCCCTCACTTTGGCTTCCTGCAGTCCTGTGTGCCACTGGTGAGTTAGTCTTTCTTTTTTTTTTTTTTTTAAGATTTATTCATTTATTTATTTGAAAGGCAGAATGACACACAGAGACAGAGAGAGAGAGAGAGGTCTTTCATCTGTTGGGTTCACTCCCCAAATGGTGCTGTGGCCAGGGCTGGGCCAAGCCAAGGCCAGGAGCCAGGAGCTTCTTCTGGGTCTCCCACATGGGTGCAGGGGCCTGAGCATCTTCTGCTGCTTTCCCAGGCAAATTAGCAGGGAGCTGGATTGGAAGTGGAGCAGCCGGGACTCGAACAGCTGCCTCTATAGGATGCCGGCGTTGCAGATGGTGGCTTTACCCGCTACGCCACAGTGCCGGCACCTGAATTATTCTTTCCCATGCACCACCCTGCCTCATTTCCCTGATTTTCCCGCTGCAACACCATTGCCACTGCTCCCAGCCCAGGGCCACGCAGCTGAGGCTTTGCACATTCAGTCTTCGGAGTTTTGACTTTTCACGGGCACCCAAGATCTCACACAGGGGCCATTTGCCACCTGGTGGAAGCAGCTGAGCCCCACTGCAGGGCGGACCTGCAGGGCCTTGTCGGTCTGCCAGGGAGAACGCCCTGGGGACCCCCAGCCTTTGCTGCCCACCTCCACGTGGCTCCCCCAGCCTTTGCTGCCCACCTCCACGTGGCTCCCCGCTTGCAGTGGGGCAGGCACTGTGTGGCTGTGCTCGTTGCCCTCAGCAAAGCCAACTGGCCCAGGTCAGACCCTCACCTCCAGGAAGCCTTCCCAGATGTCACCTCCAACCGTATGAGGCCCTCATCCCCAGCTGAGACTACTCTGCCTCCTCTGAACTCCCACAGGACTGCAGCTGTGCCTGGAGGAATTTCATGCCAGCATCATTGGTTTGTCTTTTGGACCGATAGGTGAGCTCTTCAAAAAGTTCATGGAAGGCGACTATTATGAACAAACCGAGGACAAACAAAGGGGACAGGACAGGTGGTGGACATGGCACTTTAAGGAGCGTGTCAGGGGAGACTTCACTGGCAAGCAATGGCATGAACCCACTGGGCAACTGGGGTGCCAGGGGGCGAATGTGTCCCTCCAAAGCTCATGTGTTGCGAAGTTATTCCTCGAATTTCTGTGTCGATGGTGTTTAGAGGTGGGGTCTTTGGGAGGGGGTTGGGGGTCAGGAGACGAGGTCAGGAGGGTGGGGTCCCCAGGATGGCGTTCATGGCTTTGTATGAAGCCAGGAAGACCAGAGCCAGCGCCCCTGCCCCGTGTGGCGATGGCACGCCCTCTGCTGGGTTTTGATGCCAACAGGGGGCCCTCACCAGCGGCTGAACAGGTGCCGGCTCCAGAACCACGAGCCAAATGAACTCTTCTTTATAAATGACCTGGTCTTGGGGATTTTCTTAAAGTGACTGAAAACGGGCTAAGAGTGGGGGAAGGGCGTTCAGGCTGAGGGGATGGAACAGCAAGTGCGGAGGCCTCTGAGCCATGAGGCCAGCGGGGCTGGTGCAGACTGAGTGGAAGGGAGTGGCTGGGAGGGGTCAGAGGGAGTGGAGCCCTGCAGGTCAAGGTGAGTGCTTTGGCTTTGGCTCTGAGTGATATGGGAGACGCTAGGGGCTTGAACAAAGCTGAACTGAGTTTCTCTTACAAAGCTGTCTCCGCTGCTCTGTTGAGAGTGGATTATAAGGGGTACACAGAGGGGCAGCAGGGTGTCCGACAGGGAGTGGTGGGAGAAGGACGGGTTGGGGCCTGAGCTATGGCGATGGAGGTGACGGGAAGCCGTTGGAAGGCAGTTTGGGCTCTGGCAGGGCAGGGGGCCCTGTAGCTGCACCGTCACTCTGCAGCTCCCTCAACTCTCGGGGCAACGGTGTTCTCATCCGGGAAGTGAGGACAAGAGACCCTGCGTCCTGGCGTCACGGTGAAGACCGAAGGCACTTGGATGGGCGCCTGGCGCACAGCGCACCTGGTCAGCGGGGCTGTTGTGCAGCGCTGGGCCCGCAGGGCTGGCTGTGCCGGCCTTGGCTCACGTTTCTACGCGCTGGGAAGTGGAAGATGGAGGAGCCACACCTGCTGAGGAAGACACCTCAGGGCCAGCGAGCACGTGGACGGGGAAACCCCGGGGCTGCTCTCGCCTGGGGGTCAGGCACCCCCTCCCGTGACAGCCGCATGCATAAATACTGTCCCCCATGATGGCGGGGGCAGAGCCTGGGGAAGAAACAAAGGCGACTGCCGTGCACAGGGGTTGGGCCCCAGGTCTCTCGGCTCCCACACCTGCTCTGTGGCTCTGAGCGCCTTTAACCACAGCTCAGCTGGGGAGGGGCTGGGGCTGTGCCCAGAGGGGGCTCTCTGAGGCCAGGCAGCCCCTCCCCAACACCCACCCCGGCCCGTGCACCATGCATACCGCCAGGCGCCGGGGAGTGTGTGAGCACTGTCCAGCAGGCTCTCTCTCGGGTGTCCTGGGAAGAAGGCCCCACTCTTTCCCCTCAGCTGGCTTGCCCCAGCTTGGAGAGGACGCGGTCCCGCCTGGCGCTCCTCCTGGTGGGCCACCAGCCAGCGCCTACAGCCCCTGCCGTGTCCTGCCTCCTCCTCCTCCGCCCCCCCTCCGAGGAGGAAATGTGCCGTGTGAGAGCCTCCCCTGGCACGTGGACACAGTGCTGCGGGCGGCAGGCGGGAGCTTTGATGTCCCCTCTTTGATGTGGGGCTGGAGGATCAGGAGGGGGCCCCGCTCTGCCGAGCCCGACAGTGGTGCCTCTGTGAGCCCGGCCCAGGGCGGCTGCCCACGGGAACCTGTCAGCTCGGAGCTGCCTCTTTCTAAGAGCTGCCCTGGGAGAAGGGAACAATGAACTTATCATGTGCTGGGAGAGAGAGGACCCGGGCTGGGTCGGCTCTGAGTGACGGGGGAGGCAGGCTCAGGAGCCCTGCTAGTTCCTTGAGAAAGGAAGGGCTTTCTGATGGCGGGGTGGAACCTTCTGGAATGTGTGGGTAGGACACTGTCTTCTGTGGCTGTGGGACTGAGTCCCACCTTCTTCTCTCCTCTGGTGCCATGTTGCTCCCTGCTCCCCAGCCCAGACTGCCTCAGGGCCTTTGCACACACAGAACTCTCTGGTTGAGATTTTAACTTTTCAAATAGGCAGAAAATTACAGAACATAATTATTTAGATTAGCAGGGTCCCCATATCTGAACAGATATTAGTGTTTTGTCTCTTTCATTCCAGAACCATGCTTTTTTTTTTTTTAGGATTTATTTATTTTTTTGAAAGGTGGAGATAGAGAAGGGGAGAGAAAAAGAGAGAGAGAGAGAGAGAGAGAGAGATCTTCCATCCACTGGTTCATCCCCCAATCAGGCATAATGGCCAGGCTGAAGCCAGGAGCTTCCTCCAGCTCTCCCACATGAATGTGGGGCCAAGCACTTGGGTCATCTTCCATTGCTTTCCCAGGAACATTAGCAGGGAGCTGGATCGGTAGTGGAGCAGCAGGGACACGAACTGGCAGCTACATGGGATGCCGGCACCACAGGTAGCGGTTTAACCTATGCCACTGTGCTTTTTAAACCATTCATATTCAAAATTCCAAAGGTAGAAGTGGGCATGGGATTTCCTCCCTCCTCTGTCCTCCAGGCACTGAGGAGGCCAAGCAGCTGTGACGACCAAACACAGTGCGGGGTCTGGACGGCTCAGCAGAGCCGAAGACGAGCGCTGCGGGGAACTAGTGCAGGGGTGAACCTGGGTTGGTTCCTTAGTAGCGGGAAATGGCCCATACCAACGTCAGAGGCTACAATGGGAGGTGCTGGGAGGATGGTGGACAGGAGGTCTCCACGCGGCTGCTGCCTTCCTGCAAATCTAACACTCTCTTAAAATAGAAAGTTTAAGTTTTTTTTTCAAAAAGGAAGGGACGAGATGGAGAATATGACGACTACCCCTTACATCCAAAATGCGCGCCTACGCATACGTAACATCCGAGCCCTTGGTCACCCCCAGGTCCCTCAGAAGACACGCTCTGGGAACGCATAGCCCCAGGGACTTCTGCGTGTTTCGTTTTTGGGGTTCTGCCACTGTGAATGGGGTTTTTCCCATTTCAGGTTCCTCTCGTTCTGCAGCCTATAAGGAAGAGACGGACTTGTGTGTGTATTCTGTACCCTGCGACCTTGCTATATAGTTGCTGTCTAGTTGCAAGGATTTTTGCTGCTGATTCTTTCCGAGTTTCTATGTAGCCAATGATGTCATGTACAAACAAAGTTACACGTCTTCCTTCCTGGTCTGTACACTTTTATTTCCTTATCTTGTCCTATTGCATCGGCTAGGACTTCCGGCACGATTTTGAACGGAGCGCTGAGAAGACAAATCTTTCCTTGCTCCTGGTCTCGGTGGGGAAGCTGCTAGTTTCTCACTACTTAGTACGATGGCTGCTACGGGATTTGGAGAAAGCTCTCCTCTGTTCCTGGTCTGCTGGGATTTTAAAGTCACGGATGGATGCTGGATTTGTCTCGTGCTTTTCCTGCGAGTGTGGATAAGGTCATGAGACTTTTTCTTTAGCCTGTCCATGGGGCGGACCACACAGCGTCCTTGCCTTAGCCAGTAGAGCCTCTCCGGGCCACTTCTGTCCCTTTGAGGGACAACGGTGCCAAACCATCGCTGTCCCCTGTGCAAAGGACTTCCTCACCTGCTGGAGTCTGGACGCCCCATTCAGCGCCGCCTCCTCTTCCTCCTGCTCAGACCCTGACGCCCCCTGGCGGCCACTGCTGTCGGTGCTCGCCCGCCTCCAGGAGTGAGGAGCCACTGAGTTGTTGGGAAAGGGAAAGGAAGGCAAGAGGAGGAGCAGGGGGAGCTTCCACCCAAGCATGAACACATGCAGAGCGGTGACACTGGTACCCGTGGAGTTCCCTGGGGTTTTACAAAGTGGGCGCCTCCCAGAGACCACACCCAGATGGTTTCCTTGTTAAAGGTCCATCCTGGCTGCTCTCTGCAGAATGGGCAGGCAAGGGGCTTGGCGTGGCTATGAGAGAATTTGTTACCTGCTAAGGTTCAGTGGAGAAACCAGGAGGATGTGAGGGAGGGCGCGAAGAGGTTGGGTTTGGCTTTTTTTTTGGGGGGGGATTTATTTGTTTAGTTGAAAGTCAGAGTTACACAGAGAGAAGGAGAGACACGGAGCGAGAGATCTTCCATCCGCTGGTTCACTCCCCACATTGGCTGCAATGGCCAAGGCTGAGCCAGGCTGAAGCCAGGAGCCAGGAGCTTCATCCAGGTCTCCTACATGGGTGCAGGGCCCCAAGCACGTGGGCCATCTTCTGCTCCTCTTCCCAGGGCATTAGCAGGGAGCTGGATTAGAGTGGAGCAGCTGGGACAGAAACCAGTGAGCACATGGGATGCTGGCATTGCAGGCAGAGGCATCACCTACCAGGCCACAGTGCCAGCCCCTTGGCCTTGGTGAGCTCCTGCATTGGATGTGGGGCGAGGAGGGAGACAGGGGACGAGGCCCATGCAGGGATCTGAGCTGGGCTCTGGGTGGATGGACGTGTCCTTAGTGAGACGGGGAGGGTTGGGGAAGCACCCCTCCTCCTGCCGGAGGAAAACCCAGCATTCTCAGGGGGATGCAGTAGATTTGAGACACTGATTAGACTAGAGTGGAGGGTGAGCTGCTGGGGCCGCCGCCCAGTGCTTCCTGGGAGATGTGTGGCTGCAGACAGCCACGTGGAGACTCTCAGCCGAAAGGGACATTGAATAGCATTCCTTTATTTGTCATCATTTTTTCTTTGGAAGGCAGAGGGACACACACACACACGGATCTTCCATCTACTGGTTCACTCCCCAGATGGCCACGATGGCCAGGGCTGAACCAGGATGAAGCCAGGAGCCAGGAGTCTCACCCGGGTCTCTCATGTAGGCAGCAAGGACCCAAGCACCTGGGCCATCTTCTGCTGCTTTCCCAGGCACCTTAGCAGGGAGCTGGATCAGAACTAGAGTAGCTGGGAATTGAACCGGTGCTCTCTGGGATGCCAGCATTGCAGGTGGTAGCTTAACCTACTATGCCACAACACCAGCCCCAGGAGTCCAAGTACTTGAACCATCACCTGCTGCCTCCCCGGTGTGCACCAGCAGGATGCTGAACCAGGAGCAGAGCCAGGACTCCAACCCAGGCACTCCGATACGGGACGTGGGCGTTCCAAGCCCCCGTGTCAAACATCCAGCCCCAGATGACACTGAAAACTGTGGATTAGGTCAGATTTCCCACATGGAAGCGGACACAGAGAAGAGGTATGGGCTTTGGGTCGTTTGAAAACTGGGACAGGCATCAGCCCAGGAGCCTGAGGGTGTCAGTTGCCTCATCTGTAAAATGGGTATAATGCCTCTCTTACAGGATCCTAAGGATTAAAGCATCCGTGTTTGTTAAAGACCCTAATGGTCCAAACCTCATTCTGAGACCTAACTTCTGTCTTGGCAGCATTAACCAGGGGCCCTCTAAGAGGCACTTGCTCTGCCCTAACGAGCGCCACTGAGAAAGGGTGAGTCTGCCCCCACGCCCCTGCTGTGTGATGATGTGGCTGGGAGGCCCTGGCCAGCTGCTGGCCCCCCGCCTGCACAGCCGATTCCCAGCCCGGGGTGCTCTCTCACAGCAGCACCGGGCGAACTAAGTCAGGGTTCCCTTCCGCCTCTCCATCCTCTGCACCCCAACTTGTCCTCTGCACTTTGCATCTCCCTGGATTTTCCCCACCTCTGCTTCTTAACCCACTCAGTCAAGGGGGTCCGGGCCTCGCTCCTCCTCTCTCCGGGAAGACCACTGGGAAAACCCGCTTCCAAGCCTTTCTCTCCCCTCCCCCAGGCAGCTTTATCATTATTTTGAAGTCCTTGGTGCCTCCCTCTCAATCACTCTTTCCCCCTAAGATTTTATTTATTTATTTGCATTCTAGTGGGACACACACAGAGAGATCTTCCATCCTCTGGTTCACTCCCCAAATGTCTGCGACGGCTGGGGCTGAGCTTCGATCTCCATCCAGGTCTCCTCCGTGGGGGCAGATGCCCAATCACTTGAGCCATCATCCGCTGCTCTCCCGGGTGCACTAACAGGGAGCTGGATTGGAAGTGGAGCAGCCGGGATCTGGGATGCCCGTGTCTCAGGCAGTGGCTGTGCCACAACACCAGCTCTTCCCTCCCCATCTTATCTCCTCACCTCCCCCGCAGAGGCCGTTTTACCAGATGAGTGTGTTGCTGGGGATAAGTGCCGTCCACGCTGTGCCATCTTGAAGTTTCCAGAGATGAGATGTTGCCCTTCTCTGGGACTTGCCTTTCGCGATCCACGTTTTGGCCCTGAGCTACATCCACACCACAGGTGGGGCAGGGTTGCAGTTCACTCTACCCGGCGTTCGCCACACTTTTATCTGTGTACCCTGTTTATTTTATGCTTTCTGCAGCGGCCTGACTTTCCAATTGATTCCAGCCTGTGCCGTCACACACAGTGCTGCCAGGAACATTTTATCTGTGCCCTCTGGCGTGTGTGGAAGGCAGGGATGGGGAAGTTTTTTCTGCCTTGGGCCACTGGGATATTTATAACACAGTCATCCACGGGCCATACACAAGCATCAGCTTAAAAATGAGCCTGCTGTGGATTTATTGAATTTCAAGTCCTGCCAGCCGTTGCTTTGGCAGGGCTGGACCCAGTGACGTCACGGACTTAACCAGCCTGTGGGCCGGACCCAGTGATGTTGTGGACCTTATCCAGCCTGCGGGCAGGCCAATCCCCACCCCCGGTGTAAGGGTTGCCCTGAAGTATACCTACTTTGTAGAGAATGTCCATAGACTGCAGGAATCTTTTCCAAAGACTTGTGCCAATTTATGCTGTCGCCAGCAGCATGTGTCCCTTTAAGATCAGGAGCTGGGGCTGGCTGTCTTTAGTACCAGCATCCCATATGGGTGTCCCTTCCAATCCAGCTCCCTGCTAATGCACCTGGGAAAGCAGCAACAGATGGCCCAAGTGCTTGGGCCCCTGCACCTGGAAGAAGCTCCTGGCTTCTGGCTTGGGAGCAGCCCAGCTCTGGCCGTTGTGGCCATTTGGGGAGTGACCAAAGGGATGGAAGATCTCTTTCTTTCTCTGTAATTCTGATTTATAAATAAGTAAATCTTTAAAAAAAAAAAAAAAGATCAGGAGCCCAGCAAAGGAGTCCCCTGTGACACTGTGTTGTGCAGTTCCATCATTCCCAAGTACACTCAAGATGATTAGATTTTAAATGTTTGCAAGTGTGGTAACACAGCGTGTGTGTGTGTTTTTTTTAAAGATATATTTTATTTATTTGAAAGAGTTACAGAGAGAGGTAGAGACAGAGAGAGAGGTCTTCCATCCGTTGGTTCACTCCCCAGATGGCAGAAATGGCCGGAGCTGTGCCGATCTGAAGCCAGGAGCTTCTTCCGGGTCTCCCATGTGGGTGCAGGGACCCAAGGACTTGGGCCATCATCTACTGCTTTCCCAGGCCACAGCAGAGAGCAGGAGCAACTGGGACAGAATCTGGTGCCCCAACTGGGACTAGAACCCGGGGTGCTGGCACTGCAGGTGGAGGATTAGCCTAGTGAGCCGCGGCGCTGGCCCACATTGCAGTTTTTTTTTTTTTTTTGACAGGCAGAGTGGACAGTGAGAGAGAGAGACAGAGAGAAAGGTCTTCCTTTTGCCGTTGGTTCACCCTCCAATGGCCGCCGCGGCCGGCGCGCTGCGGCCGGCGCACCGCGCTGATCCGATGGCAGGAGCCAGGTACTTATCCTGGTCTCCCATGGGGTGCAGGGCCCAAGCACTTGGGCCATCCTCCACTGCACTCCCGGGCCAAAGCAGAGAGCTGGCCTGGAAGAGGAGCAACCGGGACCAGAACCCAGCACCCCGACTGGGACTAGAACCCGGGGTGCCGGTAGCGCAGGCGGAGGATTAGCCTAGTGAGCCGCGGGGCCGGCCGATCTTTGCTATTTTTAAAGACAAAGCCTCATTTTATTCTTCCTATGAAGTAACTTCATGTTTTTCACTGTTACATATATTTTAGGCTCAACATGTAGGTTCCAGAGAAAGCATTCTGGGGGTTTGATTGGAACTGGGTTGAACTGAATCCATATATCCCTAGGAAGAAAACGGACATATTTACTTATTTTTTGTTCATGGTATCTCTCCCCACTTACTAAGTCTTCTTTATTTTCTCTATAAATGCTTATATAATTTTTGCTTGATTTGATTGAGTGCTTTATAATTTTTGATGTTATTGTTATTTTAAAACTTATGCTTCCAAATTTTGTTGCTGGTGTCAAGAAATGCAATTGTTTTCTATTTATTTAGTCTTCATTCAACTATCATTATCTCTCTTTTTTTAAAAAGATTTATTTACTTATTGAAAGGCAGAGTTATATGTATAGAAGGAGAGATGGGGAGGGAGAGAGAGAGAGAGAGAGAGAGAGAATCTGTCATTCCTGGTTCACTCCCCAAATGATTGCAATGGCCGGGACTGGTCCAGGCCAGTGCCATGAGCCCAGAACACCACCCAGTCTCCCACGTGATTGGCAGGGTCCCAAGCTCTTGGGCCATCTCTGCTGTTTTCCCAGGAGCATCGGCAGGGAGCTGGACCAGAAGTGGAGCAGCCGAAACTCCTGCTACAGCTCATGTGGGCTGCTGATGTCACAGCAGAGGCTTAAGCCACTGTGCCACAATGCAGGCTCCAAACAGCTGTCGTTCTAATGCGTTTAGTAATTCTAATAACTGGCACGTAATTTTTTTGTTTCTCTGTATAATAGTGGCTTTCTTTTTCTTCCTTTCTATTTTGGGTACCTTTTCTCTTATGTATTGTGTATCTGTGTTAGCCAAGGAGTCTAGTATAGGGAGGGATGAACAGAGGAGCTGGAGTGAGCCCCCCCCCCCCCGCTCATGCTCTTAAATAGAATGCTTGCTGTGCTTGTTGATGGAAGGTGATTCTCGCTCTTCCCCAGCCCCCGTCTATTTCATGTCCTTTAACAATTAAGACTTTTATTTTTCACTTCTGGTTTGCTAACTTTTTTGTTATCATGAATGGCCGTTGAATGATAGCAAATGATTTTTATGCATTACTGAAATTGTCATGTTAATTTTTTAATCTGTTGATGTGGCAAAGTAT
The DNA here is from genome assembly GCF_964237555.1 of Oryctolagus cuniculus. Taxonomy (NCBI): domain Eukaryota; kingdom Metazoa; phylum Chordata; class Mammalia; order Lagomorpha; family Leporidae; genus Oryctolagus; species Oryctolagus cuniculus. The sequence goes on from NC_091438.1 coordinate 146,095,327, forward strand.
GTATATATACTTATTTTATTTCTTTATTTGAAAGACAGAGTGGTAGAGAGAGGGAAAAACACAGAGAGATGCTCCATCTGCTGGTTCACTCTCTGAATGGCTGAAACAGCTCGGGCTGGGCCGGGCTGAAGCCAGGAGCCAGGTCTCCCACACGGGCGGCACGGACTCGTCTTTGAGCCATCACCTGCTGCCTCCCAGGTGCGTTAGCTGGGAGTTGGATTGGAAGCAGAGTAGCTGGGACTTGAACCAGCCCTCAAATATGCGATGTGGGGTGTCCAAAGCAGCAGCTTAACCTGTGGCGCCCCAATGCCCAGTTGGTCACAAAGTGATTTTCTTTTCTTTTTAAAAGATGTATTTATTTATTTGAAAGGCAGAGTTACAAAGAGAGAAGGAGAAACAGATCTTTCATCTGTTGGTTTACTTTCTAAATGGCCGCAACAGCTGGGGCTGGGCCAGGTCCAAGGCAGGAGCCAGGAGCTTCATCAGGGTCTCCTACATGGGTGCAGGGGCCCGTACTTGGGCCATCTTCCGCTGCTTTCCCAGGTGTGTTAGCAGGGGGCGGGATTAGATGTGGAGCAGCCAGGGATTGGACTAGCGCCCACATGGGATGCTGTCATCACAGGCAGCGGCTTAACCTACTATGCCACAACAGCGACCCCAAAATGATTTTCTAATGTTAACCACTCTTGGATTCCCAAGGTCATTCAACACGGTCACGGCATGTTTACGTATTTACTATCCCTTTAATTACCCGTTGCTGGATTTAGTTCCCTAATATTTTACTTAGGATTTTTGCCTCCATGTCCATGAGTGAGATTGGGATGCAATTTTTCTTCCTCATCCTGTCCTCAGAAGGTGTTAGAGTCAAGGTCATCCATAATAAAATGAGCTGAGAGTGTTCCCTCTTTTGTATTAGTCTGGGAGAATTTGCAATATTTCCAATATTATAAATACATGTTTCCAATATTTTGCTGATAAGCTCATTCATGTTGAGCTTTTCTTTGTGGGAAGGTTTTTATTGAAGCAAAATTCTCTGAGAGTTTTAGGATTATTCAGTTTCTGCTTCTTCCTGAAGTCAGTTTTGGTAATTTGTATTTTTTTTTTTTTTGGAATTTTCCCAACTCGTGTACGCTTTCACATTTCTTGGGATTTGATTGTGATATCTGCTTATTGTAGTTAGGGGAGATCTTCCATCCACTGGTTCATTACCCAAATGACCACAATGGCCACAATGGCCAGGGCTGAGCCAGGCTGAAGCTGGGAGCCAGAAACTCCAGGTAGGTCTTCCATGTGGGTGGCAGGAGCCCAAATACTTGGGCCATCATTTATTGCCTTTTCAGGCACATTAGCAAGGAACTGGATTGCAAGTGGAGTAGCTGGGACTTGAACTGGCGCTCTGATACGGAATGCTGGCATCGCAAATGGCGGCTTAAACTTTGTGCTACAATGCCGATCCCTGCTTATTGTATTTTTAACTTCCACAGCATCTGTAGTTATGCCGTTTTAAAATTCCTATTTTTTGCCTTTTTTTTTAGTTTTGCCAGAATGTATTACAATTTTGTTTCTCTTGTCTCTTTCAGCATTAAATTTACCAGGATTTTCTGTTTGGAAGAATTTCAAACCTACATAAAAGTTGGAAAAATAGTACAATGAATCCTCTCTAATTTACACAGAGTCACCAAATGTTAACATTTTGCTGCATCTGTGTTGTCTCTCTCTCTCTCTCATCACTTTTCAGAACAATGCAGGGTAAGTTACACAAGACGCCTTATTCAGAAGCAGGTGGGTGCCTCTTTTCTGGAAACACAGGCACTCTTCCACACCACACAGTACACTAATCACACGTAGGCAAGTTTTTTGTTTTTTGTTTTTTTTTTTTTTTTTTTTTTTTTTTTTTTTTGGACAGGCAGAGTTAGTGAGAGAGAGACAGAGTGACAAAGAGAAAGGTCTTCCTTCCATTGGTTCACCCCCCAAATGGCCACTACGGTCGGTGCTGCGCTGATCCGAAGCCAGGAGCCAGGTGCTTCCTCCTGGTCTCCCATGCGGGTGCAGGGCCCAAGCACTTGGGCCATCCTCCACTGCACTCCCGGGCCACAGCAGAGAGCTGGACTGGAAGAGGAGCAGCTGGGACAGAATCCGGCGCCCCAACCGGGACTAGAACCCAGGGTGCCCGCCCTGCAGGCAGAGGATTGGCCAAGTGAGCCACGGCGCCAGCCTTCTCAGGCAAGTTTAACAATGCACAAATACTATCACTACTATTTAGCCCTCATTCGAATTTCCCTATCATCACAACAATGAATTTTATAGCTGTCTTCTCTCTCTCTCTTTTATTTATTTATTTTAGTTGAAAGTCAGAGTTACAGAGAGAGAGAGAGAGAGAGAGAGAGAAAGATCTTCTATTCACTAGTTCACTCCCCAAATGACTGCAATGGCTGGAGTTGGGCTGATCTGAAGCCAGAAGCCAGGTGCTTCTTCTGGGTCTTCCATGTGGGTCAGGGGCCCAAGCTCTTGGGCCATCCTCTGCTGCTTTCCCAGGCCATCAGCAGGGAGCTGGATCAGAAATGGAGCAGCCAGGACATGAACCTGCACCCTTATGAGATGCCAGCACTGCAGATGGTGGCTTTACATGCTGTGTCACAGCGCTGGCCACTGTCTTCTCTCTTATTCCAGGACTCATCCACATAGGACACATTGTATTTACTTCTTGGGTCTCTTCATGTCCTTTCAATCTCCAACAATTCGCCAGCACTTGCAGTTTTGATCTTTTATGATACGGACATTCAGAACAACCTTCTGAAGGCAGAACTGTGACTTTCCAAAGATGCCTGTGCCCTAATCTCTGGAAGCCGTAAATAGGTCCCCTTTCACAGCAAACTGGACTTTGGGGATGCGATGAAGGGAACTTGAATGAGGAGAGTATTCGATCATACCTGGGTAACAGCAGTCTACAGCATACAAGTGAGAGTGTTGAATAGCATCCAGGGGAGAGTGTCCTGTAGTACTCAGGAGGGAGTACTCTATAGCACACAGGGGAGAGTGTCCTGTGGTACTCAGGAGGGAGTACTCTATAGCACACAGGGGAGAGTGTTCTGTAGTACTCAGGAGGGAGTACTCTATAGCACACAGGGGAGAGTGTTCTGTAGTACTCAGGAGGGAGTACTCTATAGCACACAGGGGAGAGTGTTCTGTGGTACTCAGGAGGGAGTACTCTATAGCACACAGGGGAGAGTGTCCTGTGGTACTCAGGAGGGAGTACTCTATAGCACACAGGGGAGAGTGTTCTGTAGTACTCAGGAGGGAGTGCTCTATAGCACACAGGGGAGAGTGTTCTGTAGTACTCAGGAGGGAGTGCTCTATAGCACACGGGGAGAGTGTTCTGTAGTACTCAGGAGGGAGTGCTCTATAGCACACGGGGAGAGTGTTCTGTAGTACTCAGGAGGGAGTACTCTATAGCACACGGGGAGAGTGTTCTGTAGTACTCAGGAGGGAGTGCTCTATAGCACACGGGGAGAGTGTTCTGTAGTACTCAGGAGGGAGTACTCTATAGCACACAGGGGAGAATGCTGTATAGTACCGAGGGGGGAGTACTCCATAGCACACAGGGGAGAGTGTTCTGTAGTACTCAGGAGGGAGTACTCTATAGCACACGGGGAGAGTGTCCTGTAGCATCTAGGAAGGGAGTAGTCTATAGCACACAGGGGAGAGTGTCCTGTAGTACTCAGGAGGGAGTGCTCTATAGTAGCACACAGGGGAGAATGCTGTGTAGTACCTTGGGGGAGTACTCTATAGCACACAGGGGAGAGTGTCCTGTAGTACTCAGGAGGGAGTGCTCTATAGTAGCACACAGGGGAGAGTGTCCTGTAGTATCCAGGAGGGAGTACTCTATAGTAGCACACAGGGGAGAGAACACTATATCATGCAGGTGATAATATCCTACCATATCCAGGTGAGTCCTAGAAGTGGAGACCCCTGGAGCAGGGGAGTCAGGAGAGCTGAGACGGTAGAAGGAGGAGAGCCGTGGAGTGGGAGAGGGGCTCAACCTGAGAGGAGCCAGGCCAGGCCCAGGGCGGCCTGCTGAAGCTGGAAGCAGCCCTAAGCCGATACTGGCAGGGATGTGGGGGTGGCAGTCTCACCTTCTGCCCACAGGCTGCTCCAGCCCCCCGGGGCCTTGGGAAAGGAAGCCAGCTCCTCGGCACTATGAGAGCCTGGGGGGGCCCACGTCAGACTCGTGACCTGCAGAGTTGCAAGGTAGGAAGTCCTGGTTGGTTTTTTCCCACTAAATGTGTGGCCATTGGTTAAGGCACCAACAAAAAACTGGTACATCTTTGCATTTGGGTTTCTTTGATGGCTTCTTTGTGATTAGATTCAGTGATTGGTTCTCACATAACTGGTATTGGGTTTATTGACTCAAAATATTTGGTCTTTATCTCACTTATTTCTATTATTTTTATTGTTTCTTTCATTCTATGGTCTTTGAAGTTGCTTAAGTAAACATTGAACTTGGCCCGACGTTGTGGCGTAGTAGCAGGTAAAGCTGCTGCCTGCAGCACCGGCATCCCATATGGGCACCGGCATCCCATATGGGCACCGGTTCAAGTCCTGGCTGCTCCAGTTCCAATCCAGCTCCCTGCTAATGGTTTGGGAAAGCAGTGGAAGATGGCCCAACTGCTCGGGCCCCTGCAACCCACGTGGGAGACCCAGAAGAAGCTCCTGGCTCTGGATTGGCTCAACTCTGGCCATTACGGCCATTTGGGGAGTGAACCAGCAGATGGAAGATCTTTCTCTCTCTCTCTTTCTTTCTGTCTCTGTGACTCTGACTTTCAAATAAGTTAGAGTTTTTAAAAAGATTTATTTATTTATTAGTTGTCACCCTTCGTTGTTTGTAGTACAGCCATTTAAGACTGTACATTTCCTTCTCAGTGTTGTTAGCTGTGTCCCATCAGTTGGATATGAAATATTTTCATTATTCAGCTCTAAATATTTTATAATTTCTATTATGAATTCTTTTTCATGCATGAGTCAATTACAAAACGTTTTGGGATTCAAAACACAGAGATTTCTCCAGTCCCGTGTTGTTACTGATCCTCTAACTAACATACCTGCACCTCCTTAGCGAGTGCAGCCCTATGACACCAGATCTTTGATGACTCCGTGATAATCACCTCATGTATGCTTGAAGCTATGTTGAGTGCAGTGTTCTGGAGGCCAGGGCACGTCAGTGTAGTAGGTTAAGCTGCTGCCTGCAGTGCCGGCATCACATATGGGTGCTGGTTCGAGTCCTGGCTGTTCCAGTTCCCATCCAGCTCCTTGCTAATGGCCTGGGAAAGCAGTGGAAGATGGCCCAAGTGCTTGGGCCCCTGCACCCACGTGGGACAGCCAAATGAAGCTCCTGGCTCCTGGCTTCAGCCTGGCCCAGCCTCGGCCCTTACACCATTTGGAGAGTGAACCAGTGGATGGAAGATTCACTCACTCTCTCTCTCTGTAACTCTGCCTTTCAAATAAATAAAATAAATATTTTTTAAAATAAAATGCTCTGGAAAGTGGAATTCAAAGCTGCATTTATTTTGCTGCAAAACAATTTGAAATCCATGCCCAGAAGCATCTTCAAAAGCACATTAAAAACACAGATTGTGAGCAAATCTGCTTGCATTTTAAGGTTTTTTGCACCAAAACAAGATGATCGTTGAGTTGCATTTTCCATAAACTTTTGGAAGTATGCTAGTGTTTTATTGCTATTCTTTTAGCCCTCACTACAGAAATGTGACTGCATTCACTTAATCAAATTTCCAACCTGGCCGGCACCGCAGCTCACTAGGCTAATTCTCCGCCTGCGGTGCCGGCACCCCAAGTTCTAGTCCCGGCTGCTCCTCTTCCAGTCCAGCTCTCTGCGGCCTGGGAAGGAAGTGGAGGATGGCCCAAGTGCTTGGGCCCTGCACCTGCATGGGAGACCAGGAGAAGCACCTGGCTCCTGGCTTCAGATCAGCGTGGTGCACCGGCCGCAGCGCGCCGGCCGTAGTGGCCACTTGGGGGGTGAACCAATGGAAAACGGAAGACCTTTCTCTCTGTCTCTCTCTCTCTCTCTCTCTCTCTCTCTCTCACTGTCTAACTCTGCCTGTCAAAAATTTTTTTTCAAACCTGATCATCATTGTTGAACTCTTCCACCTCCAGTGGTTGTGTATCTTAACCCTGTGCGGGGTTCCATCTCCACGCGCCCTCACGGCTCTGCCCTCAGCACCAAGTTCCCACAAACTCGCCATCCTCCTTGGTCCCTGCTCCTGCGTTCTGAGTCTGTCTGGAATCACTTTTCTCCTGCCGAAGGGATCCTGTAGCAGATCTTTGAAAAGCTGAGGATATGTTTAGGGCAAACCTGTTCACATTTTAAATTTAGTCTCATTTAGAAATTTTTCTTCATTTTATTTGAAAAGCACAAAAGCAGAGAGAAATCGTCCATCTACTGATTCACTCCCCGAAATGTGCACGGCAGCCGGGACTGGGCCAGGCCTAGAACTCCATCTGGCTTCTTCACATGGGTGGCAGGGACCCGAACACTTGAGCCGTCATCCGCGGTCTCCCAGCATGCGTTAGTGGGAAGCTGGATCGGAAGTGGAGTAGTGGAGAGACTCTGACCAGGCACTCCAAAGTGGGATGAAGATTTATTCATTTTTTATTTATTTGCAAGGCAGAGTGACAGAGGGAGAGGGAGGGGGAGAGAGCTCCTTCATCCACTGGTTGACTCCCCAAATGGCCACAACAGCCAGGGCTGGGCCAGGCTGAAGAAGGGAACCAGAGCTCCATCTGGGTCTCCCCGTGGGTGGTAGGGGCTGAGACACTTGGGCCATCTTCTGCTGCCTTCCCAGGCCGGCGGCACGGAACTGGATCAGAAGCGAAGCAGCCAGGACTTGAACCAGCACTCTGATATAGGATGCTAGCAGTGCAGGCAGTAGCTTAGCCTGCTGTGCCACAACGCTGCCCCGCCCCCCTAAGTGTGCCAAATACTCGCCCCTCGTCTCATTTTTACAGATATATTCTGTGGATAGAAGTACTAGTTATATTTTTTCCTCCACACACTGAAGACATTATTCCAGCGAGTTTTAGCGTCTTCTGTTGGGGTGAGAGCTGTCACTCTAACTATGACGGACTTGGAGGCCACCTGTCTCACCTCCTTGGCCACTTTTGTGTGCCTCTCTTTATTCTTTGGTGTTGTACGGTTTCCCTGTGTGGGGGCTGGGTGTTGCAATTATCAGGAAAAAAAAAGATAGATGCTCAGTTATACTTGAATTTCAAAGAAACAACAAATATGGTTTTAGTGTCAGTTTCAAATATTGTATATTTATACTAAAAAGTCCTTGTTTCTCTGAAATTCAAATTTAACTGATTATCTGACAGTTTTATCTGTGAAGTCTGGCAACCCTGTTAGGTATTAATTTTTCTTTTTATTTGTCTTGCTTGGGCTTTAAGAAATCATTTATTCAACTTATTTGAAAGAGACACCACTCCCTCACTCCCTACCTTCCTCCAGCACTCAGGACTGGGCCAGACCAGAGGCAGAAGCCAGGAGCTCCGTGTGGGTCTCCCACGTGGGCAGCAGGGACCCAGGGTGCGTGTGAGCAGGAAGCTGGGGCCGGGAGTGCAGCCGGGGCTCCAGCCCAGGCACTCTGATCCAGGAGGCAGGCGGCCCAAGTGCTGTGTTAACCACTGTGCCGAATGCCCACTCCCTGCTTGGACGTTTCCAGGGTCTTACACCTGCGGCTATTGAGTTCCATTCTTCATGGAGCATCTATGAATCGTGTGGACGTGTCTGAGGCACTGGCTCAGTGACCTTGCACTTCAGCTACCGCCTCTGCTCCACTCTTCCTCGTCCTGCGGCCGTGGTCAGGCAGACGCTGCAATGTGATGCGCTGTTCCCTCCCTCATCTTTGACCTTTCCACCTTGATGCTTCTGCCTTCATTCTCCTTCACCTGTGAGTGGTTTACTGTTGAACCCATCTTCAGAGTTCTAGCTTTTGGTTATTATGTTTTTGGTTTCTAGAAGTTCTTTTTTTTTTTTTAAAGTGAATCCCTGCAGTCACTTTTACAGCTTTTCATTCTTTATTCCCATTTTTAAAAGATTTATTTATATATTTGAAAGAGTTATAGCAAGAGGTAGAGACAGAGAGAGAGAGAGGTCTTCCATCCTCTGGCTCACTCCCCAGATGGCTGCAATGGCCAGAGCTGAGCCGATCCAAAGCCAGGAGTCAGGAGCCAGGAGCTTCTTCCAGGTCTCCCACATGGGTGCAGGGACCCAAGGACTTGGGTCGTCTTCTACTGCTTCCCCAGGCCATAGCTGAGAGCGGGATTGGAAGTGGAGCAGCCGGGACTTGAACTGGCGCCCATATGGGATGCTGGGACTGCAAGCCAGGGCTTTAACCTGTTGCGTCACAGCGCTGGCCCCTACTCACCTTTCTAATACTGTAAAACATCATTCAACATGTTCGGAGAATTATTTCAAATTCCATGTGTGATGACTGTGGTGTGTGAGGTCTTTGTGGGTCTGAATCTACTGCCTGTTGCTTCTGCTGACTGCTCCTGCTGCCTGGTCACCGTGTGTGCTTGGCGATGGCGACTGCGAGCTCCCAGTGTGGAATTTTACCTCTGGGCAATCTCTGGGACAGTGTCGATGGTGGATTCCTGCAAAGCGGACTTGCATTGGCTCCTGCCAGGAGCCTGTGGTCATTACTGACTTGGGACCACTTTAAACTAAATTCTTGGCTTGGCATTTTTGGACCACCCAAGTAGAGTGAATTCAGGCTGCAAACCCTCTTATTAGGGTTGGCTTTCGCTACAGATTTAAGGGAGGGATTTTTTTTTTTCCCTCTTCCATTCATTGCCAAGATTCAGTACAAGCAATTTGCCTTCCGTCTTCAGGGAGCAGGGTAGGGTGGTTTGGGTCTTGTTCACCTTGACACCAATGTGTAGCTTTTTGGGGTCTTGGCTTCGTGCAGAGGGGTTTCCTGTTGGAGTCCTCACCGTGGGTGGGCTCCCTGCCGTTAACATCTCTGAGTTCCCATCTTCACTTAACTCTCAGTTCTGAGCATGCCTTATATTTTGGAGATTAATTGATGCAATTAAAGCATTTCCCTCCTAGTTAGCATATTTGGTTCTTTTTGGTGGGAAGGTCGCCGAGAGAGTGTTTAGGCCAGCGTCTCGCTGGGAACACAAAACGCCCTTTCTCCTGCTGGCAACGCTGGAGTGCAAACTGGGGAATCAGTTTCAGAGTTTCTTTCTCTTTTAACTTGTGTTTGGATATGCAGGTAGGGGACTGTAAGACACAACAACCACGGCACTGAACCTGTAATCTGGCTGATAATTCATTCATTCACTCAATCATTCATTCACTCAGTGACTTTTACTGAGAGAGAGGGAGAGTAACAGAGAGGTACGGCTACAACAGCCAGGAGCCAGGAGCTTCTTCTGGGTCTCCCAAGCGGGTGCAGGAGCCCAAGCACTTGGGCGGTCTTCCACTGCCTTCCCAGGCACATTAGCAGGGAGCTGGATCAGAAGAGGAGCAGCCAGGATGTGAAGTGACCCCCAGATGAGTGCTGGGGATGCAGAGTGAACAAGACGGAAGCCCCCTGCTCCCCAGCAGCCCACAGTCTATCAGTGTGAATTACAGCCCAGCGCTAAACACTCTTTAGTTTACTTTTTCTAACAACCCGGGGGTGGGGGTTGTAGATGAGGAGAAGGGAGGAGGGGATTGTGTAAACAGACCAAGGTCAGTGGGCTGGTAATGGATGGAGCAGACTGGAATCCAGGTCGGCCTGGCTACAAAGTCTTTGTCCTCAGCCGTCACATGGTTGGCTCTGAGACGTGGGCATTGCTGCGCATGCCAGGAAGGCACCTCCGTGCAGGTCTGGAGGAGGGTGCTGGTGGAGACACTGAGATTTCTTAGGATGGATCTGGGGGACTTGTCAGTGAGCCCCTGGACGGAGCTGAGTTCCAAGGTAGGACTCAGGCAGCCGGAGGTTCCTTCCCTAGCCCTGGAGCCCTCTGTGTGGCGCTGTAACATTGTTGCAGGTGCTGCCCATGCCCGGAAGACAAGCAGGGGGAAGGAGTCAGCAGCATTCAGAGCTACTGCTTGGTTGTGCTGAGGCTGCTGCTTCTGTAAAATGCACCCTCCCGTGGCAAGTGTCAAAAGCCAAGTGGGCCCTGGAGTACGGAGCTCGCTGTTTTTCTGGCTGGAAAGCCGGAGACCCCGGGCAAGGCCCTTGCCCTCACTGGGTACCAGTTTCCTGGTACATACACCCGTGTGTGGCATGGCAGCGTTTGGTCTCCGAGGGGATCCGTGTGTGATGGCGGTCCCTTCTGATTACACGGCCTGGTGATGTAGCCAGCTTGGTTTGCTACGTTCATGCTATGATGTTTGCACATTCGCGACATCGCCCAGCAGTGCTGTGCTCAGGGTGCATCCCCACTGTAAGTGACGCTCAACTGTGGAGTGAGGGGGTTCAACTCTCTGACCCCCCAAGTGACCCGCCCACCTTTGACTTGCTATGGTCCCGTGATTTCCGTGAGCAGCCAGAGAGGGACTGTGCTCTGTGCTGAGTCCACAGGCAAGCAGGTGGGAGGATGTGAGGGAGACCTGCCTTCCCCTGTTCCCGCTCTGCCTGCTGCAGGGGCGTGAAGCAGTGCCACGTAGGCTCTGCACTCTGTGTCCCGCCTTGGTCCTCTGCTCTGGGATTCCCAGGACCCTTCGGCAGGACTCCTGGCCAATGCCTGTCTTTGCTTCCTTGCTCAGCTGCACATCACGTCTGCTTCCTTTTTGCACTCCCACCCCCTCAGCCTGCAGGGCCAGTTCAGTGCATGAATGAAAGACAGACTGGCTCTTTGGCTCTGAACACTTCTGTTGGAAGGCACAGGTCTTAAATAGGTTGTTCCAATGCGATGTATAATAGCAAAGCGTTCTATGTGGAATAGAACTGTAGAGTAGAATTTCTGTGGATATTAAGTGCTCATGGTAGAAATTTCATGTTAGTTTCATCACAATCTTCTTCTAATGACCCCTCCCCCATGCCAGCACCCAGGGAAAGCCCTTGGCAGCAGCTTGGTGGGTTTCGTTCTAGACCTTTCTCTGCCGTGATAGTCCCGGCGTCCAGCTGTGTACACAGCTATGCTCTATGCTGATCACTCAGGATGCTTTGGAGGTGGGCTCTTTCCCCGTGGCCATGAGCACTCTGGGAACGCGGCACCGTGGCTCTCTGGCCTTTCAAAGCTGTCAAGGCCAGGGCCGCGACAGCAGAGCCACAGAGAGGACGTGTGCCCCGCGTCTCCCGCCAAAGGCTGGGTGCAGCCTTGGAGGTTGGAAGTGGACCATCCTGGTCACCTGTGTGGCTGCCCCTCGGGGCGCGCCCCCCTCTCCCCGCAGGCACTGAGCTGTGATTCTCTCATCCTCCTGATGACTCTGAAGGGTCTCGTGGGAACTGAAGCCCCGGGGGGCTCAGCGGGGTGAGGTGCCCCGCCGGAAACCAGCCAGCCTTGGCTAGGGCCAGATGCCCCTTCCCGGGCCTCCTGCAGTTATTTTTCCATTGCTGCTGGCAGCTGGGGTCGCAGCCGGATACGGGGGGAAGGCGGACGTGGTGCCAGCTGCAGCCGGGCCGTGTGGTTGGGCGCAGCCGCCCCTCCCGGGAGGGAAGAGTGGAGCCTCACTTAGTTTGGTGCTCTGGCTTCCTGGCCGTCAAACTCGGGGGGCCCGTCCGCCACCCGGCTCTGGCTCCAGAAGCCGCCTGGAACGCTGCTGGGCACATTAGCTGTGAAGTTCACTGGCTCCGGATCACAAGTTCACAGCTCTGGGCTCAGGGCGGCGAAGGAGCCTGGTGCGGGGGCCAGAGCCGGGGGCGGGGGCTGCGGGCGGTAAAACATCTGTGATTATTCCCCTCTCTCAAAGAGTCTTCAGTGGTTCATTAGCATGGAGAAGAGGATAATTTCGTGGCTAATTATGATGGGAGAAGGGGAAAAAACCCCACGCCATCCAGTTAGAGAGAAGCCGGGGACCCCAAGGCCTCGGCTGTCCTGTTCCTGTTCCTGCGCCTTGTGGGCTGTCACCTGTGACACGCAGGCCCTACCTGCGCCGGCGAGCGCGGCCACAGGCTCCCTCCCAGGTGGGGCCGAGCTGTGGGCAGCATTCCTTCCCACCCACGCGCTCGCTCTCGAGCTTCCTGGTTATAATTAGAACCATTTCTGGCTGTTCTGACACTTGCAGGGGCCTCGCAGGGCAGAGCCAGACAGCCGGGCTCAGCCGCCCCTGGCCACCGCGGCCATTAGCTATGCTTAATTGACAGTCTTCTGGTTGGAAGTCCGCAGACCGTGACGGACAGAGCTGCCCCCCACCTCCTGTCGCTGCTTGCGCCCCGATCTGTCGCCTCCTCCGGCTTCTTCTCCCTTTCTGCCTGGGAGGTGGTGTTGGAGGGGCTCTTCCCACCTGATTCCATGAGGCATTTGGAGTTTGCCAGATTTTCACATCAAAACGCTAAACTTTTAGGCGAAGGAACTTTAGAAATTATTTGTGTGGTTTTCAGCTTCTGGGGGGCTTTAGATAAGCACATCCCCACCCCGGGGAATCCGTTCCCTGGGTGAGGTCTTGAGAAGGGTGCTTGGCGGCGTTGTTCTCTTAACTACATTTAATATTTTGAGCTAACTGTAGACTCACATGCAGTTGTAAGAAACAACACAGGGCCGGCACCGCAGCTCACTAGGCTAATCCTCCGCCTGTGGCGCCGGCACCCCGGGTTCTAGTCCTGGTTGGGGCGCCGGTTCTGTCCCGGTTGCTCCTCTTCCAGTCCAGTTCTCTGCTGTGGCCTGGGAATGTAGTGGAGGATGGCCCAAGTGCTTGGGCGCCTGCACCCCCATGGGAGACCAGGAGGAGGCACCTGGCTCCTGGCTTCGGATCAGCAAAGCTCCAGCCGTTGCGGTCATTTGGGGAGTGAACCAGTGGAATGGAAGACCTCTCTCTCTTTCTGGATGTGCTATTCTTAAAAAAAGAGAAACAAACAAACAAAACAGAGATCCCTGGGCCTTTTCCTGGGTTTCCTCCCAGCAACGTCCTGCAGGACTGTTGTACCACTTCACAGCCAGGGTGCCGGCTTGGACACAATCAAGGTGCAGAACAGGGGCCGGCGTCGGGGCACAGCAGGTTAAGCCGCCTCCTGGGACAGCGGCATTCCATAAGGGAGCACCAGTTCCTGTCCCAGCTGCTCCGATTCCAATCCAGCTCCCTGCTAACGCACCTGGAAAAGCAGCAGAAGATGCCCTGCGCTTGGGCCCCTGCACCCACGTGGGAGACTCAGATGGAGTTCCAGACTCCTGGCTTTGGCCTGGCCATGACTCAGCCGTTGTGGCCATTTGGGGAGTGAACCAGCAGCTGAAAGACTTCTCTCTCTCTCTCTCTCTCTTTTTCTGATACTCTTCCTTTCAAGTAAATAAATAAGTCTTAGAAAAGAAAGAGGTAGGGCAATGTCACATCTAGAAAGAGCCCTGATGCTACTCCGTGTAGCCACACCCACTTCCCTCTGACCCCCCCACCCCCCCACCCCGAGCCACTCATCTGGTCTCCATTCCTAGTTCTAATCTTGTCCTTTCTGGAATAGTTATACAAGGAATCTTGTAGCATTTCACTTTTTTTTTTTTTTTTTTTTTTTACAGGCAGAGTTAGACAGTGAGAGAGAGACAGAGAGAAAGGTCTTCCTTCTTTTGGTTCCCCCCTCAAATGGCTGTTACGGCCGGTGTGCTGTGCCGATCTGAAGCCAGGAGCCACGTGCTTCCTCCTGGTCTCCCATGCGGGTGCAGGGCCCAAGCACTTGGGTCATCCTCCAATGCCTTCCCGGGCCACAGCAGAGAGCTGGACTGGAAGAGGAGCAACCGGGACAGAACCGGCGCCCCAACCAGGACTAGAACCCGGGGTGCCGGCGCCGCAGGCAGAGGATTAACCAAGTGAGCCATAGCCCCGGCCAGCGTTTCACCTTTTGAGAGGACCTGTTTCCCTCCGTGCCCTTCTGGGGTTAGTGCAGGCCATTATGTGTCCGTGCAGCTGTAGTTTGTCCTTTCTCATTGCTGAGTCGTATTGCACTGTGTGGCTATACCACGATGTCTTTAACCACTCACTGATGGTCATCTGGATTGTTTTGAGTTTTTGGCTATTAAAAAAAAAAAACACAACAACTCTACTTTCTAAAACATTATTTCTTTAAGAGGCAGAGAGTAGCTCTGTCCTCTGCCTGCCCATTCCCCAGATACTTGCAATAGCTCCAGCAGGGAGCTGGGCCAAGGCAGGGAGCTGGGGGCCTCCATGCAGGTCTCTCGCGTGGGTAGCAGGAGCCAGGTCACTCGAGCCATCACCTGCTGCCCCAAGGGTCTGTGTTAGCGGGAAGCTGGAATTAGGATCAAACCCAAGTACTCCAACGTGGGCTGACAGTGTCTCAACCAAGTGCTGTACCCAGTGCCCACCCTGGAAACTGCCCTTTTGTGTGTGAACACGCCTTTTGTTTCTCTGGGATAAATGCCCGAGGGTGCAATTGCTGGCTTCTTTGACAATTACATGCTTAATCCTTAAAGAAACTGCCAACTGTTTTCCATGGTGGCTGTGGCACTAACAGACCCACCGGCGACGTTGGAATGGGGCCGTTTGCATCCTGGCCAGCGTGTGCTGTGCTGGCCGAGTGGCCTTGAGCAGTTCTTGTAGGTGTGGAGAGACGTTTCCTTGGGGTTTAATCTGAGCAGCACGGCGCTCCTTTCCACGCGCTGACTGTCCGCTTTGGTGGAACCCCAGGCAGTTGGGATGGGCAGTGCTGGGTGCAGACCGGGCCTGGTCCACCCCATGGGGCTTAGTTCTCTGCTCCTGGCCTCGCTACAGCAAGGAGCAGACTTCTCCTTTGGGACAGTCCTGCATGTCAGTAGGTCCTGCTTAGGTCTAACAGACACCTTGGGGTCGGACCCTCTGCCCACCAACACAAGCCCTTTTCTTATTTACAGCCGCCTTGGTGCCTTACGCTGCACCGTGAGATCCAGCGGTTGCATCTGTCGGCTGCACTTGGCTGGCATCTCTGAGAGATGGGACCCCGACCTCTGAGAAGGGGGCGCTGGCTGGCAGGTGTTGTTGGACTCTGGCTGTTGGCTGGGAGCGGTTCTGTCATTGGTGGGAAAACTGCAAACCGGGTTCAGCCGCTGCTACACGAAGACCCTGCTGCTGCCCCAGGTGCAGGGGTGAGGCTGGGGTGCAGCGGGAAGCGAGCCAGAAGCAGCAGGTCCAGCCTTGCCACTGTCTGTAGGGGAAACCAAACCCAGGGCCAGCAGGTGAAGCTCACACGGCAGAGTCCCCGCCCCAGCTCCGCAGGCAGTCATGATGGGCAGGTTTGGAGTGAGACACAACCGCTCCGTGACTGGCAGAAAGGCTGAGAGTCCGGGCTCTGGAATCAGGCAGGTGTGGACTTAACCCTGGGTCTTCCCAGCTGTGTGGGAAAGGCAGTGGTGAAGAAGAAATGGGCTGTGGACCTCCCTTTGTTTGCTGGCTGTGTGACCTTGGAAAAAATCACTTGCCCTCTCTGCCCTTGGTTCTTCAGCTGTGAACCAAGGGCTCAGAATATGTGGTGCACAAGGCACCTGTCTGGTAGGTCGAATGTGGCCCCCACCATCAAATGTGCACAAGTCACATTGTGGTAAACCTTGGTTAAGTGCAGAGGTTGGAAAGATACTTATTGGGTGGAGAACAAGGGTTAGCCTACCCAGGTTCACACGGCCAGGAGACAGTCTCCTTGGAGTTCTGGGGACCAGCGGCGAAGCAGCTGCAGAAGATGCTGACAAAAGCAACAAAGGAAGAAGGGAGCAGGTGTTTGGGCCCGCAGTTGGTTAGGACACGGGTTAAGACACCTGCGCCCCGTATCGGAGCACCCGGGTAGGATTCCTGGCTCGGACTCCTGACTCCAGCTTCCTGCTAATGCAGTTTGGGAGGCAGTGGCAATGGCTCAAGGAATTGGGTCCCTGCCACCCACGTGGGTGACCTGGATTGCATTCCTAGCTCCTGCCTTCAGCCCCCTGGCATTTGGAGAGCAAACAGCAGATTCGAGCTCTGTCTGTCTCTCTAATAAATAATCAAACAACCCAGTAGAAGCATCGTTTTACAGAAACGATGGGAAAGAAGCAAGGAAGGGCCTCTGCACCTGGGACTCCCAGCAGAGCCCACCGCCTGTCTCTGGCGAAAGAGCTGGGCGACCCTGTGGGTGCCCAACCTGTGGTCCTCTGGGCAGGTGGGGAGAATGGGAATCCTGGGCTCCATGGCAGAGACGCGACGTGAGCGGGGCTGGGGGTGGGACCTGGGAGTCTGACCTCTCTGACAAGTGCCCTCGCGAGATCCCCTGGAGGCAGACTTACAGGGTTTGGGAACCTCAGCTTGAGCTTGTAGATGGCACGGACCCCACCCATCACAGGCGATGTCCCTCCCTGGCCTGTGTGCCCGGTCGTGTTGACAGGTCGTTCACGAAGCACTTAGTGCACACCTGGAGTTTAAGCATTGAGCATTCACACACACACACACACACACACACACGCACACACACCCAGCATGCTCATCTCCCCAGTGCCTCTGTGTGTGTGTGTGTGTGTGTATCCACACCCTCCTTCCAGTAGTCCCTAGGGATAGGTGCTGTTAACACCCCCACTTAACAGATGAGACAACTGAGCAATGGAGAACTGAAGTGAGCGGTAGAGCTGCTTGCAGCCAGCCCTCAAGATGCAAACGGAGTCAGGGCGGGGCTCTGGGGGGCTGGAAAGACTGCACGGGGGAGGCAGCCTTGGCCTTGGACAGAGGACGCCCCAGCCTGGGGCGGCGCTCTGCCTGCCTCCTGCTTCCCGCCTGGCCCTGTGACTGCTGTTTTGCTGAGGTTGAGGCTGCCAGGGCCCGGGGGCTCCTTGAACCCCAGGGGTCCATGGCCGCTTCCGGCAGCAGTCACTGCTTCCTGCCTTCGGTCCACAAGGAGTCCCACAGTCCCAGGGCTCTGCCCGGCTCCAGCTCCAGGACGGGGGATGGGAGAAGCGTCACTCGGACCCCATCCGGCCTTGAAATACTAGGGCAGGAAATGGGCTGAGTTTGTCACGGGCCTGGTTCTGAGTTACCACGGGGAGGGGTGTTGTGGGGGTCGCGAGGGGGCTTCAGGGCGAGAGGCTGGCGTCACAGCAACGCCCCGGCTCAGGCCCCAGGACCAGGCTGGCCCTCAGTTAAATCGAGGCTCTGTGATCTCAGACGAGTTACTCAGACTCTCTGATCTCCGTTCCCCCACCCTCGAGAAGGGGATAAGGACAGCCGCCCTGGCCCGCGGGTCGTGCCGGCTACGCCCTGGCGCGTGGGTCGTGCTGCTGAACTGCGGTGGATTCTGTGCCCTTGAACAAGCCTCCCACGTTGGAGGCTTCATAAACGCTGGCCCGTGTCTGCTTAACGGTCTTCCAGGGCGCATTCGGGGCCCGCTTCTCATTATTCCAGCCTCAGCAGTTGGACTGGTGGGCCCTGCTAGGGGCAATTAGCAGTCGCGTCGTCTTGTTATCCAGCAAATATTTATGACGTGTCCACGGCTCAGCGCTCGGCCCAGGGGACACGGTGGTGACAAGGTGGCCAACTGGCGACGTGCACTGCTGTGCTCTGGGCTGCACACAGGGAGCCCCCACAGGAGCCTGTGCCTTGGGGGAGGGGATGAGGGTGGGAAATGGGTTCCCCAGGACGAAGCCTAGACCTCCTGGAAGGGTCGGGGTGAGCCACAGGCTCGGGGTGGGGGGGGCAGGGCATGGGCTGCAGGAAGAGTGTTCCAGGCTGGGGGAACCGTAGCTGCAAGACAAAGGAGTAGGGAGAGCTGCTCACTCCCTGCGCTGGCCTCGGAGGAGGGGAGGATGAGGAAGCTGGGCCTCCCCAGGCAGCACCTGCAGTGGGGTGGGGAGAGCCATGGCCCAGCAGGAACGGGATGGGCCCAGGCCACGCTGCCGCCCGTCTGCCGGGGGACCTGTGGCTGCTGCTTCCCCACGGCCTTCTACCTGGGGCCCGGCTTCTTTTGTGCGCGCGGCCGCCGCGCTGGTTCTCCCCTCTGTTTTCTCTGGCCGGCGTTTCTGCTCCAGTTCTCCTTGGCACCCTTTGCCCTGCCCATCCCCATGATTTAATTTAAAACCATTCATCTAATTAGCATCTGTCGGGAACGGTTTCTGGTGTGGTTTTGCCTGGAAGGACTGGGCTGCGCTGGGCGACATCTTGGATTCTCTGCCAGTTCCAAGACTCCACCGTGGGGTTCCCACATTTATTTTGGCCTGAGAATGTTCCAGGGCAGAGATGGGCGAGCAGGAACCTGGGAGCCTCTGCCGTCTCTGGGGCTGGGCGCCTGTGGCCGTGGGACAGAGCCCTGCGTGTAGTTCTCCGGCCGGATGGGGGCTGGCCCTGCGTGCCTGGCTGATGTGGGGGCCCCAGGGACTCCCCTCTTTCCACCTCTTCCATTCCCCTAGTGTCCCAGGCTGGATTGGTGTCAGAGGCGGCAGCGGTCGGTGGGACCCGGCTCCTTCGGGCGTCATGGTCATGTGACTTCATCCTGTTTGGTGCCCTTGGAGCTTTTGTCAAGGGCCTCTGTCCCCACATCGGCATTAAAGGCTGAACTCGGTAGGGATGTGGAATGAAGACGGCCAGAATGTAGACCTGGAGAGACGGGTTTGCCTCCAGGAGACCTTGCATATCTGCATGTCTCTTGGGAAATCTCTTTCCCTCTGAGCCTCAATTTTCCCATCTGTGAAATGGGAGGTAACAACCCTCTTGGGAGCCCCACTCTGCCAGGCCATTTGATAAGCCATTGCCTACTGAGCTCACTAAATCCAGGGGTACTATCATTCCCACTTAAAAGATAGAGAAACGGAGGCTTAGAGATGACATGCCTTGTCCAAAGTCAAGAGTGGTGGAGTGAGCCAGGACTTGAATTCAGGTCTATGGAATGCCAGAGCATGTAGGCTCTCTGTCCTAGGGTTGTTGCAAGAATAAAGGTTGGCAGGTGGCAGCCCACAGGGAGAGAGCGGTGGGAGGGACTCCGGGGGCTGGGCGGGTGCTAGCATCACCGTGCTCACGGCCCCCGGCAGGCTGCAGTGTGGGGCAGGCTGCAGTGTGGACCGGCGCTAACTAAGGGTATGAATGGGAGACCAGAGGAGAAAGCTGTGCCCTGTGCTGGTCCTGCTTAGAGCAGTGGCTCTGCCAGTCTTTGATGTCATCTGGGTGTCCCAGCAGGGCTCCGCTGGGCGAGCTGGCGCACGCGTGGGACTGCTGCCATGCCGGGCTGGACTGCTGGCCGATGGCGGGGACGCTCTCTGCCAGTCAGATATTTCAATTTCTTCTTTTTTAGGATCTCAGGAACGGGGAGGGGAAGGATAAAGTGTGAGGAGAGCATTGTTGCTGGCAGCTCCGCACCCCCGCCCCGGCCGCGGAGACCCTGCCCGTGGGACAGCAAGGCCAGCGGATGGGACTTGCAGCCAGGGAGAGAGAGCGGCTCAATTGAGTAAAGCGGGCCATTGAGACCGAGGCATCCTTCTGACCACAATTCTCTTCGAGGACATTGCGGCTCCTTCCCAAGACCCGCTGAGGCACGGCGCCTGGTCCAGGCGGCACTCTCTGGGGCCAGCCCTGTGGGTTGGAGCAGTTCCGGCTCCACGGCTCCTTCCTCCGCGGGAGGAGGGGGCCCTGGGACGCTCCCTGATGGGGACAGGAATGCCCAGTGTCTCTCTGATTTGTCAGAGGAACAAGGAGCTATTTCCGGTGCGTGAAGGCTGGGTTGGGGGCAGGGGCTCTGGCCCCCCAGAGGGGCTGATGGGCCTGGGCCTTGGGCATCCTTTGCCCCAGAGGCCTCCCCCAGGGCCCAGGGATCAGCTGTTTGATTCGGGACCGCCTGGGCCTCCATCCAGGGCCTCTGGTGCCCGTGAGAGAGACCAATCCACAGCTCCGAGTCCCCACGGCACAGCCCCCGGGGAGAGGCCTGGCCGAGGGGTGGCCTGGGAGCTGGGGGGCTGGTGAGGGGGTCCCTGGGGTGCGGCTGCGTGGGGCTGGGGCATTCAGCAAAGGCTTCGTAGAGGCAGTGGGACTTGAAATAGGTCAGCAAGAAGGGGCGGATCTTCGCATCTCCAAAGCCGCTTCCTTTGCTAACGCTGAGAGCCGGAGGCGCCTTGCTTGGCGCTGTGGGCAAAGGGGAAGCCCACCCAGGGTGCGGGCCATGGAGGCCGCTCCATGTCAGGCAGCGGGGAGGGGAGGGGCTCGGCCACGGAGCTGACCCCCGCCCTGGGGACTCAGCCCCAGGCCTGTCCAGGGCTTCGGCTTGGTGACTCGGGCTGGGCGTGGTCATCAGATCCCAGGCACCTGGCGGGGGCCCAGCCTCGCCTTCCCTGTGGGTCCAAACCTGGCTGCACCGCTTCCGCAACTGCGTGTGTGAGGACCCCAGAGGGGAACCCCACGGCCTGCAACCGGATCCTTCTGAGCCAGGCCGTGGGTTGTACGTGGGACCCCTCTTCAGGGCCATTCGGGCCACAGGAAGAACGTGACCTGGGATTTCTAGGATTCCCCGCCCGCTCGTACATCCTGGAGTGGTCTCTGACCCCGGCCCCTGCCTGGGGGGGCCTAAGCGTCCCCCATATCTGTGTGGGGTCCCCAACACCGGCACCTCCGCGGCTCTGGCCCACAGAGGAGTGGGCGCCCTGGCCCCCGCCCGCGCCAGTCCCAGAGCAGGAAGCATTTGGCACTCACGGCCACGCTTTGTCCCACTGGGGAGGGAGCAAATGCAATTGTGAAAGCAGCTTTTCTCAGATCAGGAGCATATAAGACAATCCCTCAGCATTCAAATTATTCTAATGAGTTGAGTTCCACATTAAAGGGGCTAACTTAATAAGCAGGGAGCTGGGGCTCCCAGGGATTCTAATTAGATGTCTTTCCACACTTGCCTCGCGTCTGCTTCTGAAGAGCAGCCAGGCCCGCTAGATCGTGTTGTGTTTGGGTCCGGCATGAAGAAACTCGGGAGCCAGGCCTGGCTGGGGAGAGCCATCCGTCTGACTCGGGCCTGACAGCCCCGATCCTGCGCCCAGCAGGAGAGGAGCCCGGCCACCACCAGAGTCAACAGGACTCGGGCGGCCGGCAGAGGATTTCCTGTGGGAGTCGTGGGGGAGGAGTGAGAGCTGGAGCCGGTCGCCTGCATTTGAATCCCAGCCCTTCCGTCTTCCGCCCTTGCGATCCTGACGACGACGTGATGTCATCTCTCTGAAGCTCAGTTTCCTCGTCTGTGAAATGGGCTGATGGTAGGACCCACCGCCTTCGGCAGCTGGGAACGTCATATGTGTTAGGACACACACAGCGGCTAGAGCAGTACCTGGCACGCGGTGTTATTGTGGCCACTCTCTAGAGTGAGAAAACAAAATAGGAATGGCTCCCCGAGCTCGGGGGTGGCTTCATTTAACACAAACCCAGCTCGGAGGAAACCCCAGGGAAGGGATCCGTCTCTCCTATGGTGATTAGACGGAAGAGACCTCGGTTCAAATCCTGGCTGTGCCCTTGTGAGCTGGGGGACTTGGGAACATCGCTTTATCTGTGCTTCCCCGTCACTGTCTACAAAGCAATGGCAGTGGCGATGACCCCGGGAGAAACAGGGAGAAATGGCCCCTCGGACCGATCGAGCGTCCTGGCCCACACATGGTCAAAAGCCAGCTGGCGCCAGGTGGTGCTGCAGTGGGGGTCAGGGCCGGCGCCCAGAGCCTTTACTTCTCCCCTGGATTCTCTAGAAAGTGCCGCGCCAGCAGTGCCCTGGAAGGCAGAGCAGCACCGCGTGGGAAGATGCGCTCCAGAGGCTGGGGGCTGACCGGGATGGAGGAGCTGGCTCCGCATGCGAGCGGGTTGTTGATGTTCTCGGCGCTTGCCTTCGATCAACACCTAGGCCAACACTGCGGAAGCTCGCGCTCCAAGCCTGACTCAACGGCGCTCCGTGGGAGACAGCACCACGTCTTGAACACCCAGCCCCTCCCGTGCCCAGGACCACGCGTCGCTGGGTCTTTGTCTCAGGTGCGGCTCAGGGCGCCTACGTTTGGTTCTGCGATTTCCTCTGTAGAGCCTGGCGCTGAGCTGGATGCTGCACGCGCTATTTCACTTATTTTTAAAAAAAGATTTATTTTTAAAATTTTTATTTGAAAGGCAGAGTTACAGAGAGAGGTAGGGACAGCAAGAGAGAGAGAGAGGCAGAGAGAGAGAGGTCTTCTATCTGCTGGTTCACTCCCTAGATGGCCGCAGTGTCCAGAGCTGGGCTGACCTGAAGCCAGGAGCCAGGAGCTTCTTCCAGGTCTCCCATGCAGGTGCAGGGGCCCAAGGACTTGGGGGCCATCTTCCACTGCTTGCCCAGGTGCATTAGCAGAGAGCTGGGTCGGCAGTGGAGCAGCCGGGACTCGAACTGGTGTCCATATCGGTGCAGGTGCTACAGGCGGGGGCTTTAACCCACTGTGCCGCGACACTGGCCTCATTATTTCAGTTATTAAAGAGAGCAGCTCCACCCATTTTGCAGGTAAACTAGTGCTCACAGCAGCAAAACCGTCAGTCCAAGACTGCAGGCAGGACCTTGGTCTTTGATTCGAATGCACTAGCACGTCTCCCCATCTGCAGTGGAGGGGCGAGGCCTCGCCTTCTGCTGCCGCCTGCTTGGTGAACTTGCAGCATCTGAGAATCTCTCTGTGGCCTGTGTAAAACCTCTTGGAGTCAAGGTCAAGGCCAATACCACCAAGATCCTTAAGTCCAGAGTAACCAACAACAACTGACATTTCTCGGGTGCCTCAGACATAGGTGGGCCGCGGACACAGGACGGTGTTGGGTGTCCAGGGATGCGGGTTCTGACCACAGTGACATCATTTACTGAGTGGCCTTGGGCAAGTCACTAACATCTCTGAGCCTTGATCATTTTTCCTATGAAGTGAGTAGGTCACAGTGCATGTTGGTGGGTCCTTTCCACTTGTCACATGTCTGTCTTTTATGTAGGCTCTGGGGGCTGGGAGAACTTGACAATGGATTTAAGCCATACAGGATTAGATGGGAGCCACTGAGGCCTCTGGGGGGACCCCGGGGGAGCAACTGGCCTTTAAACCTGAGGTCGGTGCAGGGCGGATGGAGAACAAACAACCCCAGTCCTGAGCCTCCTGAGGCTCTGCCCCTCCCCATGGGGGAGGGACATCAGGCCACAGAGATGTTTGCACAGCAGAAATCACACTGCCGGCAGCCTGGGCGCGGGGGGTTCCCAGGGCTGATCCTGAGCTGAATCAGGCTGGGTGGGGGCCGGAAGGGACTCTGGGTTGTAGAGGATGGAACTGTCCGGAACTTCTTTCCTTGCTTCCCAGGTGCACTGAGGGGGAAGTGGCCCTTGGGGCCCTCAGGGCGCAGAGCTCAGAGGTAAGGAGGTGCCTGGCTGTGCCTGGGGCAGCACGCGTGGTTCCTGCAACCTGCCAGTGTGCCAGGCCCCGCGCTAGGCGCACACGCTCCTTCTCCACCCTCATTGAGGAGCAGCGATCACCACCCCAGCTCCCCGAGGGCTGGTGGGAGCCAGGCTCAGTGCCCAGCCCCGACAGGTGTCCATTCCCCTGACACACGCAGTGGGAGGCCCCAGGCTGAGCCCAGGGGCCGCACCTTTGCTTCGTCACCTCGGGAAGCTGCTGACCTGGGTCAGCTCAGGGTCCTCCCCTGCCCAGTGGAGGCGATCCTCGTGTCTACTGTGTCACAGAGATCCATGACGCATGGACGGGTCTGCACCGCGCTGGCAAACTTAGCCCCTGCTCGACACTGGTGATTGTCGGAATGCACAATAACCTGGCCGAAACCTGAGAAGTCAGACGTCACATCTCCAATTCATCGATGAGAAAACAGACGCCGTGCGTTCAAAGGAAGTGACTAAGGTCACGCACAAGCAGGTGGCGAGGCCAGGAGGCAAAGCCTCGCACACACACTTCCCCTTTCCCCAGCCTCCACAGGGATCAGAGCTGCTGTCCGCACGTAGCCAGTGCTGAGGGCATCTCCCTAGAGAGCCTGGCCAGGGGGCAGGGGACAGTGTGGCCAGGCGGTGAGGGGGTGGGATTCAGTCAGCCTGCCCGCCCAACACTCCCTGGCTGTGTGGCTTTGGGAAAATGACTGGACCTCTCTGGGCCTCTGTTTCCTTACCGGTAAAACAGGATGAGGATGATGAAGATGATGAGGATTAGATGGATTAAGAAGTGTAGAGGGCGGGGCCTCAGGCCTCCCCATGTGTTGAGAGCACAGGGTTGGAGAGGCCTCTGTGTGACTTATTGTTGCTGTGGTCACCACCATCACCTGCAGCAGCCACCCACCATGCCCCCCAGGTGCCTCGGAGCCAGAGCATGGAGGACCTTCATTGCCATTGCCCTACACCCCCCTGGCAAGGGCACGGGTCCAGTGGGGCCGGCAGCATCAGCATCGGCAGGAGTTTGCTCTCCCAGAGAGGCTGTGTCTGGGCACCAGCCCACCCGGCAGCAGTGGCCGTGGCCCCTGACGCCCACCTGGGGACGTTTGTTAAAGAATTCCATGCAAGGGGCTGGCGCTGTGGTGCCTGCAACACCAGCATCCCCTGGTTTGAGTCCTGGCTGCTCCACTTCTGTTCCAGCTTCCTGCTAATGCACCTGGGAAAGCAGCAGAAGACGGACTGAGTGCTTGGGCCCCTGCACTCACATGGAAAACCAGGAAGAAGCTCCTGGCTCTTGGCTTTTGTCTGGCCCAGCCCTGGCTGTTATGGTTATGTGTGTGTGTGTGGGGGGGGGGGGTGAATCAATGGGTGTAAGATCTCTCTCTCTTCCTCTCTCTCTCTCTCTGTAACTCTGCCTTTCAAGCAACTAAATAAATCTTTAAAAAATTTATTTATTTATTTGAAAGTTAGAGTTACACAGAGAGAGGGAGAGGCAGAGAGAGAGAGGTCTTCCATCCGCTGGTTCACTCACTCCCCAATGGCCGCAACGGCCGGAGCTGGGCTGATCTGAAGTCAGGAGCCAAGAGCTTCTTCCAGGTCTCCCACGTGGGTGCAGGGGCCCAAGAACTTGGGCCATCTTCCACTGCTTTCCCAGGCCATAGCAGAGAGCTGGCTCAGAAGTGGAGCAGCCGGGACTTGAACTGGCACCCATATGGGATGCTGGCACTGCAGGCAGCAGCTTTACCAGCTATGCCACAGTGCCGGCCCCAATAAATAAATCTTAAAAAAAAAAAAAAAAGGATTCCATTCCAGGCCCACCCTCAGACACGCCGGCCCCGCCCCAGCCCTGACCACACGCCAAGCAGCTGGGCAGCAGCCTCAGGCCTCCAGCGACTCTTCTCCTCCAGGCAGGAGGAGGCGGTGGAGCCCGAAGACGTCAAGGTGCGCGTGGTGACCCACGGCGCTTGTTTGAAAAAGCTGCCCCTGGGGTTGGTGTTTAGCAGCGGAACACCTGGGTTCGAGTCCCGACTACTGCGTCTCTGCTCCAAGCCCTGCTGACGCGCACCCCGGGGGCAGCAGAGGGTGGCTCCAGGGCTTAGGTCCCTGCCGCCCACTGAGAGGCCAGGATGAGGTCCAGGCTGCTGGCTTTGGTCTGGCTCAGTCCTAGCTCCTGCGCGCATTTGGAGGGTGAATCAGAGGATGGAAGATGTCTACTTATCTGTCTCTCTGCCATCCAAATACATCCAAATATACAAATAAAATTAAAAATCCGTTAAAAAGAAAAGCTTCCGTTCCCGACCTCCCCAACTCTCCACCTCACTGTTCTGCCACAAACACTCAGGAGCTGAGGGATGCTGGGCTCCCGAGGGCTTTGGGGACCCAGCGTCACTTCAGAGAAGCCAGAAGCCAGCCTGTGGGCTGCTCGTGCCCTCCTGGGCTCGCGGAAACCGCCAGCCATCGACTTAAACCGTCTAGGTAGCACGCAGACGAGTAAAACCCCAACTCCTGCATTTTTGATGAAGTTGACATTACACCAACGCACGCTGCTTACTTGGCCAGCACCGGCCACGAGGGCTGGGATCAATAATGAAACGCTGGGAGGAAGGGAGCATCGCCCAGGGCCTTCTGCAAGGCCGGCAGCTGGCGGGGCCGCGCCGGGCCGGGCCGGGCCGGAGGGGGCCGGCGGGCACAGCGTCCGCCACCCCACGAGTTGTTTAGATGATGTGATTCCTTGGGAAACGTTTAGGCCCAGGCTGGAAGCCCAGAGAATGGAAATGATATTAACTTTGTGGCCTTTGACAGGTTATTTTTTGCCTGTCTGCCTCCACTGGGAAAATAGATCCTCGGACAAAGCTACCAAAGTCCCTCCCAGCTGAGGACGCCCATGCTTTCAGCCTCAACCGGGACCCAAAGATAAAGTCTGGGGATGGCGCTGTGGCGTAGGGGGTTAAGCCACTGCTTGAGATGCCGGCATCTCACATGGGCACTGGTTCGAGTCCTGGCTGCTCCACTTCTGATCCAGCTCCCTGCTAACGCTCCTGGGAAGGCAGCAGAAGGTGGCCCCAGTGCTTGGGCCCCTGCACTCACGTGGGAGACCAGGATGGAGTTCCTGGCTCCTGGCTTCAGTCTGGCCCGGGGCCAGTCTTCACAGCCATTTGGGGGAGTGAACCCGTGGATGGAAGTTTTTCTCTCCCTCCCTCTTTGTTACTCTGCCTTTCAAATAAAGAAAATAAATCTTTAAAAAAAAATAAAATCTAACGAACCACAAACGAGCAGGACCTAGAGCCTCTTGCTCTGGGTCCCAGTCTCTGTCTCAGCCACTCAGAGTTCATTTCGCTGCTGGGAGATTCTTCGCCAGGGAGTCGTCAAGAAAAGAGGTCGCCTGGCCTCTGCTCCACCCAAAAGATGTGGGGAATATTTTTGCTTCATAGGGAAGGGACCCCAGGCCCCAAGTGTCACCTTTCACCCCACGTCACACCTTGGGGTGCTGTAAGACCCTCAAGTACAGGCCGGGAATCTGCCCCCTCCCCGAGAGCCGGGCAGACAGGCAGGAACCACCTGCGGCTTCAGCCGCCAGGGAGCAGCGCTGCACTCCTCTGCCACTCCCCTGCGCCTGCTCCTTGGCCTTCTAGCTCCTCCGTCCTCCAAGCCTGGCCTGCAGGCCCATGGCATTGGCCGTGACCCGAGGCTGTTAGGAAACAGCATCCTGACTCCCGAGGTCCCAGGGCAGAATCTGCAGCCAAACCTTCAAGCCAGAAGCGCTGCTCCAGAGTGGGGCCAGCAGGGGCGAGGTGGTGGCTGCAGGGGTGGGGCGGTGGCTGCAGGGGTGGGGCGGTGCCTTCTGGGGCAGGGCAGTGGCTGCAGGGGCGGGGCGGTGGCTGCAGGGGTGCCGCTGTCCCCAGGCCACGGGAGGGACACTCTTGGAGGTGCCATTTCTCTGAGCTGGTGGCTACACAGTTATCTGTCTGATGGGGCAATGGCATTTCAAAGGACTCCCCCACTCTGCTTTTTCCTGCTGTGAGAGTAAGAATAAACTCAGCCAAGCTTCACTCGGTACACGCTGAGAGCCGGCTCCAGACTCCAGTCTGATGCTGGCGTAGGAAGCCCCTGAGGGCACGAGGCAGCCGGGCGTCGGTATCCACACCAAGAGACCCCCGCACACCGGCCTTACCTGTCTTGCCCCCATTCACAGACCTTGAAGGAGGCCAGATCCCCTGGGGGGCTTTGCCTGGGCCCCCGGAGCACAGTGATCCTCGGCTCTGACCCAGCTAGAACCTGTGCTTTGTGACGGGGTCCAGTGTCATCTTCTCCTTCGAGAGCTGAGCTGGGCTCTCCTGTGTGGGCAAAACGAGGCCACTGCCTGTGGCGGAGACATCCGGCTGGGCACTGTCAGCGGCTCTGTGTGGGCAAAGGACGAGGTCACTCCGCAGGGTGGAGTGTCACCAACAGCGGCTCTCCTCCTGCCCCACCCACCCAGGCACGTAGCCGCGGCTAAAGTCCCAGCCTCTCTCCCCACATTGACCAAGGTCCCGTGACCGGGTTCATGCTAACAGGACGGGCTGCACGCCTCTTTTGGGCTAAGCCTTGAGAAAGTGGCTGGGCCTTCTCTGTGAGTCCTACCCATTCCCATCTGCTGGGACCTTGACCATGGCAGGGTGTGGGGGAGGGGGAGGGCAGGCAACAGCTTCCCAAGGGATGGTGGAGCCCCAAGGTCCAGGAAGGAGCCTGGGTCCTGAGTCACCCGCACAGAGCAGAGGTACCTGCCAACTGTCAGCATTCACTTTCGATGTGAACGGGAGGAGAAACATGTTTGCTTTTTTAAAAGCGACCGATTTCAGGGGATTCCTCGTGGCGGGTTACCTTGCCCCAACTAGCACAGTGCCTCCTGTTCCACTTGCTTTCCCGCTCCGGATTTTAACTGGAGGTTCGGCAGTCAGGATTTAGCCTGCCAGCCCTGTCTTCTGTTCTTATCTGGGAGTGCACGAGGGCTTTGCCTGGGCACAGCCCCACCCTCGGCTGTGGCAACCTAGCTTAGTTTCTTTGAACAGTTCTGTTCACAAGGATTGCGATTTCATGGCTTTTATTCTTCCTTAGAGACATACCAGAGAACAAAGGGAAACTGTGCTTGTTAGGTTTATGTAGAAAGAGATTACTTTCTCTTGCACTTACCACCTGCGCCCACTGCACACGCCCACGAGTCTGAGATGTAGTATGGGATTTTATTGATCTTATTTTTCCCATCTCTTGAAAAATGTTGCTATTTCCTCATTGTCAGCAGTATTTCGTCCTGACTTGTCAACTCTGCTGAAAAGCCTGACGCAGTAAGGAAATGGGACAATGGTGGCATCACCCAGAGGGGTGACGTAGTAACGGGATGAGTCACCCCTCCTGTGCTTTCTCTCGCTGTGTTGCTGGCTGTGCTGGGCAGAGTAGTGGACCCCCAGAGATGCCCACATCCGAATCCCCAGAGCCTGTGAAGAGGTTAGCTCACCTGGCCAAAGAGACCTCACAGGTGTGGTTAAGTCGTGGGCCTTGAGGTGGGAGTTGGTTCTGGATCATTGGGGTGACCCGGTGTAGCCACAGAGCCCTGAAACAGTCCAGGAAGAGGTGTGGTTATGGAAGCAGAGAACCAGCGCAACGCAGGGCGAGACAGACTCCATGGCTGTCGCTGGCTTTGCAGATGGGGCCGTGGGCCGAGGGGACGGGGTGGCTTCTCAGAGCTGGGAGAAACACAGAGGGACTCTGCCCTGGAGGGAGCAGGTGCACAGCCGCGCTGAGGGCTCGACCTCGGCCAGGGCACCCGGGCAGGCAGGCCTC
Organism: Oryctolagus cuniculus; assembly: GCF_964237555.1. Taxonomy (NCBI): domain Eukaryota; kingdom Metazoa; phylum Chordata; class Mammalia; order Lagomorpha; family Leporidae; genus Oryctolagus; species Oryctolagus cuniculus. The sequence continues at coordinate 146,124,603 of NC_091438.1, forward strand.
TGACCTCCGGAGCTAAGAGAGTTCGGTGCGGTGTTCGAGCTCCGCGGGGTCCCGACGCTTTTGTAACAGCAGCGACAGGAGTCTCCTTTCACATTGTCAGCAGATATCAAGTAGAAGCCTGGAGACCCCACCATAGAGTCCAATTGGAAACTTGGAGTTTTTCCTTGTCCGTCCACAATGACAAAGAGGGAAACGTGAGAACATGGACGCACACCCAGGGGGAAAACCCTTGACGGTCACGACAACTCCCGTGGCAGCGCCCTGTGTGAGTTTTCCCAGGCTCAAGAATCTCCAGCTGAATAAATAGCGTATTTCTAAGGGGAAAAGGCAGTGGTCTCATCTGCTTGGTCGTCCGATGGGAAGGGTTTCATCGCGCGATATCCTGGGACGAGGACCTGGGCTCTTTGCTCTCCTACCAGATGCATCGCATCACAGCGGTGCCCTCCCCTGTCGTGATGCATGTGCTCCCGCGTTTGCATGACCCACTGCAGAAGGGGGCGCGTGCAGACAGGCCTCCATTAGAAGGGGACGTCTGATAAACGGGAAGCACGTTAGCGGATTGCTCATTCTCATTGGTGCTTATGAATCTAAAAACGCAATTCCTTCACAATTATGGGGCAAAGCCGCTGACTGCTCTGTCTTCCACAAACTCGTGAGCCATCATGGGCTTCGAGAATCTCTTCAAAGACTGCATTCTTGGAGCCGCCGCCGTGGCTCACTAGGTTAATCCTCTGCCTGCAGCTCCAGCATCCCATGTGGGTGCCGGGTTCTAGCCCCGGTTGCTCCTCTTCCAGGCCAGCTCTCTGCTGTGGCCCGGGAAGGCAGTGGAGGATGGCCCAGGTGTTTGGGCCCTGCACCCGCATGGGAGACCAGGAGGAAGCACCTGGCTCCTGGCTTTGGATCGGCGCAGCGCCGGTTGTGGTAGCCATTTGGGGAGTGAATCAAAGGAAAGAAGGCCTCTCTCTCTCTCTGTGACTCTACCTGTCAAATAAAATAAAATAGAAGACTGCATTTTGGCCGGCGCCGCGGCTCAATAGGCTAATCCTCCGCCTAGCGGCGCCGGCACACCGGGTTCTAGTCCCGGTCGGGGCGCCGGATTCTGTCCCGGTTGCCCCTCTTCCAGGCCAGCTCTCTGCTATGGCCAGGGAGTGCAGTGGAGGATGGCCCAGGTGCTTGGGCCCTGCACCCCATGGGAGACCAGGAAAAGCACCTGGCTCCTGGCTCCTGCCATCGGATCAGCACGGTGCGCCGGCCGCAGCGCGCCGGCCGCGGCGGCCATTGGAGGGTGAACCAACGGCAAAAGGAAGACCTTTCTCTCTGTCTCTCTCTCTCACTGTCCACTCTGCCTGTCAAAAAAAAAAAAAAAAAAAAAAAAGACTGCATTTTGAGTTTGCTAGTGCAAGAAGAGAAATCGGAAATGAGGGCAGGGTGGAACCTGGCAGAGCTGCATCTCTTATCTGAGATCGGGCTTTACATGTTGCGCACGTTCTTGGTCCTCGCCTGAGAGTTGACAAGGTCGTCCAGTACGTCCGCCTTCAAAATCAGGAAAAGGCACAACAAAAGTTAAGCCATGTTTAAATTCTTACTGGAATATTGGATAGTGTTCTTCACTGTCCATTTATTCTGTATTTTTTAAAAAAGATTATTTATGTAAAGGGCTGAGAAACAGAGGGAGATGAGGAGAGAGAGAGAGAGAGAGAGAGAGAGAGAGAGAATCTTCCACCTGGTGGTTCACTCCCCAAATGGCCACAACAGTGGGGGCTGGGCCAGGCCGAAGCCAGGAGCCCCACCCCAGCCTCCCGCAGCAGTGGCAGGGGCTCAAGCACTTGGGCCGTCCTCCGCTGCTTTCCCAGATGCGTTAGCAGAGGGCTGGATCGGAAGTGGAGCAGCCGGCAAGGCTTGCTGTTTTCCCAGGGCATCCGTTGGCAGGGATGGTACCCAAGCAAAGGTGGGTGAACCCTGGTGCCTGCACGCCAGTCACGACTGTGCTCCCATTGCGTTAGCATCATTTATTCTCCAAGGCCAAGACTCAGAGGGAAACAAAGCAAGAAACTTAGTGCTGGGAGCCGGCACTGTGGCGCAGTGGGTGGAGCTGAGGACCATGACGCTGGCCTCCCAGATCCAGTCCTGGCTACCCTGCTTCTATCCAGAGCCCTGCCAATGTGGATAAAAGCGGTGGAAGACGGCCCAGGTGCTGGGCCCCGGCACTAATGTGGGAGACCCGGATGGGAGTTCTTGGCTCCTGGCTTCGGGCTGGCCCAGTCCCAGGTCATTGCAGCCATTCGGGAAGTGAACCAGAGGATGGAAGGTTCCTTTCTGTCTCTCCCTCCCTCTGCGTCACTCTGCCTTTTAAATAAATAAATCTCTTTTTTTTTTTTTTTAAAAAAAAGGTTAGTGTTATTGAATTGTGCCCCTTGAGTAGACATTTCCTTAGTATTCTAGGAAGGAGCTGGGTGGTTAACACAGAACCTTCTGGAAGGCTGGCAGTTGATGTGGTTTTTTTGAGTAGCGTGTTGAACCAGCTGTGTGTTTATGAATTTGCATATATTGTTTGCAAGAATGCCTGAGAAATGAGAGTTATTCAGTGTTTGAAAATAAACAATCAGCCAGTGACTTCAAGGCAAACAACTTACTGCGTTTGTCCCAATAATCAAATTTGAGCTTCTAAGTGAAAATCAGGATTTCGGAAAACTTGCGTCTGCCCCTGGGAGTTGACGGCTTCCCAGTACTTCACAGGGGTCCGTGATGGCATGAGCAGGTGCCAGTACCTGGAAGAGCCGTAGCATCGACAAAGCCCCGCTGGCCCGATGTCCCCTCCCCAGAATGCTTGGGACCGGAAGTGTGGGTGATTGTGGTGTTTTCTTTGGGTTTTGGCATGTTGGCTTAGAACTTCCCAGACGACGGCGCTGCGGCTCACTAGGCTAATCCTCCGCCTTGTGGTGCCGGCACACCAGGTTCTAGTCCTGGTCAGGGCACCGGATTCTGTCCCGGTTGCCCCTTTTCCAGGCCAGCTCTCTGCTGTGGCCAGGGAGTGCACCCCATGGGAGACCAGGAGAAGCACCTGGCTCCTGGCTTTGGATCAGCGCGATGCGCCGGCCGCAGTGCGCCGGCCGCAGCATCCATTGGAGGGTGAACCAACGGCAAAGGAAGACCTTTCTCTCTGTTTCTCTCTCTCACTGTCCATTCTGCCTGTCAAAAAAAAAAAAAAAAAAAAAAAAAAAAACAACAACAACAACAAAACTCCCCAGCCGAGTTCTCTAATCAGAAAATCTGCACACTGAAGTGCTCTGGCACCTGCCACTTCTTGAGCGTCAGTGCTTAGTACGCGCCTGTGAGCGAGGCGAACGAGTCATTCTCCTCCCCTTAGCAGGGACGCTCCGTAGTCATTGGCTGTCACACGGCAGGGACAGCAGTGCGGGCTCACTGCCTGGGCCAGGGCCATGGCAATGCACCTGCCTCTTGCCCTGGCGTGGGCCATGGGGATGACCGTGACATTCTACAGGCCACCTTGTTGCTTTGCTCTACGGATGACCTCATGCTAAGGGACTTGGGGAGCAGAAGTGGCGAGTACCCTAAGTAAACCAGGACCTTAGGGGCCCTACACTGATGGTAAATCCCTCCAAGATCTAGGAGCCTGCCCCATGGGTGGAGACAGTGGTCTGGGGGCTGCTACTACCCCTGCTCCACAGAAAGGATGAGTGCCGCCGTCCATGTCTCTCACTCAAGCCGACCTCGCGCCAGGGCGCCTCTCTGGATTTTGGAGGCAGCATCTGGCACGCTGGCTAAGACTGGGCGACGTGGACAGGTGCAGGTTTCCAGCGGGCAGAGCGCGAGAGGGCCCCGTCCTACAGTGTCCAGGCTGAGAGGGACCTCCTAGCCCTGAGGCGTTCACAAGGGTTTGTTTTATTTAGGATTTATTTATGTATTTGAAAGGCAGAATGACAGAAGGAGAGAGAGAGATTTCCAACCCCGTGTATACTCCCCAAATGCCTATAACATCTGGGGCTGGGCCAGGCCGGACCAGGAGCCAAGAAACTCCATCTTGGGCAGGCCCGAGCGCTGGGACCATCATTTGCTTCCTCCCAGATGAATTATCCCAGAGCTGGATTGGAAACGGGACAGCTGGGACTTGAGCCAGCACTCTGATACGGGATGCTGGTTGTCGCAGATGGCGGCTTTATCTGGCTGTGCTACAATGCCAGCCCCACTCATGGTATTCTAGATGCCCACAAAACAATTTTTTTAAAAGTTTACTTATTTGAAATTCAGAATTAGAGAGAGAGAGAGAGAGAGAGAGAGAGAGATCTTCCATCCACTGGTTCATTCCCCAAATGGCTGCAACAGCCAAGGCTGGACCAGGCTGAAGCCAGGAACCAGGAGCTTCTTCCAGGTCTCCCATACAAGTGCAGGGGCCCAAGAATTTGGGCCATTTTCTGCTATTTTCCCAGGTGTATTAGCAGAGAGCTGGATCAGAAGTCGAACAGCCGAGACAAACCAGTGCCCATATGGGATGCTGGCACTGCAGTCGGTGGCGGCTTTACCCACTGTGCCACAGTGCCAGCCCCAACCCACAAAGCATTTTTAATGTATTTTAAAATCAAGAGAAAAAATAAAAATAATCATAATGAGTTCATCCTAGATAATTTCTTCATATGAATAGAAGCATAAAATAGAATTGTTAGTATTTTTTTAATGCAAGAAATGACCCTGAATACATGAAAGGCATCACACAGCCTGAGGTACACACAGCTCCGCCCCTTGGGCCATATGAGGCATCTCATTGGATGGCTTCTGTGGTCCATGAGGACCCCATGGGGAGCACCTGGTGAGTCCCACTGGGAGAGAGTGCAGATCCCTGGGTGCTCTTTTAAAAAGAGTTATACATTTATGTGAAAGGCAGACACACACACAGAGAGAGAGAGAGAGAGAGAATCTTCCATCTGCTGATCCATTCCCCAGATGGCCTCGATGGCCAGGACTGGGCTACACTGAAGCCAGGAGCATGAATTCCACACGGGTTCAGGGGCCCAAGCACCTGGGCCATCCTCTGCTGCCTTCCCAGGTGCCTCAACAAGGAGCTGGATTGGAAGTGCAGCAGCTGGGACTTGAACCAGCGTTCCTATGGATGCTGGCGCTGCAGGCGGCGGCTTCACCCTCTGCACCTAACACCGGCCCCATCCTTGGGGTTTTGTGGGAAGGCCGTGCCCTCTTGGCAGAGAGCTGCTCTCCACCTGAAAAGCAGCTGCTGACATGACATTTCCCCTCCCAGAGGCTGAGTGTGCTACTGCGGTGCCGGCGAGCTCGTGGCAGAGCCGCGCGTGCGGCGTGAGCTGCCGGGCTCCGAGGTTCTGGGGCATAGCGCTCCTTCCGGCTGCAGGATGCAGGTGACTCATTTGGGGTCAGGCCCGAGCAAGTTCAAGGGTCACAAGTAAGTGATCTGAACGTATAATAGGGCGGACTCCATGTCACTTCCTTTCCCAACATGTCACCTGTCACTCAGCTCACAGGTGTGGCCTCAGGGGTCCTGTGGCACCAGGTAGGTGAAGAGGGGACTTGGCCTGGCTCACTGCAGGTCCCGTTCAGGCAAGGCCCCTTGATGGGAAGGCCCCCTGATGGCCAGAGCTGTAGGTGACCCACTGCGTGGCCCTGCCCAGGTCTGGGCACATAGGAGCACCCGGGGGTGGCTCTCAGCTCGGCCGTGTGCACTGCAGACCCAGACCCGAGACACATCTTAGCATCAACCCTCACCCAACCTCATCAGGAGGGCGTTTCCATTACGCCCATTCTACAGGCCAGGAGACTGAGGTACAGACGGGCAGCTTGCACAGCCCATCCCTGGCACTCTGGGATCCGGAACTGGGCAGCCCAGCTGTCACTCGACTGTCACAGGCGGAACCCGGGCTGCAGCCTCGGGCGAGGTTCAGTGGTGCTCCAGGGCTGTTTATTCTTGGGCTGCACTTGCGTTGCCGTGCATTATGGGATTCCTCGGGGCATCCCCGTGGGCTGAGCTGTCGGTCCCCTTGGCCACTCCGGCCAGCCTTAAAGGCCGCTGTCTTCACCACCCCGAGCCGCCGCGGATCTGGAGGTTTGTAGCCTAATGATTTCAGCATGTGCTTTGTATAAACAAAGGTGGGGGCAGGGGATTGGGGGGCGGGTGGCCCTGGCTCGGATGTGCCGCTAAAAATAGCAGCGTGCAGCTCCTGCGATGATGGGGCAGAAACTTAAAACAAAGTTCTTGGAAAATTCCCTCCCCATCCCGCACTGCCCAGGTATTTCCCCGCTTCGGGCCTGCGCCGGCCGGGAGGAGTGGGGGAAGTTGGGGTGAGGGGCATGTGTCACGGCACACGCTTCCTTCCCGGCGCTGAGAGGGGCTGTGCAGACCGGCGGGAACAGAATGGCTGTTCAGGGGCCCCCTCGGGCCGACGCGGGCTTCTGAGCTCCCTGAGTGGCATTTACAGCCGCAGATATGGAAAAGAAAACAAATGCCCCAGCCCGGCATCTTGCTTTAATTAATCACATCGTCACGTCTCTGGCCTTGTGGGATGGAAGGGTTTCAGCACTCAAGGCCCCTCTGGCAGCCGGGCGAGAAGCGGGCCCCCAGGGCGATGGGCTGGCCAGGCCAGAGGCCGGGGATGGGTGTGCTCGGGGCTCCTGGGTGGGCCTGCAGGGCTCAGGCAATAGGAAGCACGCGGAAGTGTTTATGGAGCGTCTGTTTGGTTCTGGGCTTCACCTCGATTTTCCCATTGGATCCCCGCGGAAGAGTTGGAGACGTGGTTCTCCCCATTTTCCAGGTCAGACAACTGAGACCCGAGGAAATGATGTCACAGAGGGGCTGGGAAGAAGCTCCTGGAGGAGGGAGGCACCTATGCCTTCCATCCCACCCTCCACAAGCCAGGGAGGGAGGGGCCACTCACAGGCAGGACTGCCTCTGCCCCCGCCCCTGCTATCCTCTGCTTCAGCTGGTGGGGGTGTCGGGGTGGGGGGCAAGGGCCGGAGGGGAAAAGTGGACTTGGCGGGGCAGAAGTGGAGGTGCTGGGGAAGGCGTGGCGGGGCGAGTCAGGAGCTTGGGCTGCTGTGTGAGCAGGGTGCTGGCCGGCCGGACTACGTGGACGCCAAGCGGTGCCTCCAACACATACCCTGCAGGGCTGCGTGAGCAGGAGCCGGAGGACAGAGTCGGGCTCCCGCCTGGTGGGAGCTCTGTGCTCTCTGCTGCTGAGCCAGGCCGGGGGCCAGGTCCTGCTTGCTGCTTGCTCCCCACGCGCGGACCACTCTGGACGACCCACCCCCCGCCCCAGCTTCCACACGTGCCGCCGGGGGAGGCTCCAGCGACCACACAGGTGCAGAGACCCGCCCCACCACGCCCCGGCCCTGTCTGCCCCGTGCCTCCCTGCCTCCTTTACACCCGGTGCGCCAGCAGAGCATCAGCAAGGGGCGCCCCAGTGGTCCCCGGGGCCTGCACCCACCTCCTGCAGGGGTCATGTCCCCATCATGATGTGAGAGTGCTTGGTAGGAAGTTAGAAATCAGCCTAGTGCTGAGGGGCCTGAGGACACAGAGCACCTGCCGGAGCCCACCCTGGGAGCGGCCCAGGAGTTCACACTCCAAGTCCTGCCCGTGCCCTGGTAACTTCCCAGGCAGCTCAGCCCTTCCTCCAGGGGGCGCTCTCCAGGAGCGTCCTCTCTCCTCAGCACCACATGGGTTCCTGGCCTGATGACACGGGGCGCTCCCACCTTCACCTCCTTCCTCCACGGCAGGCACCTAGGGGAGGCCCCCTGCCCGGCAGGCCCCAGGTGGGCCCCCCAGTCTGACAGCACTGAGCAGTGAACCCTGGCGAGGAATTTCACCTAATGCACACTCAGCAACCTTTGTCTTGGGGGAGGGGTGGGGGAGGAGAAGCGGTGGGAAGAACTGGACCCCTTTCCCCTAGAAGCCCCGGTCTGAATGCAGACCGCGCTCAGCACTCAGCTCTCCGCTGAGCCGCCCGCCTGGCCTCGGGTGTATTCTCTCCGTGTAACCATGTAACTGTGCTGGGTGCCTGGGCGCTCTCTCTCTCTCTCTCTCTCTCTCTCTTGGATTCTGTCCCATCCATTCTAATGGATGCCCTACCCAGTAAACCCTGCTACCCTGCTTACCACTGTTCTCTGACTCACGTCTGAATTCTTTCTTGCGTGAAGACAAGAACCTTCCACCCATCCCTGCTAACAGAAGTGCTCTCTGACCCTCACAGCCAGCTCACAAGCCACCTCCTCCAGGCTGCCTTCCCCGAGCACCTCAGCCAGAAGCAGTTCTCCCACCTCTGAGCAGCCGTGCCACGTCAGCTCGCCTTGTGGTTGAGCCGCTCACTTACCGGGAACGCTTAGGGCACTTGCGTCAGTTCGGGCAAATTATTCTGTGTTTTAGCTCTGCTCAGAAGCAGGGGCGGTCGTAGTTAGGACGATCATAATGATATCCACTTGCTGAATGCGTCCTCTGTGACACATGTAAGCTTTCTTTCTGATTTTTTTAAAAAAGATTTATTTATTTTACTTGAAAGTCAGAATTACACACAGAGAGAAGGAGAGGCAGAGAGAGAGAGAGAGAGGCAGAGAGAGAGAGAGGTCTTCTATTCGCTGGTTCACTCCCAAAATGGCCATAACAGCTGCAGCTGAGCTGATCCGAAGCCAGGAGTCAGGAGCTTCTTCCGGGTCTCCCATGCAGGTGCAGGGGCCCGAGGCCGTGGGCCATCTTTTATTGCTTTCCCAGGGAGCTGAATCGGAAGTGGAGAAGCCAGGTCTCGAACCAGCGCCCATACTGGATGCCAACACTTCAGGTGGCAGCTTTACCCACTACGCCACAGCGCCAGCCCCACATGTAAGCTTTTAACCCTCTCAAAACCCTGGAGGTTGGTGCTATTGGCTTCTGTCAGGCGGGAAATGTCTGCCCATGGACCACATACGGCCTGTGACATCATTCGGGCTGGCCCTGCCATGGCAACCACAGGGCAAACGCAAAATTCAATAAATCTATAGCAGGCCGATTTATTTATCATATTTTAAATGTTTATTTATTTGTTTACCTGAAAGTCAGAGTTACAGAGAGCGAAAGATCTTCTAACCACTAGTTCACTCCCCAAACCACATCAGTAGCTGGGGCTGGGCCAGGCTGAAGCCAGGAGCCTGGAGCTTCTTCCCAGTCTCCCACCTGAGTGGCAGGGGCCCAGGAATGTAGGCCATCTTCTGCTGCTTTCCCAGGCCATTAGGAGGAGGCTGGATCAGAAGTGGAGCAGCCAGGACATGAACCGGTGCCCATATGCGATGCTGGCATTGCAAGTGGCGGCTTTACCCACCACGCCACCATGCCGGCCCCTATCGGCCATTATTTTAAGTTGATAATTTTGCATGGCCCATGAATGATGTTCTAAATATCCAATGGCCTTTGGCAGAAAAAAGGTTCTCCAGCCCCGAAAAGAACAGAGGTTGAGCTAATTGTCCCGAGTTACCAGCCAATAAGTGACAAAGCCAGAGAGCAAACCCCGTCGGCTTGATACCGGAGGCTGACTGGGAAGGACTGGTTCCCGTAGTGTAAAGTGTGGGCAGGCCGTGGTACAGCAGCTAAGATGCCACTCGGGACTCCGCGTGCCGTGGCGGGTGCCTGGGAGGGAGTCCCAGTGCCGCCCTGATTTCAGCTTCCTGCCAACACAGATCTCGGGAGAAGGCGACGGCTCAAGCAGTGGGCTCTTGCCACCCATGCGGGAGACTTGGACTGGGCTGCTGGCACAGCCCTGGCCCAGTGCTGGCTGCCGGGGGCATCTGAGGACTGAAGCAATGGATGAAATCTCTCTCTCTCTCTCTCTCTCTCTCTCTCTCTCTCTCTCTCTCTCATAATTTTAAGTTTAACGTTTGGGAGGTGCCTGGCTGTAGCTTCGCTGTCCTGCACAGGCTGCTGAGTGGAAGCTGGTGCAGGGCTGGTGGCGGCTGGGGTGACGACGAGGTGCCGGAGCCTCGTGTCCCTTATCAGCAGGCCGCCTGTGACCTTGCTCCCAGGACTGAGGCTCAGGGCTTTCACGCCTCTGCTTGCCGAAGTTCCCTCGGCCAAAGACAGCCCCCTGCCCACGCCCAGATGAACAAGAAATAGACTCAACCTCTCTACGAGGTCAGAGTCCCGCCAGAAAGGGCAGGGCTGTAGGCTGTCCTGCGCTGGATCCTGCTGCCTCTAAGACCCCGGGGTAAGCAGAGCCGCGGCTCCTGCAGGTCCACGTCCTCCTCCTGTGGCCCGACACATGGAAGGGACTTTGTGGCTGGGATGCAGCCAAGGATCTTCAGATGGGGAGATGGCTCTGGACTGGCCTGGGACCCAGTGGAGCCACAGGGGCTGCTGCAAGTGAGAGGGGAAGGCAGGAGAGGCGCCGTGGGGCCAGGAGATCGGGGACGGAGGCGGAGGCCACTGTGATGGGGGTGCTGAGTTTGAAGACGGAAAGGGGCCGAGAGCCACGGGATGCGGGCAGCCGCCAGGAGCTGTGCAAGACAGGAAATGGCTTCTCCCTTAGGGTGCCAGAAGCCTCATAGCCCCTCTTGATTTTAAGCAGGGAAGCTTCTTTTTAAAGATTTACTTGTTTGTTTATTTTGAAAGGCAGAGCGACACACACACACACACACACACACACAGATCTTCCATCTGCTGGCTCATTCCCCAAATGGTTGCAATGGCCAGGTCTGGGCCAGGCCCAAGCCAGGAGCCAGCAGCTCCAACTAGATCTCCCACGTGGGTTGGCAGAGGCCCCAGCACGTGGGCCATCCCCCACTGCCTTCCCAGGTGCATCAGCGGGGAGCTGGATCAGAAACAGAGGGGCTGGGGCTTGAACAGGCGCTCAAGTGGGAGGTGCACACTGCAGCAGCAAGCCCCACCCCCAGCCCCACCCCTGACCTGCTGTACTGAAATTTGACCCCAGAACGGTGAGATTCAGATGGCTTTGGCTTCCAAGCTACAGCATCCACAGGGAGCTAATGCGACACTTGCAGCCCTTCAGCCTTTGTCTCAAGACCAGCAGCAGCAAAGCAATCCCACCCCCACCCCGTCAGAGAGAACAGACAGAAGGGCTGTTGGATCCTTACTCCCTGGAATCCTCAAACCCAGAGCTCACTGCCTGCTCGCGCGGGCGGGGAGCCACAGGGAGGCTGGGACTAATCTGCAGACGGAAGCCGCGCTGGGCGAGCGGAGCCGAGCGCGTGCCGGGAGAGAGGGGCCCTGTCCTGCTCGCGAGATGGTTTCCTTGCCGATCTCGATCTTTTGGGACTATTTAACTCTTTAAATATTTGTTTCCAAAGAGTAATGGAGTATAAAAGCCTTAGGCCATTTCCAAGTTTGCATCGCTCACCTGCTGGCAGCCCGTCTAATTGCCAGCGAAGTCCCTGAGAGGGAATCAGCAGCTTCTCCGTCAACGCGGCGGAATCAATAGTGACAGCCGCGTCACACACAATAAGCTGAGAGTCCATAACCCTGAGGGGCCACGCGCGGCGTCCGGCTCCCCCGGGAGACCAGGAGTGGGACTGGACGGTGGCCCCACAGAAGGCACGGAGGAACACCAGGTGTCCCCTTGGCTGATGGGAAAGCGGGGAGAGCATTTTATCCCGTGAGGAGGCAACAGAATCCCGAGCGCCAGGGCCCTCTCAGACCCTCTGAGCGGCAGGCAATTTCAAAGAGCCACGGCCCAGCCTCCCACTGACCAGGGCCGAGGGAGGGGACAGAGCCTGTGTGTGTGTGTGTGGGGGGGGACGGGAGCCCGAGAGGAGGGGCTTGATCAGGACGGCCCAGCCAGGCCTGGCAGCCCCAGGGGCACTCCTGCTTCTTCAGCGTGGGGCCAGTCTCTGGGCCACCCCTGGAGGCGTGCAGGGGGAGGCGGCAGGTGGATTCCAGCTACAACAGCGTGGTTTGGTGAAACCAAAGAAGCGACTTCCTAAAACAGGACGTTGAGAAGGGACAAGGCGACGGTGAAAATGATGGCAGGGTCGCCGCTGTGATGCGGTGGGTAAAGCGACGCCTACTGCAGCTGCTCCGCTTTCGACCCAGCTGCCTGCGAATGCAGCTCGGAGGCACCAGATAAAGCTCCTGGCTCCTGGCTTTGGCCTGGCCCGCCCCTGGCTGCTGTGGCCATCTGGGGAGTGAACTGGTGGATGAAAGATCTCTCTGTGTCTCCATGTCTCTGCTGCTCTGCTTTTCAAAAAAATAGGGAAATAAATCTTTGAAAAATAATGAGGGTACAAATGGCAAGTCATTTCAGAATAAAGTAAAACACAGTGATGATGTCCTAGTGTCTACTTCCTATTGTTGTAAGACTTGGAGAAAATAAAGAGGGAGAGGATTCTGCCTGGAACCTGCACATCCTGCAGAAGGCCCCTGGCTTCCCGCTAAGGCACCTCTGTCCCCCTGGAAGGTGCTGTGTGAACTCCGTCCCCCTGGAAGGCCCTGTGTGACCTCCATCCCCCTGGAAGGCGCTGTGTGACCTCCGTCCCCCTGGAAGGCACTGTGTGACCTCTATCCCCTGGAAGGTGCTGTGTGACCTCCGTCCCCCTGGAAGGCCCTGTGTGACCTCCATCCCCCTGGAAGGCCCTGTGTGACCTCCGTCCCCCTGGAAGGCACTGTGTGACCTCTATCCCCTGGAAGGTGCTGTGTGAACTCTGTCCCCCTGGAAGGTGCCTGTGTGACCTCCGTCCCCCTGGAAGGCTGTGACCTCCATCCCCCTGGAAGGCACTGTGTGACCTCTGTCCCCCTGGAAGGCGCCCGTGTGACCTCCGTCCCCCTGGAAAACACTGTGTGACCACCACCCCATGGAAGGTGCCTGTGTGACCTCCGTCCCCCTGGAAGGCTGTGACCTCCATCCCCCTGGAAGGCACCTGTGTGACCTCCACCTGCTGAAAGGCGCTGTGTGACCTCCGTCCCCTGGAAAACACTGTGTGACCACCACCCCATGGAAGGTGCCTGTGTGACCTCCGTCCCCCTGGAAGGCTGTGACCTCCATCCCCCTGGAAGGCACCTGTGTGACCTCCACCTGCTGAAAGGCGCTGTGTGACCTCCGTCCCCTGGAAGGCACTGTGTGACCTCTGTCCCCTGGAAGTTGCCTGTGTGACCTTCGTCCTCCTGGAAGGCCCTGTGTGACCTCCGTCCCCTGGAAGGCACTGTGTGACCTCCGTCCCCCTGGAAGGCGCCTGTATGACCTCCGTCCCCTGGAAGGCGCCTGTGTGACCTCTGTCCCCTGGAAGTCGCCTGTGTGACCTCTGTCCCCCTAGAAGGTGCCTGTGGGCTCTCCACCTTGGTTTCCTTCCCTGTGAGCAGCAACATTCTACAACATTCTAGGAGCAACTGGTGTCGGGCAAGAACCAAAACTGGGCTCTAAGGGAAAGGAAAGGTGTTTCTCAAAACTGCCTAGAGTTCGTGCAGCCCCCGTGGTAAGAAAGCACCGGCTTGGAACGCCATTTGAATATGATGGGCACACGGAGCGGTTTTACCGTGGCCTCTGGAAAGAGGAGCTCGGGTGGGTGTTCGTGGGGGGTAAGCCCAGGCTGGGATGCCCGCTTGCCATATTCAGAGGGCTCCACTCCTGACCCCAGCTTCCTGCGAACGTGCGTCCTGGGAGGCAGCTGCTGATGGCTCAAGAGTTTGGGTCCCTGGCTGGTGCCGCGGCTCCATAGGCTAATCCTCCACCTGCAGCACCGGCAGCCCAGGTTCTAGTCCCGGTTGGGGCGCCGGATTCTGTCCCGGTTGCTCCTCTTCCAGTCCAGCTCTCTGCTGTGGCCCGGGAGTACAGTGGAGGATGGCCCAAGTGCTTGGGCCCTGCACCTGCATGGGAGACCAGGAGAAGCACCTGGCTCCTGGATTCGGATCTGCGTGGTGTGCCGGCCACAGTGTGCTGGCCGCAGTGGCCATTGAGGGGTGAACCAACAGAAAAAGGAAGACCTTTCTCTCTGTCTCTCCCTCTCACTGTCTGTAACTCAGCCTCAAATAAAATAAATAAAATCTTAAAAAAAAGAAAAGCAAAAACCAAAATTGGTGGTTGCTTAAGAAACCCCTCTGTCCCTTGCGTCCGGCTGTCCCTCTCTACCCAGCGCTGGAGTCGGGCTCACTGCCCTGGACTGGGCCAGCAAAGCCCAGCGGCCACCCCTTCTGCCTGACTTGTCTGGGGGCTCTTGAGTGGGAAACAGCCAGGCACCCCTACCAGGGCCAGGCCGAGACCCCCACTGCCAACATGGCACCTCAGCGGCCCTGGGCCGGCAAGGCCAGCCTGGCTCCTCAGCTGCTCACTTCCAGGAGCCCCCCCCCTCCACCCCTGCCCCGCCTGCCCCAGGGAGCTTGTTAAAAGGCCCGAGGCAGCCCCAGGAGGGGCTCCGTGTGCCCTCCGGAGTGAGCCGCGGAGCGATCGATGAGCGTGTCACTCGGGTCAAGGCAACAAATGCGCTTTCTCCTGGGGGCCTGTGCAGGGCAGGGGGCCTCCCCGGGGGCTGGGGGTTCCGAGAAGCCTCTCTGTCTGGGCCCGGCCCAGGCAGGACCCTGCGCTGCCCCCGCCCCAGGGCCTCTTCGCTAAGAGCAGCGGCCATGGCTTCTCTGGTGTTCTATGGTTGGGAACAATCCCACAGAAAAGCCTTTCCCCACTTCCCTGTTCCCATCTCCCCTCCTCCTCTTCCCTGGACGGAGGGGACACTGATTGAGCGCCTACTGTGTACCAGTCATGTATGTGCTGGGGGCAAGGCCTCTCCTCAGGGCACTCCCGCTCTGTGCTGCGGCTCCTCCTGCCCCCGCGAGACCGAGGCCACATTCTGCACACGCAGGTCCTCAGACACACGCGTGACGGTGATGCCCACACGTAACCTCTTTACTGTTCCCCCTGAGTTGTGCTTTCCTTATAGCGAAGTGTTTTTGTGTACAAGGTAGACCTAAAGAAAATGCCACAGGGGCAGGTGTCGGGGGCAGCCATGTGGGCTGCCTGCACCCGGTACCGGAGTCTTGCTTCTGTTCGAGTCCCGGCTCCTCTGATCCAGCTTCCTGCTGAGGCGTATCCTGGGAGGCAGCACGTGATGCTCAGGCAGGTGGGTCCCTGCCGCCCATGCTGGGGACCCAGGTGGGATTTCTGGGGCTCCCGGCTTTGGCCTGGGCTATCACAGGCATCTGGGGAGTAAATCAGCGGATGGAAGATCTCTATCTCCCTCACCCCCTCCCTCCCGGTTTTCAAGCCAGAAGCAGCAAGTATTACTGCATCCCGACACCACGCTGGGTGTGCCGTGAACCCACACACACGGCTCTTCCCGCGCCGTCTCCCGGAGCAGCGGAAGCCAGGTGCTGAGCCGCCGTAGGCAGGTGCAGCAGCAGGGCCTCTGAGGAGAGAAGGCGCCGCTGCTCAGACACGAAGTCCTCCCAGGGACTTCCCTCGCGGCTCGGCTGGGGCACCGGCGGGGTGCTGGCCTAGGCTGTCAGCAGCAGCATGGGTGACGGGGTGGGCGCCCCACAGCAGAAACTGCTCACCCACAGCCTCCGGGCCTTCTGGGCATGCACGTAGTGCTCCAGGGGGAGCTTCTCACCGCGTGACTCCATCACTCCTGCACAGTGAATGTGGCTGTTTATAGGGGGGAGGGGAGAGACCTCCCATCTGCTGATCTTCTCGCCAAACGCCTGGAAGTCAGGCACTGGGTCCAGGTCTCCGGCGTGGGTGGCAGGACCCCTGGCACTGGAACCACCACCGCTGCCTCCCAGGAGCTGCATGAGCAGCGAGCTGGAATCAGGAGCTGGAGCCGGGATCAGACCCAGCTACTGGGATGGGGGATGCAGGCATCCTACCTGCTAGTCTAAGTGCCCACCCCGGTGACAGGGGAACCAGTGAACCAGCTGGATAGGAAAAGGTGAGTTGGCAGTTCTGCCAGTCCTACAGGGTAGCTCTATCCTCTGTCAATCAAATACGCCCACTTTCCCATGATGCACCTGTGTTTCCTTTGGCACCAGGAAGGAGGAGACACCAAAATGACCACGTGGAACCTAGCTCCACATGGAGGGGCCTGAAAATCCCAGAAAGCCTCTGCTGGCTGAGCTCCACCCATGCACCCCTCATTTGCATGATCAGTTAGGGCCCCGCCCTATGTCATACAGGCCACGTGGGAAGGGCCCTGCTTCTGCACCTGCCTGTGCTGAGGGATCCTGCTGCCCCTGGCCCCTGCCGTAGGCAGCTCCCTGGCCACTCACGATGCGTGTGGTGGCCCACACTCACCCGTGACTGCTCAGTTTCTCTTTTGAGTAAATTCTGCTCACATATGCACTTTATTTATGCCTCTGCTTTGAACTCTCATCTCTGTGGTGGCAAGAACCTGGAATAAAGATTAAGAAGCCTAGCCCTGTAACACCCGTATGTATATTTTAAAAGCTAAAAATACATTTGTTTTTTTCCCTCAATGCATATCGAAATTAACTTTAAGAACATCAATTCTGGACAGCCAGACTTTTGCGATTAAATTAACTATCAAGGATTTAGTACTCAAAACAGGAGACAGGGGCTGGCTCAGTGGTGCAGAGGGTTAAGTCGCTGCTTGCAGCCCCGGCACCCCAGGCTGGAGTGTCAGCTCAAGTCCTGGCTGCTCTGCTTCCGATTCAGCTCCCTGCTACTGCACGTGGGGATACAGCAGAGGATGATGGCCCCTGTCGCCCACGTGGGGAGACCCAGACGGAGTTCCTGGCTTCTGGCTTCGACCTGGCCGGGATGTGGCTGCTGTGAGCAGTTGGGGAGTAAAGGAGCAGGTGAAGATCCCTCTTCCTCTCTCTGTTGCTCTGCCTTTCAAATAAATGAACAAATTACGTCTTAAACAACAACAGGAGACAACGTGAGAGTCAGAGAAAAAAGTCTCGGCAGACTTAAGTCCCTGGGTCCAGAAGTCCCGAGGCCCTGTCCTACATGGATTGTCTCCTAACACTGCCCTGCGGCTCAGCAAGTCAGCATGGGGTCCCGGTGGCCCTCACAGCTGGACAGAGCCAGATGAGGGAGGATTCTGAAACTCTCACTGCACACGCTGGGCCGCCACAGGCTGGACGTGAACACAAGCTCCAAGATGCTTCTCGCTTCCGGAGCCTCCCCGCCCTCGTCCGCCGCAAGTTGGGAGGTTGGCTGGGACGCACAGTGATGGCGTCAAGGGTCTGGTGCTTTCTCGGTGCTGGCTTCCGTCCACGGCTCCGGCCCTTGCACATCTCATGAGAGCACAAAGGAAGCTTTCTCATGGTCTATCTGCTTTAAAAATAGAGAAACATTTCCCAGAAGTCACCCTGGCCAACTCTCAGCTCCCATTGGCCAGAGTTGGGTCACATGCTAGCTGCAAGGGAGGCTGGGAAAGTGGCCAGCTGCTGTTTTCAGCCTCCGTGGTAGCGGCCGTTTGACTGCAGATAGGCGCCCAGTGGCTTTTGCCACACCCCTGCTTCTTCATCACCACGGTGAGGTGAGAGGAAGACACGTGCCACCCAACCGCTCGTCATCATGAATTATACCCCGATTGGGGAAAATATTCTGCACAACAAGGAAATACGCCCACGTGTGCCTGGTGCCTGTGTACAAGGATCCTTCCAAAAGTTCATGGAAAATGCAATTAAAAGATAAGTGTGTGAGGCCAGTGCTGTGGTGCAGCAGGTTAAACCACTGTCTGCAGGGCCGGCATCCCATATGGTTGCTGGTTCGAGTCCTGGCTGCTCCACTTTCTATCCAGCTCTCTGCTAATGTGCCTGGGAAAAGCAGCAGAAGATGGCCCAAGTGCTTGGACCCCTGCCTCCCACATGGGAGACCCGGATGAAGCTCCTGACTCCTGGCTTCAGCCTGGCCTGGCCCCAGACATTGCAGCCATCTGGGGAGTGAATCAGTAGATGGAAGACTTCTCTTTCTCTCTGTAACTTTGCCTTTCAAATAAATAAATAAATCTTTTTAAAAATTCTTGTTTTCATTCAAAAATTTCCGAAGTCCCTGGACAGTTTTTTGCAGTACGCATTTTCTAAGGCCACACGTGGGCCGACTCTGCTTCTGCACGGTTAACCGAGAGCGCTTGGTTTCTGGGGTTTCTTCCTGTCCCGGGACTTTTTCTAGTCTGCTGGACTTTTCCGTTTGTTGCCTTTGGGAAGGAGTGACACAGCAAAAACAGACGAGAAACGAATTCCCTGCTTTGCCTTTGAAAATGTAGACTAGAAATGACTGCTCCAGGGATGGGGGGGGGGGAACAGAAGAGAGAGGTTGGAGGGGAGAGGGACAAGGAGGGGCCCTGGGGGACTGTGTGGACATGAGAGGGGTCAAGTGCACCTCGCGACAGCCTGTACAGCCGACCGACTGTCACTGCAGAAGCCGGCAGGCAGAGTGGAGCCGAGCATGGGCGAGTCGGTGGGCCAGTCTCTGTGAGGCCACAGGTGACTGGGTGGTGTCCTCGAACGTCCCCCCATGGATGGCAGCCCGGGCACTGCCTACCAACCAGCTAGCTGGCATGGTGCCACTGGGTCCCTGGGGACAGTCCCTTTCACTATCCCAGGTGCAGGGTGAAGGTAGGGCTTTGTGGGAGCAGGAGCAAGGGGAGAGGCAAGCTCTGCCCCCATCCCTGCCCCGGACTTGGCTGGGGCAGAGCAGCGCCAGCCTGGAGAATACTCCTCCTGCTCCTGAGAGAGCGGAAGCCTTGCCGGCCCAGCACGCCAGCTGGGCTCCCGTCAGCGTCACCTGGGCACGGTTCCGCTCAGCAGTGACCCAGAGAAAGGCAGACAAAAGACTCATCGATTCACTCGGGCCCCTTTGCACCCCGTCAGTCCCCCTCCCCTCACTGCAGCCCTGGGGCCGGAGCCCAGGACAGGCCGGGTGCCAGGTGCCGCCTGCTGGCAGCTCTTTGCAGAATACCAATCTGTGTGTGTCTGTGGGGCTAGCAGGAGCCAGCAGTGCCCATCCAACTGTGGCGGCCTTGGGTCCCCGTCCCAGTGTCATGATAGGGAGACTGAGGCCCGCTCTGCTCACCTGCATTCCCGTCACACTTCTGTGCTGATGTCCTGCACACGTGTGACTTGGCTGAACTCTTACATCCGTCCTGGGAGCCAACACTCTTCCTTATTCCACATTCCGCATAAGCAAGCAGGGTTCAGAGGGGTTCGGTCACTCCCCCCAGGCCACAGAGCGGAGGGGCAGAGCCCTGTGACTCCCGCATGGCTTGCCAGTCCTCCAGGGAAATGACGCACCCAAGGTCACACTGGAAATGCCGTGTGAGCCGCGCGCCGGTCACCCTGTGCTGTCCCTCGCAAAGATGCCGGCTGAGAGCAGAGAGGAGGGCGATGGCCAGGTGGAACCCGTGGCCCTCCCCGCTCAGCTGACCGGGGGACAGTGCTCTCGCCACAGACACCCCGTGGCGGGCGAGAGGCCTGGACGGGAGACTCGGCCATCCCGGCCATCACCCGGAATACATTACAGCAGCTGTGACCAATTAAACTTCGATTTCCTCCGATTTCATTCTTCTCGGCGATTCCTTCTGAGCCCGCTGGTTTTCAAGGCTGTGGCCGAAAGTGAACACCAGATGGGCCGCGGGGGCCGCCAGGCGGCCCAGCCCCTGCCCGCTCGGCTCCCTGCCTGCCCCGGGCCTCGGAAGAGAGGTCACACAGCTCCTCTCCAGCCGCACCTGCAGGTGCAGGGCAGGGCGTCCACCTGGGGGGAACGCAGCTCCTGTCGCCCTCCTGGAGAGAAGGAGGCCCTGCTGGGAGGGGTCATGTCCTCCACTCACTCCCCCCTCCACGGGGCGCCTGCTGTCTGGGTGGCCTGAGTCCTTGGGTTCCCACCCAAGCTTGCCCCAGGGTCATTTCAGGCTGTCCAGCATCCTTGGCCGCCCACTAAGCAGGGAAGATCATCGAGGAACACAGCTGGGGGCCAGCGGGCAGGACACGGCCCGCCCACATGGCTGCAGAAGCCTGGGCTCTGCCAGGGCAGCCATTGCCCCCCACCCCGTGGGTTCCCAGGGCTCGGGATAGCGTGGCCACCACTTACTGAGTGTCGATGGCCTGCTGAGCCTGTGCTGGGCGGCCAGGGCTTTCTGTCCAGGCTCCACAGCTGTCCTGAAAAGCAGACAGTTGGATTCTGTTTTATTTCTTTTTAAAGAAGATTTATTAATTTATTTGAAAATCAGAGTTACAGAGAGAGAGAGAGAGAGCGCTTCCACCTGCTGGTTCACTCCCCAAATGGCCACAATGTCAGGGACGGGGCCAGGCTGAAGCCAGGAACCAGGAGCTTCTTCCAGGTCTCTTATGTGGGTGCAGGGGTTCAAGGACTTGGGCCATCTTCCACTGCTTTCCCAGGCCATAGCAAAGAGCAGGATCGGAAGTGGAGCAGCCGGGACGTGAACTGACGTCCATATGGGGTGCCGGCTTCGCAGGCGGTGGCTTTACCTGCTACGCCACAGTGCCAGCCCCAGGATCCATTTTTACAGAGTAGGCATAGAGATCAGGCAGGTTAAGGGCCAGGCTCAGGTGAGAGATGCATGCAGCTCTGTGAGTGTCAGGGCGGGAGCGCGTGCTGGGCAGAGTGTGGCGGAGGTGGGGAGGTGAATGAGGCCGGGGTGGGAGGGAGGGCGAGCTGCCCAGGCAGCAGGAACAGCATGGGCACGGGCCATGGCGGGGGGGGGGGGGGCGACACGGCCAGCACATGGCCCAGCAGGAAGGCAGTGCGCCTGGAGCAGCGTGAGGGGGAGCAGGAGTGCAGATGGGGCCGGTGCTGTGGCGTGGTAGGTTGAGCCGCCACCTGGGCTCCAGCGCTGACACACCTGGGAAAGCAGCAGGAGATGGCCCAAGTCCTCGGGCCCCTGTCATCCACACGGGAGTCCCAGATGGAGTTCCAGGCTCCTGGCTTCGGCCTGGCCCAGCCCCAGCTGTTGCGGGCATTTGGGGAGTGAACCAGAGGATGGAAGATCTCCCCTCCGCTCCCCTGCACTCCTGCTGTGACTACCTTTCACATTCTTTGAGAGGTCTTCCATCCACTGGTTCACTCCCTACACGTGCACAATGGCCAGAGTTGGGCCAGGCCAAATGCAGGAGCCAGGAGCAGGAGCCAGGAGCTTCTTCTTGGTCTCCCACATGGGTGCAGGGGCCCAAGCACCTGGGCCATTTCCCACTGCTTTCCCAGGGGCATTAGCAGGGAGCTGGGTTGAAAGTGGAGCAGCTGGGACTCGACTTGGAACTTGGATAGTGGGTCGCAATCAGCATCGCAAAGAGGGGCAGGGCACTGGACCCAAGCAGGTTTCCCTCGCCTTAGCTCTGTCGGCCCACCCGTAGTCACTGACACCCCAGCGTGGAGCGGCGGGAGCAGTTTCTCTCTGGGCTGATCTGGGAGCCGGCACTCTGCACGGCCCCCGCCCGAGGAGCCCTTTCCCCCTCCCATGGGCCCAGAGCAGCTGGCTGTGGCTCTGGCTCCCAGGCCTAATGGCCAAGCCGCACCTGAGCCCCCTGGAGCCCGCTCAGGGCCTCTGGGCCAGGCCCACACGCCTGCCTTCCCACCGTGGGGCACGCGGGCCCAGCTCCCTGCCTGCGTGGAGTCTCTTTTCCTAAAGCGGTGAAGAGCTCGCCTGCCCCAGCCCGCAGCCACGCGTGCTCTGAGCGGAGCGCACCCTCCCCCCCGGAGTCAGCGCCATGTGTCCAGCCCGGCCCGGCCCCTCCATCTGGACCCAAGCAAAGCTGCTGGGCAGGCCTGGCTCGGGCGCGCTGGGGCCGGGTAGTCCAGCTGCCGGCTGCCTCTCTGACTCCCGGATCAAACAGGCACATGTGGGCAGTGGCTGAGCCACTCCGGCATCCCGGGAGTGGGGAGCTGGGGTGGGGTGGGCGCAGCTCAGAGGGTGGTGATGACGCTGGAGGTGGGGGGGGGGCGCCACTTTCCCAGCATCCTGGTTCTTCCCAGGCAGGGCTGGACCCAGGACCAGGGGAGGGAGCCACGTTCTCCTCACCAGGTGTGAGGGGCACAGCTGCTTCCGGGGTCGCCTCAGGATCCAGATCCAAGCTCAGAGGGGTTGCATCTTGCCTGTGGTTGCTCATTACCCGGATGCTCTAATCCCTGATTCCCTGGAGTCCAGGGCTCCCTTCATTCTTTTTTTTTTTTTTTTTTTTTTTGACAGGCAGAGTGGACAGTGAGAGAGAGAGAGACAGAGAGAAAGGTCTTCCTTTGCCATTGGTTCACCCTCCAATGGCCGCTGCGGCTGGCGCACCGCGCTGATCCAAAGCCGGGAGCCAGGTGCTTCTGGTTTCCCATGCGGGTGCAGGGCCCAAGCACTTGGGCCATCCTCCACTGCACTCCCGGGCCACAGCAGAGAGCTGGCCTGGAAGAGGGGCAACCGGGACAGAATCCGGCGCCCTGACCGGGACTAGAACCCGGGGTGCCGGGGCTGCAGGCGGAGGATTAGCCAAGTGAGCCACGGCGCTGGCCCATAGCTCGTTTTGAGCCCACATTTATTCACTCAGTCAACAAATTCTTACCGAGCTCATCCCGTGTGCTTGTTCTATTACTGGGGCCCTGCCATCGATAGGGTGGCAGAAAAGGCCTCTTGGCAGAGGTGACATTTGTGGGACAACAGGATGGAATCAGTCGTGTGAGGATCCAAGGGCCGGAGGTTCCACAAATGGCCACAGCATGTGCAAAGGCCCTGAGGCTGGAACGAGGCCACTGTGGCTAGAGCGAAGTGAACAGAGTAAGGGCAGGGGTGGAGAGGTGAGCTCAGAGAGGTGAGGGGAGGCCAGACTGGTGAGGAGGTGGTGTTGACACTGGGGACCCCTCAGCTCCAGGCAGGTCCCTGTCTCCCACACGGAGAAGACCTCCACAACCCAGAACGCCTTCTCTGCCATCTTGGAGACAAGAAAGGCGGTGTGTCCCCAAGGCCAGAGCCAGGAGTCCGGGGAGCCGGGTTCTGGCCTGACTGGTTGCTGGACCTTGAACCAGTCCCCTTGCCTCACTTGGCCCTGATCTACCAGCGGTGAAGCAGGTGAATCGGACCAGAGGGCTCTCAGTTCTGCAGGTGACACCTGGAGCAGATGGGGACCAAGAGACAGCTCCAGGACTCAGTGTCGCCCGCTGCTTGGCACCTGTGCTGTGGACCCCTCCACAGCTGCCCCTGGAGGCTGTCAGGACGAGGACAACAGCACCCTCTGGCCTCAAGGGTCACAGCTCCCTAGGGCTTGGAACTGCAGGCCCTTGCAGTACAGATGGATGGTCAGCAGAGGGCGCCAACTGAATGGCCAGGGATCCTGGGAAGGAGGAAGTAGTTGATCCGGAGTTGGTACATAATGGTTGGTGCTGTCAGAGATTTCACTTTTGCAGAAACCGGGGACAGTGGGTATGGATCCACGTGGATTTATTTAACACAGATCAACCATGGCCGCTGCCACTCTGTGCTGGGCACTGTTATAGGTCACAGGGAGAGGGAAGCGATTTTTCACCTGCTGGTTTATTCCCCAAACGGCCGCAATGGCCGGAGCTGGGCCAGACCAAAACCAGGAGCCAGGAGAGCTTCATCCAGGTCTCTTACGTGAGTGCAGGGACCCAAGCACCTGGGCCATCTTCCACTGCTTTCTCAGGGCACCAGCAGGGAGTTGGCTCACAACAGCCAGAGCTGGGCCAGCCAGGCTGAAGCCAGCAGTCTGGAACTCAATCCTGGTCTCCGACATGGATGGTGGAGACCTAAGCACTTAAGCCATCACCTGCCGCTCCCCCTGGTGTGCATTAGCAGGAAGTTGGATTGGAAGCAGGGACTCAAACCAGGCCTCTGATAATGTGTGTGGGTGTCTTCACTGACACATAGATGCCTGCCTCTAATCAATTAATTTGTATGGCTCTGGTCTTGAGTGTTTGCTTTGATTGCAACTCCACACCTGCAGGGCAGCATTAAGAAAAACTGAGGGTACATCTTGGCTCAGAGGGACAGGCTGCTGCGATCGATTGGCAATGTCTGTCCGGGAGAGGTTGGGAGGCTGGCAGCGTGTGTGTTTGGTGTTTTCTGTCTCTTCTCTAGCGCAGCCTCATTACTGGACAAGTGACTAAATCAAGGGGCAGAGACGTCAAGTTCACTGGTCTCCAGCAAGTGTCAGAGCCAGGACAGTCGTGTGGCTGGCTGGTCACGTGGGACGGTGGTGCCAGCACCAATGACCATCCTGGTCCCCAGGGGCCTCCAAGCTGGGGGAGGGCGCTTAGTGTCCAGCCAGCTGGGTGCTGCTGCTGCAATGCGGGGTGCCAAAGGGGCCATGGCAGGGACCAAACGGCAGCCAAGCTGCGGCAGAACTGGGGCGAGTCCCAGGCCGCCAAATCGTGGGTTCACACGGTCATCCACAGTGCCCTGCGCCTGGCTGTGGGTGGTGGAGGGTGCTGAGCTGAGCACTGTGTGTGTGTGTGTGTGTGTGTGTGTGTTGGGGGCCAGGGGAGGCCTGCAGGTGCCTGGGCCAGAGTCCCAAATGGGGGTGGGGGGGCTGGCATGGGGCCGTGCGTCCAGGACCCAGGTATCTGGGGAGGAGCTGCCGAGGCCGCAGCACGGCGGGGGGACAGCGGGTGGCTCACTCGCCCTGGGGGAGCCCGCGAGGCCGCTTGGAGGAGGCTTTCCGATGTTCCCCTCTGATTACAACATGCTGTGTTTATTGCAGACGATTTGGAAAATACAATAAAACATTAAAAAATCAAGTTACACAAAGCCAGAAATCTCAATACACAGAGCGATTACTATCTGCATCTTAATCATAGAGCCCAAATGCTATTTGGTATTTCTGGATTTTCTCAGAGGAGGCCTCCACCCCGGGCTCGCCCATGACAGCGCAAATTCTCTGACTTACTGAGGGGACCCAGGGGCTGGGTCCTGCACTGCGTGTGTTGGAAAGGCGGAGACAAAGAGAAAGAGCAGTGGAGAGAGATCCCCCGGCACCCCCCAGATGCCCTGCAGCGGCTCGGGCTGCGTCAGCCTGAGCCAGAGCTGCTGAAAGGACCCCAGCGTGCCCCCAGGGTGCAGCTGCGGATTGGCGGGATCAGAAGCGGAGCCAGTACTCGAACTCGGGCCCTTCAGTGTGGAATCCAGGCTTCCCCAAGGCAGCGTCTCGGCCACTGGCACGCTCTGCGCGGCGGCACAGCCCCCCAGCTGCTTCCGCCGCCCACTCAGATGCGTGGCGGGCCAGCTTTCACGGGCACTCACAATCCGGGGGTTCGCGGCAGGCGTGATCTGTCGTGGCGCTGACCCGACGGAGCCCCTCCGGGGCGCCCAGGCCTTGCGCATGCGCGCCTCCCAGGGCAGCCCCAGGTGTCCCTGAAGCTGGTCCGATTGGGGGGAGGGTAGCTGCTAGGGGTGGGTGCGGGGCCAGGGATTGGCTGGCCACAGCCCAGGCCTGTGTGCAGGCGGGAGGGGCCGGGGCTCTCCCTCCCGGACTTGGCCACCCTGGAGCGGCCCTGGGGAGCAGGAAGCGGGTGGCGAACGTGTCAGCATCAATTGCAAGAGGCAGGGCCCACCTCTCCTGAGGACGACGGTCCGTGCCGCACTGGAAGCCAGGGGAAGCCGCACCGCTGGGCACAGGCCCAGGAGCAAGCGGCCGCTCATAAAGGGCCCCGGTGCGTGTCCGCGCTGCGCCCGGCCTGGCTGGGTCGTGGTTTCCTTGTGTCCCCCGCTTTGTGGGTGGAGAAAAGCTGGACTCCGTGGCCTGGCTGGGAATGCCATGCCTGAGATGCCAGGGCCCCGCCCCCTTTTGTCTGCTTTGCCGCCAACACTGAATTTCCGAGTTGGTCTCCTTAGTTCTCCCCGGGGTCTGGCGATTTCAGCAGCTGCAGCCGCGCCCCGCCAGCGCTGCTCCCCCCAGGGCCCTCCTCCTGGGTTCCTGCAGGCAGGAACAGAGATGGGTGTGAGGCCAGGGCGCAGCTGCCGCCAGCCCCAGCTACTGGGGAGGGGTGTGGGCGAAGGGCAAGCGACGATCGGTGAGCTGGTGCCAGCCCCCCACGGATAGGAGGTGCCACACTCCTGAGCAGGTGCGAGCTGGAGGGCACTGCCCAGAGGCTCGGCTTTGGGTGGGCGCCACCTCACAAGCCACGGCTCAGACTGCAGCCCAGGCTGGTCCCCTGATCCCGCCATGCCACTGTACGTGGCTGCCCAGGCCCGTGAAAGTCCCAGAGCCCCAGCCTGGAGCTGAGGTCCCTGTTTTAATCACCCAAGGTCTCTGGCTGTGTCCTCGAAGAGGATGAGTGAGTGAGTGAATGGATGAATGAATGCCTCCCCTTCCACCAGGCAGCTTAACCTTCACATTGCCCTTGAAACACAAGCCGGGCTTCTCTGCCATCTTTCTCTCTCCTGTGTCTCCTGGTCTACAGCACTGGAAGTTGGGAAGTGAAGTATTGAATGAATGAATGAACGAATGACAGCTGCCTACTGAGGGTTCGCGGCCGCTCCTGGCCTCCTGGGCTGTCTGTCTTGTGTGCTGATCTCCTGTGGCTCCTGGGGCTTCATTTCCACCTGCACCCTAAGCATTGGCTCCACCCCCCACCCAGAGCCCAGGCCAGGTCTGGAGGGTCTGAGGCAGTCTGTGGGTCACAGACCCCACCCCACATGCGTTGGGAAGGGAATGTCCTTTTGGGGGGTGGTGCATACAAACAGCACCAAATTTCATTCACTTTGATGCCAGAAAGGCTGATGGTGGGTGGACCCCGGAACAGCACTCAAGCCTACAAGAGCAGGAACAGCAGCCGGACCCCAGAAGCCCGTGTCGGCCTGGCTGAGCCCACCCTTGTCTCCGCTGGCTCCTTACCCAGGGGACTCACAGGGTGACTGGCTTTCGGGTCTCATGCTGGTCCCCTGTGGGGTGGGCGGCTGGGAGCAGGGCCCACCCTTAGAGTCACAGGGACTGGATTCCAGCCCAGCTCTTCTGTCTGTGGTCTCTCGGGCTTGTTTCTTTCGGTGTGGGGGAGGCCTCGACCCCCCAGGTGGTAATAGCTCTTGGTTGTCCCCACTCTCACCGCCGCCCCTTCTGAGACTCCAGTCGCGCTTGGGTTAGAAAGTTTGCTCCAAGGTCCCTGGGCTCTGCTCGCCTCTCAGGCTCGCTCCGCAGACGGGGCCGTGTCCATCGATTTGCCTTCAAGTTCACGGGCGCTTTCCTCCTGTGGCTCCTAGTTGCTGCTAAGCCCGTCTGGTGAATTCTTGGTTTCAGTTACATTTTTCAGTTCTAGAACTTCTACGTCCTGAGACCAGGTTTTGTTTTCCTGTTCTTTTTCCTGCCTCCGCACCACGGATAATCCACCAGACTCCGGATTATTTGACCTGCTTCTCAGGGCGCTGGTCTTGTGATGTCCAGTGACGCACGCACTGGCCATCACCCGGGGCAGGGGTGGGTTTGGTCTTTACACGTTGTCAGTGCGGACTTGGGGAAAATCCACGATGTTTACCCAGCCCCTCTTGCTTGGTGAGCCTCAGCCTCCAACCCCTCTCTCCTTGGTGGCTCTTGTAGGCTGGGAAGGAAGGGTCCAGAGTCGCCTCCCTCAAGAGCAAAGCTTCTGTGTGCTGGTGCCTTTGCTGCGTCGTGGGGCTGGGCGGTCCTTCACGGTGGGCGCCGTGCTGGGCATCCCAGCCTCTGCTCAAAGTCGCCACCCGAAGTCGCCGCTCGGAGCCGCCTCCAGAGCCGGGGGAATGAACACTGCCGCTGGCCACCGCTGCCCATCCCCGGGGGGGAGAGCTACTCCGGGTAGCAGCCTGCGCTCAGCTGTGGTCCTTACTTTGAGATGCTTAGCGGGAACATCCCATTCACTTCTGAGGTTCTCCCCAAACATGACACACTCAGCACGCAGGGCCCTGGACCGCGCTGGGACTCGGTCCCCTTGCAGCCCTGCAAAGCCAGCTGCGTTAGCCTCGGCCCCCGGAGTTGTCCTGGGATGGTCGCGGCTGATTTGCAGCGTAGCCTTTGTGGTGTTCACTTAGCTGCCTGCAAATGTTTGAAATAGACCTTGACATTTGCAACATGCTGTTGCCTTCTTCTCCCATTTTTTTAAAAATAAAAAACATTATTTATTTATTTAGAGGCACAATTACAGAGAGAGGAAGAGACAGGAAGAGAGAGGAGAGAGAGAATCTTCTATCTGCTGATTCACTTCCCAAATGGTCATAGTGACCGGGGCTGGGCCAGGTGGGCCAGG
This sequence comes from Oryctolagus cuniculus, assembly GCF_964237555.1. Taxonomy (NCBI): domain Eukaryota; kingdom Metazoa; phylum Chordata; class Mammalia; order Lagomorpha; family Leporidae; genus Oryctolagus; species Oryctolagus cuniculus. The sequence continues at coordinate 146,152,724 of NC_091438.1, forward strand.
TGGAAGCCAGGAGCCAGAAGCTTCAGTCAGGTCTCCCTCATGGGTGCAGGGGCCCAGGGATTAGGGCCATCTTCTGCTGCTTTTCCAGACGCATTAGCAGGGAGCCGGATGGAAAGTGGAGCAGCAGGGACTCAAACCGGTGCCCAAATGGGATGCCAGTGCTACAGGCGGCAGCTTAACCTGCTACACCACAGCGCCCCACACCCCCACTTTTTAATACGCTCAACCTCTCAAGATGGACGTGCGGGCCCCCTTGCCCTCTGCAGGGCTCCTGCTCGCTCTGACTTCCTGGTCTCTTTCGGCCGTGCTCTGCTGGGCTGCTCCTGTGAGCACCTCTGTTCCTTCCCATCTCCTGATGGCCTCCATAGCCAATGCTCGGCCGATTTCTCCCAGCGTCAGGGCGTGGTTCCGGGTGGCAGGTGGGGGCTGCTGCAGTGGGGGCTGCAGAGAGAGCCCTCCCAGGCCTGCTCTGGGCTGAGTGGCAGCAGAAACCTCAGAGGAAGGAGGAAGTAGTTTGGCTGCTGTCTACACCCTGTTAGGGCTTAACCCAAACCACACTGGCTTTTTTCTACATGATTTCTTGGCAACTCAAAAGACCAAATATGGTGACGAAGAAATGGCAGCCGCAGAGAGGCGAGGCCACTGTGGGAATTCAGGTCTTCCAGCCCCATGCAAACCTCGGAAATGATTCCGGGACTGCCGGCGTCACCCCGAGGGCCCGACAACCAGGGACGCAGGAGGAGGCTGGCCGGGGTCGGGGCCGGATAAGGGACTTTTGCATCATTTTCGAAAAAGAGGAATAGCCCAACCCTGGGAAATCACTGACCGACTGTGAGACATGGAACGTTCTAGAACCGACCGCAGCAGTTGAAAGCGGTGCTTCTGGGAACACAGACTTGCCCACCTGACTTCATTCCGCTTTTGATGCCATGACGACCGGGCGAGGGGTTGGCAAGAACGGGTGTGACAGCCGCCCAAGGAGTGTGCCCTGTGGGCACCCCCCCCCGCCACGGGCCCCTCTCTCCCTGCAGTGGGATGCGCCAGCTGAACCCCTGTTTGCTTGAGATCCTTCAGCGATTCCCCTCTTCCTGTCTCTTCTGGTGCCCCCGGGCCCTCCCCCCCCGAGGGTCCCTCCCTCACTTGGGCGCTGGCGAACTCCCCATTCCCCCAGACTTGGTTTCCACATTGCTCCCCCAGGTGGGCTTCGGCTTGGCTTGCGCCGTCCACCTCTCCGTGCCAGGACCATTCATGCGGGGCTTCGTTCACTGCAGGTGGAAGGCGCGTGGGTGCAGGGGCCAAGCACTTGGGCCGTCCTCCGCTGCTTTCCCAGGCCAATTAGCAGGGAGCTGCATCGGAAGTGGAGCAGCCGGGTCTCAAACCAGTGCCCTTAGGAGACCCCAGAGGCTGCTGGTCGCCTCCTCCTTCCTCAGTGACCCACCTCAGTCTTCCCCACGGCAGCCCTGTGTCTATTCAGAGGTCATTTCTCACATCCATCTGGTAGCAGACGGGACCAGGTGACTACGTTTGTGGCCCAGTGGATGTTGCCGGGTGGGGTGATTTGGAATCTCTTAAAGGCGGTTCGGGCAGCTGGGGTCCCCCACTTCTGCCCTTCCTCGACTTCCTTCCTCATACCTGGACTGCAGATTTGATGGCTGAAGCACCAGCAGCCATCATGGAGCATGAGGCTACCGTGAGGACAGAAGTCTTGTGCCCGGGGTGGGGGTGGGGGGATGATGAGGGAGGAAGAGAGCAGGAGCCGGAGAGCAGGTGCCCCACCATGGACAGCACCCTCTGCCTTCATCCTCCCAAGGCTCGCCTGCACAGGTGCTGGGTAGCGGGCATTTCCTGCAGGGTGGGGGGAGCGGGGGACCACTCAGCACAGCATGGCAGGGACAGCGCCAACGTCAGGGCCAGACCGCACACTTGTAGGATGTCTCAGCTGCACCCCACAAGCTCAGGTTCTTGCTGGGCCCCAGCTCCCTTCCTACTTGGAGCAGGTGCAGCTTTGGGCCTCCTTCGGCCGGGGCCACTGGCTCTGTATCCCGTGTCACCTGCGGTTGCGCTTTTCCTCTGTCATAGATCAGGTCCTTAGATACAGTCTATTCCCCTGATCAAAGCTAACTCGGGCTGGCGGGCTGGGGCCACTGCTTTCCAGATTTGCAGAGTTTCCCAGGAGGGGCCCAGGAATGTCTATTTTTATTTGCAAAGCAGAGTGAAGGGGGAACAGACAGAGGAGAGAGAGAGAGAGGGAGAGAGAGAGATCTCCCCCCCGCTGCTTCATGCACAGGCCAAGGCCTGCCACTGACCACAGGAGGGAGGCAGCCCCTAGGATTTCTGATTGGCAGCATCAACAGGAAACCAGAGGCTCTCCGCAGGGCCTCACAGTCTGGAAGCCGCCCTGCACGGGCCCTGGCCCAGAGGGGAAACCGAGGCCCAGGGAGAGGAAGAAAAAAGAGTTCTCCAGCACTGGCAGCGAGCTGTCGCGTCTAGTGAACCACGCGGACCAGAGGGAAGGCAGGTCCTGTGGGGTCTGCATTCAGATGAGGACAAGAAAGTGGGAAGGGCAGCTCAGGCTAAGCTCTCAGGAACACGGTGCAGGTGCACGTGGGCGGAGTCAGGGCAGTGCTGCGGGGATGACCGCGGGTTCTGTTTGTGCTTTGCACGCTTGCTGACAACACCTTATACTTGAACTTGGGGTCAAGGAGAAGAAGCCACCCCCGGAGCCGGCAGGAATACTGAGGACTTACGCTCCAGGGCTTCTGCACCGTCTCCGGCTTTGTGGCCCCCCCCCCCCCCCCCCGTCCTTGGGGCAGGTGAGACAGTCACATCCTTGCCTGCTTCCCGGAGCTCCAAAGAGCTGCTGCCGCCCTGGGAACCCTGGTGCTCCTGGTGCTGCCCGGGCCCTGCAGCCAGTGTCGATGCCCAGGCTTGGGACCGCAGGGGTTCACCCGGTGCATCTGGGCACCGACACCTGCAGTTTGAATCTGAGGGCACCCAGCTGGGCTGCACGCCGTGGTGATGAGAGCCATGTGCGTGGGGAGCGGTCCGTGGCTCGGGAAACGCACACAAGTGGTAGGGCCGCCTCTGGCTGCAGTGACAGGGGCTCTGTCGTCCAGATGTGTGCGGCCTCTCGGTCGGCTCCCCGCCCCGCGGCACCAGGTGGGGGCAGCTCGGAGATCTGCAGGGTACAGGGCTGTGGCTGTGGTTCTGTCTGTGTCTGTGCAGACGTGGGCAAGTCACTTGGCCTCTCTGGGCTTCTGTCCGTCACCCACGAAACCGTGGGGCAGAGGAGGCTGACTGCTGAGGTCCCTTCCAGGGCCGACATTCTGGGAGCCACGTGGCCGCTTGTGGGCAGCTCCAGTCTGCAGAGTCTCCAGGAAATCTGGGGGTGCTCCTGAGTGGACCTGCATGTGCCACTGGGCAGAGGGACCCTGGTGGGGGTGGGGGCAGGCCCTCCGCCGGGTCGGCAGCCAGTCTTTCAGTCGCGGCTCTCGGGGTGTGGTGGGCACAGGTGACTGTGTGCCCCAGATATGAGCTCTGTTTTTGCAGAATGCGAGCTTCAGAACTCAAGTTCGGGTCCAGGGCAGAATCTGACTCACAAGGAGTGACAGAGGGACCCGGGCGGTCACGTGCCCCTCGTCTGTTTCAGAGAAGGCACCAGAGGTCTTCCCACCCTGTGACACCCCCGGGGCTCTCTGCCTGGAAGGACCCATTTTCCAGAGAGGGAGACTGAGGCCCAAGGTTGCAGCCACTTGCCAAGGTCATGACACAGCTGCTTGGAGTCTTCTCTCCACAGAGCCTTCTCTCCGCTGTTGCCTGCCCTGGGCTGTGCCCGGCCACCCCGCCACCCCGCCACCCACATGGCCTTTTCCGTCCTCCTCACCCTGCCTCGGCTCCCCCAGCCCTCCCGTGCCAGCCATGCCACTGCCTCCCAGGGCCACTCAGCTGGAGAAGCGCTCGCTGGCCGGGGCCCTCCTGCCTGGCGACCCGTGGCTGCAGAGAAGCCCTGAGCTCTGTTTTCCTGACCACCCCACGGCCACTGTTACCTCCACTTAATAAAGCTGCCCAGGAGCCGGGCATGGGTGGTCGGCGGCCGAGGGCTGCGCGGGCCGAGCTGGAAATTAAAAGCAGCGGCCGAGAGTGGGTTTGAGGATGGCAACAGGAACCATGAATATTTTACAAGAAACCGGAATTATTCATGTTTCAATAAAAAAAAAAAATAAAAACCAACCACCGCTGCCCCCCCCTCCCCCCCACCACCACCATGCGTGCGACGGCGCCACGTGACTTCGAGCCCGCGCGCAGCGCTGCGGTGCCCGGTGCTCTCTGCGGACCCACTCAGCCCGGCTCCGCTTAAACCGTCCCCGGCTCCCCAGCCCGCGGCCGCCCGCCCTAAGTGGCGGTGGGCAGCGCTGCATCCGCCCGGCCGGCCCGATAATTAGCGCGGGGCTACGGGCGGGCGGAGGGATATTTCTGGAAGACTATTTGCGAACTTCCCCCATCATCATCAATCACGCGGGGCAGAAGGAGCGAGGCGAGCGTTCTTACCTCAAGCAGCCTCTAATGCAAAAAAGCTATTTACTGGGCGGGGCGGGGGCTGGGGCTCCTGCTGCCATTACTATGGAATACATAATAGCATCAATAATTAAGTATAAATTGGATTTAATATTTTATGCTGGCGACATGTAATTTACACTCTACCCGAGAAATCAAAGGTCATGTCTGAAGCAAAGGAGCCCGGGGTCGGGCCTCCGGCGGGATTAGCGCAGGGCCCCCCGGCCTGGCAGCTGCAGCCCGAGACCCAAGCGCCGGGGGGAGCTGGCTCTGCCAGCCTTGGGGACCTGCTGGGCTCCGGAGTGCGGCTTCTTTAAAAGAGGCCTCAGGCCTCCCTGGGGGTAGCGGTGGGGTGGGGGCGGGGGTGAGGAGCCAAAATGGAGTGGATGCTTTAAGCAGCTCTGGGAGGGGGGCACCGGGCACTGTGTGGGGAGACCAATGCCTCCGCCCCTGACACCCAAAGGCAAGGTGCACCTGCTGTGTTGGGAAGCTGGCAGGGTCCTCCTGGGGAGCCCATGGTGGGGACAGCCAGGGGCTGCTCTGACCTGTGCAGGGAGTTGTGGGTAGGGGAGTGCATCACCCCAGACCTCTGGGTGTGCCCCAGAAATGCAGTGTCTCGGCCTGCCCCTGTCCTGTGTGGTGCTCAGAGCCGCCTGGCAACCGCTGTGGGTAGGCTGGGAGGCTCAGCTGCACTGCCGGAGCCAGTGCCAGGTCTGGGCGGCGAGGCGAGGATGCCTGGGCTGGCAGGGCTGGGGCTCCAACAGGAGAGGCACACCCTTTTCCCAGCCCCTCCCATAGCGCCCATGGCCTCTGGAAGATCCTGTCTCCTGGCAGGGCGAGGCCACGGCCAGCACCCTCTCCCTCTCCCTCTTCCCATCCCTGCCTCACTCCCCGTTTCACACCCACCCCGGCGGTGCACGGTGACACTGTCCCCCTGTGCCTGTGCCCTCGGCCTGGGACGCTCCTCCCCCAGACACCCCCACGGTTCCTCCTCCCTCTGTTCAGATCCTGGCTGCTGCCCCCTCCCCCAGCTCCGCAGTCCTCCTCCTCAGGCTCACCAGCACCCGCACCTTGATGGAAACCTCCCCTCCCTAGAAGGCCAGCCCAGGGCCCTCACTGCCAGGTCCCCAGCACCTAGAATCCGGCTCGGTTCACAGTCGGCGCTCAGTGAATACCTGCGCACTGAAAGCTTCTGGTCAACCCCGAAGCATAGGACGGCTGAGCTGGCGCTCCGCACGCCCGCAGGCCCCGGCCGGGCAGGGGCTCCGAGCTTGCCGGCTGCCTCTTCCCGTCTGCTCCGCAGCCCACGTTCTGTCTCCTCGGGGCCCCGTGCGGGGTCTGTCTCCGGCAACAGCTCGGCAAAGGAGTGCTCAGTGGACGCCTCCCCGCCTGGACCACAGGAAGCAGCAGGATGGTGGCCTCGGCTCGGGAAGCCAATGGGGACAGAGAGGGCCTGGCCGGACTCGCAACTTCCAGAAGCTGCGGCCGCTGCCTGTGCTGTGGACGCGGCCCCAGAGGAGAGAACGGGCGGCACCTCAGCACACCTCCCACGCCCAGGGCTGGGCAGGGAGCCGAGCCGAAGGAACCCAGCAGAAGGGCCCTGTCCCCTCGTCCGTGTCCTGGCAGGGGGACCGGGTGGGGCTCCAGAGCTTTCCCAGTGTGGCCAGGCCCTGGGCTTGGCGTGCAGCATGGGGATGGCTGAGGTTCATGGAGGGCCACTCGCAGCTTTGGTGTTCTGCAAGGGGAACTCACTGCCTGGTATCCCCGCTTTTCAGAGGGGAAACTGAGGCACAGGCAGCTGAGTCCCCTGCCCGGGGGCACACGCAGCAATGCCGAGGTGTGTCCTCACCCTTCAACCTGGTGTGGAGCTGGAGCTGGGTGCTGGGTCTGAACCCTTGTCCAAATGTGGGGGCCAGGGAGGGGCACTTTCCGTGCTGGGGGACCTGGAATGGGCGGAGCGCCCCTCCCTCCTGCCCCCAGGTGTCGGCATGATGGTGGATTAGTGCCCTCCCCGCTGGGGGACCTTGGGCAGCTCACGTCCCCTCTCTGGGCCCCCAAGCCTCGCCCGAGGGGGCGACACAGGCTGTCCAGTGCCCTCCCAGCTGTCCGGGCCTGCGGGCTGTGTGCCGGCCTCCATGGGCACCTTGCTCCACCCCCCTCTGTCTCCTGCTGCAGGTGCCCACTGGCCGGACCCAGTGGGGGCTCAGAGTGTGGACCACGCAGGTCAGCCCCCAGGCCCAGTGCAGAGAGGCGGAACCTGGGCTGGGGGTCAGCGTTTGCTGAAGGCTGCAAAGGAGGACGGGCAGAGGCTTCTCCAGGGCGCCCCAGCAGGTGCCTCTCCTGCAGGCAACTCAGCCACACGGGGAACCTTCTTGTGCCGAGGTCGGGGTGGGAGTGGGGACATCCGCCCAAGGGACATGGTCACACCTGAATGATCACAGAGCCACAGCATCCCAGGTGGAGATGGCTGGAAGGACGCCGGGCTGGCTTTGTCACTGAACTGCTCTGCGTTTTAGCTGCCTGCTTTGCTCAGTGGACATCAATCATCCTCCAGGGGTGGGGCCTACCTGGATCCTTCTGCTCTCGATGACCCTACATCTGCAACCCATTTCACAGATGAGGAAACTGAGTTCAGGGAGCTACAGAGAGCTGCTCACAGAGACACACCTAGTGACAGGCAGAGTCGGGACGCAGGTTCCCCATGGGCTACCCCACCCCACAGCCCAGGAGAGAGAGGAGGTGACCTGGGGAGGGAAGACAGTGAGATCTGCCCCAAATCCTGGCTGTGCACCCTTGGGCAAGGCAGGCAACCTCTCTGAGCTTCTGCTTCCTTAGCTGTCAAATAAGGCTCGTGAGACGCGCCTGGCAGGAGTGTACTGAGTGCTACAGGAACAGGCGTCCGACAGCAGCGTCTGGAAGACACTCAGTCCGGGGAGTTAGTCTGAGCCAGAAGTGGGTTGTTTGTCTACACTTGCTATTTTAGAACAGCCTTGGATCTGCAGAGTTATTCTGAAGAGTGTGCAGAGCGTTCCTGGGTGTCCCCAGCCTTGTTAATGTCGCGTGCTGTGTGCCGTTCGCCATAGTTGGCGCGCACGGGTTGATACACTGGCACTAACCGAGAGCCATCCTGTAGTCCCATTGCCTCGGTTTTCAGGAAATAACTTTCCCAGGTGTTGCAAGGTGCCGAGGCCGGCAGCAGCCTCCCCAGCCCAGGCCTGACAGGGACATGGGCCTTGTAGTGCTTCGGGCTCTTGGTGTGGAGCCTGGCGACGGGACGGGCAGCCTGCAGTCAGCACAGCCGAGCCGGGGTGTGGCGGGGCCGCCTCCCCCCACGAGTCTCCTTGGCAGGAAGCTGCTTGCCCCCGGGCTCTGGTTCGCTGTCGCTGCCTGACACAGCCCATTCCTTGTGGCCGCTGTGTTCTGAACACTGACGGGGCTCTGCTGGGCGGTTCTTGCTCAGGTGTCTCGCGCAGCTGTGGTCAGAGTGAGGCTGGAATCATCTTGAATCGTCATTCTTCAACCTTGTGTCCGACAGTCACGGCCGGGGCCCACTGGGAGCCTCCACAGGGCCTGCTACCTGTGGTCGCTCCACCAGGCCTAGGGCCCCCAGAGAGCACCGTACCCGGGTGCCAAGAGGGAGCACCACAAGATGGCCACGTGGCCTCCAAAGTCACATCCTGTCCCCTCCACTGGCATCTCAGCCCCTTCTCCCAGGATCAAAGCAGGGGATGTGGAGGTCATGGCCATGGAGGTCATGGCCACAGGTGAGGAGAACAGGTGGGAAGGGCATCGTTCTAGGGGCTTTGCAAAACACGATGCGCGGCTTCAGATGTTTTGCATAAAAGGACAGTTGAGGTCCCCTCCACTTTCCTCTCTCATGTCTGGGAGATCCGTGGCTCCCACATTGCTCTTCTGCCCTGAAGGCTGCAGCCCCCGGTGCTCAGAGCCGTCTTCCATGGGACAACTATGGCTTTGCAGAATGGGGGTGACCAGGGCTCCAGCACCTGGCCCAGAGCAGCTGGTAGGACCTTGGGACACTTCCCAGTCAGCCGAGCTCCGTGGAAGGGCAGCAGGAGGCATGGGTGCACGCAGCCCAGTGCTCCGTCACTTGGACGGTCAGTCTCTTCCCCGGGCCACTGAGAGAGCGGGAGCAGAAGCCAGGCCTCTCGCCAGTGCTGGTGGGCATGGGGCTTCTGCCAGTCCAGGGACGTGGAGAAGGAAGCTCCAGGGAGCAGCCGTGTCAGTGTTGGAAGCCTTGTGCCAGCATGGGGCTGGGGCGGGATGGAGAACACTCCCCACCCCCAACTACGTGGCACTGGCCCCTGCTGGCATCAGGAGGCCGATCTGGGCTCCCTGCCTCGATTCTGGGTGGGCCTGTGACTGGGGAGCACAGTCACCCTTGTATCCTTCCCAGACCCATGGGAGGAGGGGCACTCCAACCCCCAAAGTGTCATTTTCCCAAAGGACATCAGCGTGGTGTGGGAGTTCTGCCAAGGCGGGGGGTGGGGGGCACTGTGTCCTTGAATGAGCCTGGGCAGTGGATGAAGAAAATCTCTCCCAAACGCAGGACTTCTCAGAGCACTCAGGCCCGTGGCCCTCCAAGAGGGAGCTGCACCTGCTGGCCACTGAGCCTCCTCCACCCCAGGAGACTGCAGGCTCCGGGAACGCCTCTCGAGAGAGGGCGCTAGAGAGCAACTTGGGTGACAACAGGGAAGGGATTCTTTTTTAAAAAAACATTTGTTTACTTGAAAGGCAGAGCAGTACACACACACACACACACACACACACACACAGGTTTCCATCTGCTGGTTTACTCTAAATGGCCACAACAGCCAAGGCTTGGCCAGGCTGAAACCAGGAACCTGAAACTCCATCCGGGTGTCCCACATGGGTGGCAGGGACCCAAACGTTTGAGCCATCTCAGGTGCATTAGTAGGGAGCTGGATCGGATGCAGAGCAACTGGGGCTGAATCTGGTGTGGGTGCCGGCGTCCTAAGCCGCTGTGCCCCGCCTGCTGGCCCCGAGTGCAGGTGATGTTTTAGGAAGCAGAAGGAAAGCAGAAAGCTCATGGCAGCCAAGGCGTTAGCCAGGGAGCCGCCCTGATGCTGTCGCTACTGCAACAGAGCACAGACAGGAGTCCTCGTGGAGTCCCCTGCGGCCCTGGGCCCGGAGGGGCGGGACAGGCAGGCCTCTGGGGCCGGGGCCTCTGGCAGCTCCGCCCGGAGCCTGGCCTGCGGGCTAATGTCGCCTTAATGCTGTGGTCGGGCGGCCACGTGGCCGGGCTCCCTAGGCGGACAGGCCCGCATAATGGACGGTTCAGACCCACCCGCTGACGGCTCCATTAAATGTGGTCGATTTTTTTTTCTGGTTCCCGGTGTTTTAAGCTGAGTGTCTCTGGGCAGGCGTTCAAAGCCCCGTTCCAGAGCTAATCTCAGAGGCAGGGACGGAGCAGGGCTGGCTGCATTAAACGGCTAAATCGGGCGCCGGGTGGGCGGAGCTCACTCGAGGAAAGAATAGCATCGCTGTGGTCTTGGCCTGGGTCAGCGGGGCTGGCTGCTCTCCCTGCCCTTCAGGCTGTCGGGGTGGGGGTGGGGGAGGTGCTGAGCAGAGGGAGGGGTGCGGAAGAGCAGTCCCAGTGGGAGATGATGTCGAATCTGGGGGCTGCATGCTTTTGCTGTGTGGCTGCCAGGCTATCGCTGGCCCTCTCTGTGCACTGGTTTTTGGGTTGGGATTCACTTCTTTGTAGGTGAACCACAGATGGCTAGGGAGTGGTCTGGGGAGTAGACAGTCCCTGTTGCTGAAGGCCACCAAGACGCTGGGGAGTTGGGAGAAGCTTGGATGCTTTGGAGGCCTTGGGAGAAAGTCTGGGCTGGCCTGCGGGGCTCATGGCCAAAGTCTGGGGGTCCAGGCAGGCAGAGGCCCCAGCAGGTCTGGGAGGAGGGCCAGGGTGGGCGCTGACGGGGAGTCGGGGCAGGACACTCAGGCATCGGGGCCCAGTTCCCTTCTGGCACTGAGGAGCCTGAGCCCCGACTTCTCCTGCCCCAGTTTTGGGATCAGGACCCCGGGGCAAAGTCAGAAAGTCAGCACAGGGTGGGCAGCCCCTGTTGCGGGGGAGTGGGCTGGGCGCTGCAGCCCCACCCCCCGCCCGAGTCACACCCTGCAGAGCCGCCAGCTGCCAGGGCAGCCACAGGGCGGGTGGGGGGGGGGGCAGCAGTGAGGCAGGCCTGAGGCAGGAGCACCTGCAGATGCAGGGAGGGGCCGCAGGGACGCAGCCGCCGTCCGAGGGCCTCTGGGTCAGGGACTCGCTTCGCTTGGCTCCACGTCCCTCCTCCTCCCCGCTGTCAGGGGCTCTGTCACCCCCAGTCCCCGGGTGAGCGGCATCTTGAGGTGGGACAGGGCTGGCTGGGTGCCTGGGACTGCGCAGGATCAGGGGGCGTCGTCTCTCAGCCGTTTGGGCGCCAGGCCGGGCGGCCTTGGCCAGGTCCTCCGCTCTGTCTGGGTCTCGCCTTTGCCCGTGGACGGCGGGCGCGCTGGGCCTAGGCTGGGGACCCTGCCCGCGTGGTGGTCCCCAGTGGCGGGGCTGGGCACCTCTCCAGAAGCACCCTGCCCCTGCTCTTACCCAGCGGGCTCTCCTCTTGGCTTCACTCCTGCCACTGGACCACAGAGCCATTATTACATGTCTGCTGTATACCACACTGCATTGACCGGGTCCCTGAGGCCAGGGGGTACTTGGGGGACACAGAAGAGACTCCCAGGAGAGGAGGAGGGGCTACTGTGCCCAAGTGCCCCCGGCTCATGGCCTTTCAGCCACACACACAGGTCCAAAGGCTCGCGGTACTGAGGTCAAGCTGTCGGCAGGAGCGCGATCCTGCCGGGGGCTCGAGGGAGAACCTGTGTCTTGGCTTCTCCCAGCTTCTCCGGGCAACCACACACTTGGCTCGTGACCTCTGGGCCCTGTGTGTAAAGCCGACAGCCTCGGGCCAGCATTGTGGTGCAGCGGGTTAAGCCACCACCTGTGACCCTGATACCCATATCAAAGCACGGGTCTGAGTCCCAGCTGTCCTGCTTCTGATCCAGCTCCCGGCTGTGCTGCCTGGGAAAGCCGCGGAAGACGGCCCAAGTCCTTGGCCCCCTGCACCCGTGTGGGAGACCCGGATGGAGTTCCTGGCTCCCAGCTTCAGCCTGGCCCAGCTCCGGCCATTGTGGCCACGTAGGGAGCGAACCAGCAGATGGAAGACCTCCCTCCCTTTCCCTCTCTAGGTCTGTCTTTCCCTCCCCTTCTCTGTGACTTTCCCTCCCCTTCTCTGTGACTTTGATTTTTTTTTGGTCTAAAGACCAAAGACTCGGGGCTTTCGGAGGCCACGACCCCGTGCCTCCTCGCTTCTGAAGCAAGCACGGGGCTCGCAGATCGGCCCAGGCAGGCGCCGCTTGGAGCTCGTCTCTGGCTCACAAACCCCGGTGCTCCCCGTGAGTGGCTCCGCCATGCTGTGCAGACCTGAGCCTGTTGCCTCAGGGCTAAGTCCAGGACCACAACCAGCCTGGAGTGCGTCCCCGGGGGCCGCGTGTTGCAAGCCCATCCCCACCAGGAGGTGCTGGGCGTGGACGGGTGCTGGGGCTGCGGTGGGTGGGGCGGGGCCTTTTGGGATGCTGTCAAATCACTGGTGGCGGCTCAGCGAGTGAACCTGGCAGGTGCACGAGGCCGGAAGATGCACACCTGCAGGTGCCCCCCCCCTTACCATGCGACACCCGTGACAGCAAGACGGCCGTCCCCTGAGGCGGCCCCTCCAGAGCTGAGAGCCACCATAAGCTCTTTGTGAGTTTTCCCAGGCTCAGGTATTTCACTTTACTCACATGAACCTGACGAACCCCACCCCCAGGCACCCCGGGAAGCCTGTGTTCTGCTGAGTGGGGAAGGAACGTGCAGCCAGCCAGAAGCTGCCATGAAGGATAACCGCAGACGGTTGTCAGGAAGAGTGTGGGGGGCAGGGTTGTGCGGGAATAACACGAGGTCAGCAGCTAAGCTGAGCCCTAAAAAATGGGAAAGACCAGACCCGGGACAGAGCTGGATTAAACTGTTGATTAGAGCCGAGGGAGTGGCATGTGCAAAGGCCCTGTGAAAGAAAGGAGCTGGCTCATTGCTGAGCCCAGTGTGTAGGCGGGGGAGGAGTGGGGAGGGAGGGGGGAGGGAGGCAGGGCCAGACCTGGCAGGAGTTTGGCCCGGGGGCATGATAACTGGGTTTATGTTTCGGCAGCTCCTTTGGTCCCAAGTGGCAGGTGGGCTGGAGCTGGGTGGGTTACGGTTCCCAGCTGCCTGCTGTGCTCCCCATGGGAGGGCTGCCCGCTCCTGCCTCAGTGACAGCAGCTCAGCCTGGGGCCTGCTCTGGCCAGCGAGGTGTGAGTGTGAGTGACCGGGGCCACGGGCGGAGCTCTGCGGCACTGTGCGATCCATGTCATCTCACTCACTCCTCCAGAAGAGCGTGGGTGTTCTAGAAGGAGGCTGCGCCCTGGTTACAGAGCGATGTTGGCAGGGATCAGAGCTGCACCCAACACTCAGGAGACAGAGGTGTGTGCTGGCTCCTGCAAGCCTCCGAGAGCACGCGGACCAGGGCTGACAGTGGCTCAGGGGGCAGCAGGGCGACGGCGGTCGAAACCAGGGCCAGGAACCCCATCCAGGTCTCCCACGAGGGTGTCAGGGACCCAAGCACGGGGCCATCTTCTGCTGCCTTCCCAGGTGCATGAGCACGGAGCTGGGTGAGGAGCAGAAGAGTCAGAACCGGAACAGGTGCTCTGATGTGGGATGAGCATCGCAGGCAGCAGCGTAACCCACTGTGCCACAGCGCCCATCCCAAGGCACGAAATTTTGGAGCCAGGCCAGGGGCTCCAGGCAGAAGCGCTGTACAGGAGGAAGCTGCGGCAGGAGTAGTGGCACAGGTCGTGGTGGGGGAGGGGCCGTGTTTTGGGTGTTAGGGACGTTTGAATGTCTCTGAAAAGTCACCTGCTGATGGGGAGGGCAGGAGCCTGCAGGCTGAGTGGGCCGATGCCAGGGCCACAGAGGCCAACGCCGGGGCCGGGAGCAGCTCGAGCCCCTGCTTACCGCGGAGTGGAAGAATCTGACTTCTCAGAACCTGGTGCCATGCGCGGTGCTTTCCAGGCAGTGCCCGCTTCAGCTCTGGTGACCCGGGCTGGAGGTCAGAACCCTTGCATGGAAGTGACAAAACAGCACGTGCCCGCTGGGCGGGTTTGACCATCATCGACACGTACACAAGGTAGACTACAGAAGTCCCCACTGAGACACGCCCAGAATTACCCACTTACCTGTCCATTTTTTTTTTTTTACAGGCAGAGTTAGACAGTGAGAGAGAGAGACAGAGAGAAAGGTCTTCCTTTTCCTTTGGTTCACCCCCAAAATGGCCGCTATGGCCCGTGCGCTGCACCGATCCGAAGCCAGGAGCCAGGTGCTTCCTCTTGGTCTCCCATGTAGGTGCAGGGCCCAAGCACTTGGGCCATCCTCCACTGCACTCCCTGGCCACAGCAGAGAGCTGGCCTGGAAGAGGAGCGACCGGGACAGAATCCGGCGCCCCGACTGGGACTAGAACCCGGAGTGCTGGCACCGCAGGTGGAGAATTAGCCTAGTGAGCCGCGGCACTGGCCACGTATCCATTTCATAGATGAGAAAACTGAGGCTCTGAGGTTCTGCCAGGCACTTTGCATGTATCATCCCGCATTTTCTTCCCGGAACCCTTGGAGGCGGGAGGCTTGCACGCTTACTTTGCAGCCCCGGGAATGGCCCGGGGTCGAGTGCAGGTCTGCTGCGACCATGTCTTGTGTGTCACCTGCCAGTCGCTCTTGGCTCCCAGGCCCGAGTCAGGAGCTGGGGGACAGATGTGCAGGGGCCAGGCCCGGGCCGCTGCTGTGGACCCTGGCGGGGGGACAAGAGGACCATGCGGCACTGCCGACAGTCTTGTGTGCGGAGCTAAGTTGCTTGTGAGTCGGTTTTTCTGTATTTAAGGTGAGAGGAAGGGAGGGGCAGTGCAGTGAAGTCTGAAGCGACAAGGAGTCCCCAGCCCGGCTCCCTGTCCCAGCTCTGCCATCCCGGGCGCCCGCCCATACCTGTGTGCACCTTCCACTGCCATCCACGGGGCACGGAGCAGGGACTCAGGACGTAGAATGGGGTAGTACTGTTTCCGGAGTCCGGGGCCAGGCTGACCTTTCACCTCTCTGGCCGCAGCTCTCTGGACCCTTCCCCTTGCAGTGTTCCGGCTGCGCGAGCCTTCCCCCAGCTTCTTGAATGGGCTGACTGTCCTCCACCCCAGGGTCTCTGCACGTGCGCTGTCTGTTTTGTCTTCGGGTCCCATGCCTAGTCCATCAAGGAAGCATTCCCGACGCCCGCGACGGAGTCCAGCGCTCCCAGCGGAAGCCCTTCTGCCACCCCGGGCTGCCCACGGGGTGAAAGCCCCAGTGCACACACCCAGGGGAGCGAAACGTGGAACGGGCCTTGCTTTTCTGCTTCGTTGATGGCTTCGGCCTTGCACTGACACCGCCCTGGTCCCGCTGGACTTGTCGCAGCCCGGATCGGAGGTGGCTCGAGGTCTCCCACTCTGCTCTTCGCCAGGCGGCTTCATGAGTCTGCATCCTTGGCCTCTTTTAAAGATTGATTTATTTATCTGAAAGGTAGAGTTACAGAGAGACAGGCAGAAAAAGAGAGAGAGAGAGAGAGGCAGAGAGAGAGACAGAGAGAGAGGGGTCTTCCATCCACTGGTTCACTCCCCAATTGGCCACAACGGCTGGAGCTGCGCAGATCCAAAGCCGGGAGCCAGGAGCTTCTTCTGGGTCTCCCACGCAGGTGCAGGCGTCCAAGCACTTGGGCCATCCTCCACTGCTTTCCCAGGCCACAGCAGAGAGCTGGATCGGAAGTGGAGCAGCTGGGACTCGAACTGGTGCCCATATGGGATGCCGGCACTGCAGGTGGCAGCTTTACACACTATGCCACAGACCACCTCTCCTCTTTTTTTCTTTTTATGATTTATTTATTTGGAAGGCAGAGTGATGCACACACACACACACTTGTTCATTATCCAAATGCCTGCAACAGCTAAGGCTGGGCCAGGCTGAAGCCAGGAGCCTAGAATTTCCATCCACATGGGTGACAGGAATCCAAACAGTTGGGCCCTCCTCCACTGCTTTCCCAGGTGCATTGGCAGGGAGCTGGATTGGAAGGGGAGCAGCTGGGACTCGAACCTGCACTCGGATGTGGGACGCCGGCATCATAGTCAGTGGCTCACATGCTGCACCCCAGCGCTGGCCCTGCTTCTCCCTCTACAGTGTTCATGGCTTTGATTTCTTTTTCTTGTCTGGTTGCTCTGGCTCGAATCTTCTGTGCGGTGCTGATCAGAAGCAGCGCTGGCACACACCCACACGCTCCCCCGACCTCAGCAGGGGGCTCTCGGTGTTCGACCACTGGGCAGGATGTCGGCTGTGGGTGTATGCCGAGATCTTCCAGGGAACTTCCCTCTTTTTAAAAATATGTGCTGGGGGTGGGGGGTGGCACTGTGGTGTAAAGGGTAAAGCTACCACCTGCAGTGCCGGCATCCCACATGGGCACTGGTTCAAGTCCCAGCCGCTCCACTTCCGATCCAGCTCTCTGCTATGGCCTGGGAAAGCAGTGGAAGATGGCCCAAGTCCTTGGGCCCCTGCACCCACGTGGGAGACCCGGAAGAAGCTCCTGACTCCTGGCTTCGGATCCGCGCAGCTCCAGCCGTTGTAGCCATTTGAGGAGTGAACCAGTGGATGGAAGCCCCCTCCCCCCCATACCCCGCTGCTGCCTCTCTCTAACTCTGCCTTTCAAATAAATAAATAAATCTTTTAAAAAATAAATATGTGCTGGGGCTGGTGTTGTGGTGCAGTAGATTCAGCCACTGTCGGTGACACCAGCAGCCCCTGTGGGAGCGCTGGTTCGAGTCCCTGCTCTGATCCAGCTCCGGGCTACTGTGCCTGGGAAGGCTGCAGAGCCACCAACGCGGGAGACCCAGATGGAGCTCCAGGCTCCTGGCTTCATCTGGCCCAGCCCCAGCCATTGCGGCCATGTGCGGAGTGAACCTCTCTCTCTGCCTCTCCTCTCTCTGTGTAACTCTGACTTTCAAATAAATAAATACATCTTTAAAAAAATTATGTGCTAAAAGTTTAAAAACATGAATGGGTATTGAACTTGACCAAATGATTTTATATAGATATTAGATGATTATATAATTTTTATCCTTATTTCCTTTAGTCTATTAATGTAGTCAATTATAATAACTGTTTTTTTTAATGGTTATGTGTTTACCTAAAAGGCAAAGTGACAGAGATGGAGAGGGTGAGAGGGAGATTTTGCTGGCTCAGCCCTCAAACACCTGCAGCAGCCGGGGCTGGGCCTGGCGAAGCCGGGAGCCAGGAATTCCGCGGGGCTCCCCGACGGGCAGCAGCGACTCCACGCGGCCGTAACCCGCCTCGCAGGTGCGTCAGTAGGAAGCTGGGCCCGAAGCGGAGTGGGACTCCAACCTCGTCGCTCAGATGCGGTGTGGACCCCAGGTGGCCTCTGAGCGCCCCCCCCCCAATGCCACAGCAGCTGCCCGCTCACTCAGCCAGTCCTCTCCCCACCTGCGACTCAGGTAACCGCACACACGTGCATTTGGGCTGCTTGTATGTGGCCAGGGCTTGTTCTATCTCATTCGACCCGCGCAGATACTTCCAAGGAGGACACGTGTTCATGCGCCCGGTTCACCGAGGGCCGCCTGAGCCCCAGAGGGGTGAATTAACCGTGGGAGAGCTGGGCCTGCCGGTTTCCTTTGTCCCAATGCTTTGATATCGCACAATTTGTGTAAGATTGGCATTGTTCCTTCCTTGTATGTTTGGAAGAGTTCACCATTGAATTTTCTGTGTAGGACTTTAAAAAGGTTGTAGGGTGGGGGGCAGGGTTCATTTTTCTTTAAAATATACAGAACTTTCCAGATGTTCTGTTTCTGCTTTTGTCAGTTTATGGTAATTAATTTGCTTGAGGAATTTTTCCAGTTCGTCTAAGTCAACAAATTTATTGGTGTAAAATTTTACACAATAGCCTCTTAATTAAAAATAAATTTTTTAAAGATTTTAATCTGCTCTCTCTCTGCTTCTCCTTCTCCACTATGTAATTCTGACTTTGAAATAAATAAATAAATCTTTAAAAAAGATTTTAATTGAATTATTTGAAAGGCAAGTGACAGAGAGAGAGAAACCGAGAGAGAGGCGAGATCTTCCATCTTCTGATTCAGTTCCCAAATGGCAAGACCAGGCCAAAGTCAGAACCCAGGAGCTCCATCCGAGCCTCCCACGTGGAGCTGTGAGTCTCCCATGTGAGGTCTGGCTCTGTTTCAAAGTCAGGGTCAAACCCCCTCCGGCATTGCTCGCTGTGTGAGCTTGGAGCATCAGACCGGAGCTCAGAGCACAGCTCGGGAGCCTTGTCTGCTTTGCCAAGTGCCACACCACCCGTTCCAGGAAGCAGGGACACAACAGTGGTTGTGATGTGGTCCTTCTTCACTGCTGTATAGTATTCCACTGCAGGATTGCATCCCGGTGGATCTCTCCAGCTCCCGCCGATGGACATTTGGACTTTTTCTAGTTTGATTCTTTCAAAGCATGCTCCTGTGGAACAGCCTTGGACCCATCTGCACACCACAGCTGTGACCTTATGCAGACCAAATACATTGTCTTTAGGAGTGAAATTGCTGAGTCTCAGGTTGGGTGCCTGTTTACCAGGAACAGCCGTTTCCTATCACTGCTGTAACTGATTCCCACCGTGATGGCTTCAAAACACACACATGCATTGTCCTACGGTTCCATGGGCAAAAGTCCGAGACGGGTCTCACCACAGACATCGTGATGTCAGCAGCGCTAGGGGCCACCTTTCTCCTCCTCTTCCTCCTCCTCTTCTTCTTCCTCTTCTTCCTCCTCCCCCTATTATTCTTCTCATCGTCGTCCTCCTCCATTGAAAGGCAGAGCTACAGAGAGGCAGAAGGAGGGAGGGGGTTCTTTCATCCTCTGGTTCACTACCCAGATGGCTACAACAGCTGGAGCTGGGCCAAAGTCAGGAGCCAGGAGCTTCTTCTGGGTTCCCCACGTGGGTGCAGGGGCTTAAGCACTTGGGCCATCTTGTACTGCTTTTCTCAGGCCACAGCAGAGAGCTGGATTAGAAGTGGAGCAGCTGGGACTCAAACCGGTGCCCATATGGGATGCCAGCACTGCAGGCAGCAGCTTTACCCGCTACACCACAGCACTGGCCTCAGGTCCTTCTTCTTTTAAAAGAGATTTATTTTATTATTTAATTGAAAGGCAGAGTCTTACACACACACACACACACACATCTTCCATCCACGGGTTCACTCCCCAATAGCCACAAAAACTGGGGCTGAGCCAGGCTGAAGCCAGGAGCCAGGAGCTCCATTCGGGTCTCCCACAGGTGTGGCAGGGGCCCAAGCGCCTGGGCCATTACCTGCTATCCTCCCAGGTGCCTCAGCAGGGGGCTGGCTCAGAAGTGGAGGAGCCGGGACTCAAAACGGCACTCAGATACGGGCTGGCAGCCTCGTAGGCAGCAGCTTGCCCTGCCACACCACAACACACCCCGCAGAAGCCCCAGAGAGGAGTGGCTGTCCTCACCTCTTCCAGCTTCTAGAGGCCGCCCCAGGCCTCGGCTCGGAACCCTTTCCTCCGACCCCAGGGCCAGCGGCGTAGCAACTTCGGATCCCTCTGAGCGATGCGCCTGCGCCTGCGCCTGCGCCTGCGCCTGCCTCCTCTGCTCGTACAGACCGCAGGGCTGCCCTGGGCGCACCTGGGTGATCTGGGCTCGCGCGCCCCTCTCAGGGCCACAGAGCGGCAACCCCAGTTCCACCTGCGTGTCATTTCCCCGTGGCCCGGCCCGCGGCACAGTCGCAGGTTCTAGGAGTTGGGTGGCACCAGCGTTTCTGGTGGCGGGAAGCATCATTCCATCCACGCGGCCCAAGGCGCCCGAGGTGGGAGGCTGCGTGGCCTCCGAGGGCGCCAGCGGGACAGGCCCTGCCCCCGGCTCTCGCCAGCAGCTGCTTTGTATAGTTTCCAGGTGTTTTCTTCACTATTTCTTCTTCTGAAATCGTTTCTAAGGCCCATGAAATTGCAGACATCATCCAGACATGCACCCGTTACCCACTTTTACTTGTACTTGGCGTGTGTGTGCGTATGTGCGTGTGGGTGGCTCTGCGATATTTTATCACACGTGTGGATTCGAGGAATCCTCGCCGCAGGATAGAGACCCCTTTTAACCCCTCATCGTGGTGCTGGGAGGCCTCTTGTGGGTAAGAGGAATGGCCCAGGGCCAGAGAATGTTCTGGGGTGAGGCCACAGGAGAGACCTGGTGAGGGTCAGGCACCCGAGGGGCCAACGGGGGGACGGGAGGTGACCCGGCCCACGGCAGTGCTGCTGAAGGTCATCTTGCCCTTGGCCCTCGGAGCGCACCTGAGCAGGCAGGCAGACAGGCAGCAGGGAGGAGCCAGGACTTTAACTCTTACAGATTAATCCCGCCAAGTTGCAACAATATTGATATGCTATTAGTTTCCATCTTTATTCATCCCCAAGCGAGGAACGAACGACTCCCCCCAGGCCATTCATAATTGAAAAGTGCTTTTAAGGCCTGTAGGAGTTGAACACTGAATTCTGCGAGGTGCCTGCTTTATTGTGCCTGCAGTCACCGATGATACATCTGCTCCCTAATGTTCCTTAAGGACAGGAGCCCGAGCGCTGTGATGGATGGGCTGGCTGGCAGGCAGCGCGCGCATTAGTGACTCCGGCAGGTGCGCGGAGCTATCGGTGGGCGACAAGGGCAGGGCTGCCGGCTGCCGCTCGTCTCGGACGGTGCTCAGCGTTCTTCCCTCCATTCAGCCATTCCCTCTATGCCCACTGGGCACCGGGCTCGGTGCTGGACACAGACGTGGGTCAGACCCAGACGCGGCCATCAAGGAGCTCCTGGGGGCCTGGCAGTGCCGATGCTGGCGTCCCACCCCCGAGCGCCTGGGTTCCGTACGCCAGCTTCCTGGTCATGCGCACCGGGGAGGCAGCAGCTGATGGCTCAGTCAGCCGGGTCCCCGCCGCCCACGGGGGAGACCTGCAATGAGCTTCCGGCTCCCAGACTTGGACCTGGCTCAGCTTTGGCTCCATCTGGGTCTCCCACAGGTGTGGCAGCGGCCCAAGTGCTTGGGCCATTATCACTGCCTTTCAGGCACATTAGCAGGGCCTGGGTCGGAAGTGGAGCAGCCGGGACTGGCAGCAGCATCTGAGAGCGAGCCTGCAGATGGGCGTTCTGTGTCTCTTAAAAAACAAAAACAGGTGAGCGCAGGGCCAACCCCCACTCCCCCAACCACATTCACACAAAGACAGCAACAGCAGAGGCCTGAAGATGGGGGAGGAGGGACTTAGCACAGAGGGCTGGGGTCAGAGGGCACCACTGGGGGACTGAACTTGCAGGTGCTCCGGGCAGAGGTGGCAGCACAGGCACCGGTGTGGGGGCGTGACCCAGCCCGGGCCCGGGTGAGAGACAGCCCCAGCTGCAGCCCTGCTGATGCGAGCCCTAGACCCGTGACAGACAGACAGAATGAGAAGGATCCTGGGGGCACACCTGACTCCACCCCCATGCCTGTGCAGGCAGCTGAGGCCCCAAGAGGGGAGGGGCAGGCTCGTCTCACAGCTGTGGACGGGTGCCCTCAGCTGCGATTCTTACCACAGCCGTGGCCTCAGAGTCCCAAGGTTTTTTTGTTTTTGTTTTTGTTTTTGTTTTTTTTTTTGACAGGCAGAGTTAGACAGTGAGAGAGAGAGAGAGACACAGAGAGAAAGGTCTTCCTTTTCCTTTGGTTCACTCCCCAAATGGCCGCTACGGCTGGCGTGCTGCGCCGATCCAAAGCCAGGAGCCAGGTGCTTCCTCCTGGTCTCCCATGCGGGTGCAGGGCCCAAGCACCTGGGCCATCCTCCACTGCCTTCCCGGGCTACAGCAGAGAGCTGGACTGGAAGAGGAGCAACCGGGACAGAATCCAGCACCCCGACTGGGACTAGAACCCGGGGTGCCAACGCCGCAGGCAGAGGACTAGCCTATTGAGCTGTGGCGCCCGCCTCAGAGTCCCAAGTTTAACTTTGGCTTTGACCTTGGGGCATAGTTTATCGTTCTCTGAAAATGTGGATTCAAGACATGAAACTTGAAGTCTCCTTGTCTTCCAGATGCTATGGACACCAAAGGGAGAAAAGATCTTCTTTAAAAAAAAAAAAGTACTTATTTTCATTTTATTTGAAATGTGGAGGGAGGGAGGGAGGGAGGGAGGGAGGGAGGGAGGGAGAGAGAGAGAGAGAGAGAGAACAAGAACGTCCATCCACTGGCTCACTCCCTAAGCACCTGTAACAATCAGAGCTAGGCCAGGCCAATGCCAGGAGCCCAGAGCGTCCTCTGGGTCTCCCGTGTCGGTGACAGTCCCTGGGCCATCCCCTGCCACCTCTGAGGTGCCAGCCAGGAAGCTGGATCGGAAGCCGAGGAGCTGGGACCCGAGCCTGGCATGGGGACGTGGGACGTGGGCATCCCGGGCAGCGTGTTCACTGCCCGGCCGGACGCCCGCCTCTGAGAAGTCTAATGCTGGGCACTCACAGCTGTTCAGTGACGCGGGGGCGGGTGGGGACTTAAAAATAAGATCGAGCCCCGCAAAAACAGGCGCCGGGGGGAGGCCAAGATTTCCTGTGCCCCGTGTCTGTGCCTGCTGGGGGGTTCACCCCCACCCCCGCTCCGCAGGTGAGGAAGCTGAGGGCTGCAGGCCACACAAGGGGGTCCAGGGCTTGAACTTGGCTGTTTGTTTTCCTTAATCCCAAAGCCATCTCACATTGCACTGTCCCTTTGGGGGCTTTGGGGACAAGGTCAGAGTCACACACAGGACAGAGGCCCCCTCTCCAGCTCCCAGGAGCCCTTGGGCTGGCTTGCAGTGTCACAGCCTTGTCATGTGACCACACGGTGCCTGCTCATTTGCTGTCCCCAACCAAGGGGGCCACTGGTGGGTCTTTGTCCAAAGACCCAGGGTGGAGGCAAGTGGGCAGCTGGGAGGGGCCACCAGGAGGGCAGGAGGGGCGGGGCCCCATGGTAGGCCTCAGCCCAGCACAGGTGGGCCAGCCCCTGGTTCCTGCAGCGGTCACAGGCTCCCTCCTCAGCTGGGGGAGTTCCAGTCCCCTCTTCCTGGGTGAGGCTGAGCAGCTCCTGGTCCCCTCCTACACCCCCAGGGGGCATGCGGGGGGTGGGGTCAGCAGCAAGCAGCACGGGTGCCCCGCCAGCTGCAGAACCCAGCTTGGTCGCCCTCAGCGGCTGCCTTAACTCAGACCTCAGGCCCGGACGCCTGGCCAGGCGCTGGCCCCTGACTCAGCCGTCCGCCCCGAGGCACCACCAGCCCTGGCCTGGACCAGGCTGGCCCAGCAGCCCCGGGTCAGCAGTGGTGATCCCCAGCTCCGCCCACCTGAGATGTTCTCTCCTGCAGGTGCCGCACCTCTCACAGTGAGGCCTGTGTCCCTCAGTCCCCGAGTGGCCGCTCCTTGCCCCCCAGATTGTAGTTCAAGGGTCACCTCCCCAGAGAGGAGCCCCCACCCGTGGAAGTGTCTGGGCCCCATCACTCTCTGCCACGTCCTGGCCTCACTCCCCCTCCCACCCCATGCAGAGAAGCTGAGCTTAAATCAGGGAGCAGGCACCCCTGGGCCCAGCTTTCTCATCTGGACGGTGGAGCTTTTCTCTCCCTAGGGCCTCGGCACACGGACAGCCTCAGCGCCAGGTAGCCGATGGTTGCTGGGCCTGAGCAGGTTGCTCTGAGTGGGTGGGCGCCGGCCGGAGCAGACCGGGGGAGTCCTGGTGTTTGTCCCACTAGGGGCTCGGCCTGGCCCTCACTGGCGCCGGGAGACTCGGATTCTGGTCCCAGCAGCTCCCTGTTGCCTGCGTGACTTTGGTCTACTCGGCTCCCCTGTCTGAGACGTGAGCAGGCGCGTTTCTCGTAAAGACTCAGGAGTGGACTGTGGGAAGCTCTTCCCGACACAGACGGGGGGCACACACTTGGGGGTCGGACGGGCCTGTGTTCTGCACAGCTGGGAGACTGCAACGTGCTCAACCTCTGGGCAGTGTGGCCCCACCCAGCAATGGAGCCAGCAAGGACGATGTTCAGGGCCCCGCCCGGGTGCTCACAGGAGATGCCGGGGCGGGGGGGGGGGCAGGCAGCAAAGGAACAGTCCCAGCCCTATGTGGACAGTGGCCACATGCAAGAAGCCCAGGGCATTGTGAGAACTAGCAGAGGGCCCTGCCCCAGACTCTGGGTCAAGGAGGCCTTCCTGGAGGCAGTGGCATTGAAGCTGAGACCCAAAGGGCCAGGAGGAGCTGGCTAGTGATGCACGTGAGGAATGGGAGGAGTTCCAGGCTGGAGGAACAGCAGGTGCAAAGTCCCCCCCACCCGACTCCCTGCAGGGTCCTGGCCGATGGTGGAGCCCCGGGGTCCTCACAGTGGCCCACCAGCATGTGTCTTGGTGCACTGGGGCCTCTGGGTCCACGCGTTCTGCAGCCTCGGATTTGAGCGACCAGGGATTGAAAATCCTTGGGGAGAACTTGTCTACACTGCACGCGCTCAGACCTGCCTGGTCATTGTTCCCTGAGCGTGGCAGCACAGCGCTGTCTCCGTAGCCTGTACGCTGCGTGAGGTGTTAATCCAGAGGCAAGCTTAGCCATGCGAGGACGTGTGGTGGTTACACACACCGCAACATCTTGTTGCATTTTTAGTTTCATCTCATTTGAAAGGCAGAGAGATGCACAGAGAGACAGACACAGAGCGATCACTCCCCAGCCGCCCCAACAGACAGGGCTGGGCCAGGCGGGGCCAGCAGCCTGGAACTCCATCTGGGGCTCCCCTGTGGGTGGCAGGGGCCCAAGTGCCTGAGCCGTCATCTGCTGCCTGCCAGGGTGCGCAATAGCAGGAATGGAAGCGGAGGAGCCGGGACTCGAACCGGGCACCCTGCTATGGGATGAGGGTGTCCCCCATGGCGTCTTAACTGCTGTACCGAGTGCCCTCTCCTGCTCCAGCCTGTTTTAGGCTCTGAGCATGCACAGATTTGGAGGGTCACAGTGGCCCTGAAACCCATCCCGGGTGTACATGGCAGACTGACTGCCCCGCAGAGCGGCGTGGGCGTGGGCGTGATCCTTCGCTGCTGTGGAGGCTGGGAAGTCGGGGCAAGGCGGGGCAAGCGGCCCCTGTGAGCACGCGCTCCCTGGCCGCTGCCGCCTTCTCTCTGCTTCGTCACATGGCGGAGAAGCGATCGCTCCCTTCGCCTCTCCTTATAAAGCCACCAACCTCGGCCCGACAAGCCTCCCCCAAGGCCACATCCAGCCACAGCCCTCCGCAAAGGTCCCGTCTCTGAACCATCACGTTGGGGGTCACGGACTTGGGGGACACAAATCAGTCCATGGCAGCCCCTGTCGGGGGCCTGCGGGCAGGGCAGGGGCACTGGGAGCTGGGAGGACCCTTCGTGGCCCTAGGAAGGCAGGTGCTGGGTCTGGGACACCGTGGTGCATGGTGGGTGCTTGGATGCACTTGTCTGATGGAAGAAGAAATCTTGCTCACTCTGGGAGAAACTGAGGCCAAGCTAGGGCAAGGGGTGCATCCAGGCTCCCACCGAGGGGTCACGGCCGAGCTGGACCAGAACTGCCCCTGGCTGCACTTTTTCTTCCACTCCCACATCATCCTTTCAGTCAACAACTATTTATTAAGCACCTGCTGTATGCCAGGATGGTGTCTCCGGCTCCCAGCTTCAGCCCGGCCCAGGCCTGGCACTGAGGGCATTGGAGTAGTGAACCAGTAGACGGGATCTCTCTCTCCCTCTCTCTCTCTCACTCGCTCTCTCTCTCTCCTTCTCAGATACAAGAGCGCAGAGACACAGAGCTTAATTTTCCTCACTGAGTGTGGACTGAACTTGGGGATCCCTTCCAAGCACGTCGAATGTGCCGGAAACGGTGGCCTTTGCCTGCTGGGGACGGGTGACGAGGCTCGCTGCGGTTCCGGCTTGCCCTGTCTCCGGTCACCTGCTCTGGGGAAAGCCACAGCTCCGGGGAGCGGCCGCTTAGTGAGAAACCTGCCAACCCCTGCCAACGGGGCGAGGGCTGAGGCCTCGTGCACCTGCTGGGGAGCTGTCGTGAGGCTGCAGCCCCTGCGGACCCAGAATGGAAATTGCTCATTGGTTGATTTGAAAAGCAGGGAGGCAGAAAGTGAGAGAGAGGGAGAGAGGGAGAGAGGGAGAGAGGGAGAGAGGGAGAGAGGGAGAGAGGGAGAGAGGGAGAGAGGGAGGGAGAGAGGGAGAGAGAGAGATTTCATCTGCTGGTTCACTCTCCAAATGCCTGGAACAGACAGGGCTGGGCCAGGCCAAAGCCAGGAGCTCCATCCAGGTCTCCCACGTGGGTGCCAGGGACCCAGTACTTGAGCCATCAGGGTCTCACGAGCAGGAAGCTGGAAGCGAAAGCAGAGCCAGGACTCGGCCCGGGTGCTGGGACGTGGGACGCAGGCGGCACAAGAGGCCTCTTTCCGCAGCACCCAGCGCCTGCCCTGCCAGCTGCCAGCTGCCGTCCTGCCGGCGCCCTTGTCTAAAGGTCTGGGCCAGAGTCAGCCACTCCTGGCCCATGGAGATTGACTGGGAGATAAAAATGTTTGCTGTTTGAAGCCGCTGCATTTTGGGGGGCACTTGTTATGGAGCAATGGAGACAAACACAGAAGGGGAGGAGCCAACCACGGGGATACCTGCCCGGGGCGGGGGTGGGGTGCTCAGCAGCAGAAGCAGCAGGTGCAAAGGCCCTGCGGCTCCATGCAGGAAGGACTGAGACCTCCACTGCGGCTCCGCCCACTCGGCCCTCAGTTTCCTCGTTTGTCATCCACCCCCCCGGGGTGGGGGTCTCACCAGAGGAGAAACTGGATGGTGAACCCGGGAAGGCTCCCAGAGGACGGGGCCTTGTTCAGCCACACGGCCGGGCTCGGCCACCTCCAGGGGCAGGCCTGCTGCACTCAGCTGGTGGCTTTCGTGTCGTGGCTGCTGGCCCCGTTTCTTGTTTCTTTTTTCAGATTTATGTATTTATTTGAAAGGCAGAGTACAGAGAAAGAGAGAGGGCAGAGACACCGATATCTTTCATCTGTCGGTTCACTCCCCAGATGGGTGCAGTGGCTGCAGGGGGGACAGGCCGAAGCCAGGAGCCAGGAGCTTCCTCTGGGTCTCCCACGCAGGTGCAGGGGCCCAAGCACTTGGGTCATCTCCTGCTGCTTTCCCAGGCCACAGCAGAGAGCTGGATCAGAAGTGGAGCAGGCGGGACCCCAATCAGCACCCATGTGGGACGGTGGCGCCACAAGCGGTGGCTTTACCCGCTACGCCACAGCGCTGGCCCTGGCCCCATCTCTGAGCCGTCCCAGACCTGCGGGCCCAGACTCGGGGATCCTCTTGGGCGGCCTGGGGCTGTGCAGCTGGCGGAGACCCCTGCAGCGCTCGGGCCTTGGGGTCCTGCAGCTCCTGACCTCCCTGAGCCTCTCCGCCAAGACCTTCGCATCCTTCAAAACTCACCCCAGCCATCACCTCCTCTAGGCAGCCCTCCCTCCTGCCCCCTTCCCCAGAGCCCCGAGTCAGACTTCCTGGCTGCAGGGCCATCACCGGGCCAGGCTTTGGCTGCTACCGCACAGAGGCTGCCCATGGTGTCTCCGGAACCTGGTGCCGGAGGTCTTTGGTTGGCTGTGTGGGTGTCTGGGGCAGGAGAGCACGTGGGATTTACTTGCTTAGGAAAGCCCTGGAGCCGTCTAGGCCCTGGGACTCTCGCAGGGAGATGCTTGGGCAGATAGATGGGTACAAAGACGGAAAGAAAGCCGGAGAGAGGGCGGGGAGAGGCTGGCAGGAGACCGGGAGAAGAGAGGAGGTGTGGGAGGGGAGTGGGGAGACAGCCAGGAGGAGGGCTGGGCCGACGCGGGAACGGGCGGGCAGAGCGCTCCAGCCCGCGAGGCTCCGTCTGCCCAGACAGGAGCTGCAACCTGCTGCGGCTCCCCGCGGGCCGGCCGGGTTAACCAGGCCCCTGTTACACCAGCGCCCGCTTGTGCAGCAGAAGCAATTAGAGCTGGGGCTGGAAGCTTCTGCCGCGGAGCCCCACCTGCCCTGTCCCGTCCCATTAACTTCCAATTCGACAGCCAGCCCCGACCTGCAATGGATAATGAAAGACATTCAAAATCTATCCAAATGGCATGAGTATTGATTTATTAATGCTGGGGAATGTTGCTCTAATTGAATTGAGATCCAGGAAGTAAGTTAATGTAGCTGACGGTGCTACAGGAATTGAATTACCCCAGGGCCTACAATTATTACCTTCTCACTCTCTCTGTTGTCAGTGGGATAAATAACAAATCAATTGACAATTCACCCTGGTGGCAAAAAAAAAAAAAAAAAAAAAAAAGCCCTCCGAGCTCTGGACCGGGACTGGGGAATGGGCACAGGTGAGGGACGGGGAGCTGCCTGGAGGAGGAGGAGTGGGAAGGGGAGAGGAGAAAGCAGGCTGTCTCCACGCTGAGAACCCCACCCTGACCCTGGCCGCCTGCCGGCTCCTCTGGTCCTGCGGCCAGAGCACCGTCACTCGCCAGCCCTGGCTGGGCGGCCACCGCTGCCCACGAGAGCGTGCCAGGAGGTGCTCCAGGGCCCGGAGCAGCGAGGACTCGCCCGAACCTCCCAGTGAGTCTCCCCGAAATTCTCACCGCCTCCCCGGCCGCGCCTGTGCTCCCCCGGAAGCCACTGCAGGTTCTGCCCCCGCCCCTGTCCTGCTCCCTCCTGCCCCCTCTTCTCTGCCTTCCTGAAGACCCTGTGGCGGGGGCGTCTCCTGGGCAGAGGCCCTTGTGCCCCCGATACAGGACCTCTCTCCCCCTCAGCTGGCCACGGAGGGGTGCCTGCAAAGATCTGGAAACTTCTCAGAGGAAGAAAGTCTTGGGTTTGCTTCTTCGCGAGGAAGAACCGCAGCTCAGCACCCCTGGCCCCGGCCCACGTGTCTTCCAGCTCTCTCCTGCCGTGGGGCACCTGCTGGGGGCTCAGGCCCCTGTGGAGTAGAGGACCGTGGACAGAGGCAGCCCCGGCTCACAAGCCCGGCCTTGCTCTGCGCCAGCTTTGTGACTGTAGACAATCAGGTTCGCAACCTGGAGTCTGGACTTCTCCACCTATGCAAGGGGAGCAAGGCCCCCAGAGGCTCATGGGAGAACCCGAGGGTTGACAATGGCCAGGGGCTGGCGAGCATCTGTCTGGGAAGGAGCTGCTCGGCCAGACGCCTCCCGCCGTGGCTGTGCAAACGGGAGTGTGCCAGGCGGCCCGGCCGGCCGCGTTCTGGTCAAGACGAGAAGGGCTGAGTTAATTAAATCAACAGCTAACAGCGTAGGTTACCCGCAGGAGTGAACTGCAGTGCCCCGAAAACCACTGACCAAGGCAGGGCTGGGAAAGAAATGAAACCACAGTTGGAGGAGAATGGAGGGGAGATCGTCAGCTCCGCAGCACCTCGGCTGGCCACAGGTATCAGAGCAGTAATTGGTCTTTCACTCAATTTGGCTGTGGCAGTCAGGGCTGGCTGTGGCTTCGGGAGCCCGGCGCAGCGGCTGGGCGGGAAGCTGGCCACAGGCTGCAGGAGGAAGCGCAGGGCTCAGCGGGCCGGTGTGCAGAGGGAGCGTGGAATTGGATGGGGGGGGGGGAGGATGCACGCCGGGCTGCGGACCGTGTGGCATGGAGAGGGCTCGTGCTGGGCTGGGCTCAGGAAAGCCGTCCTGGTGCCCACTTGGCTCCCACGACAGCTCTAGCGAGAGGTGGGGACCCCAGGTGCTGGACGGCCCTCGCCAGCCACAGAGTCAGCTCCCGTCTAGAAAGTGACCCCTGGACTCTGAGCGTGGCGCTCAGCAGAGGCCAATGAAGCCATTGGCTGGAATGTGCCCAGGCTCCAGGTCTACCCTGTGCCCCAGGGCCCAGGGCTCTCACCCCGTGGCTCCTCTGGGCCTGACCTGCAGCTGCTGGGGCTGGGGGCAGCCAACCCCCCCAGTGAGTGCCCAGCTGTGCCAACCAAGCAGAGAGAGAGAGAGAGAGAGAGAGAGAGAGAGATTATCCACCCACTGCTCCACTCCCCAAAAGGCCACACAGCCCAGGTCTGTACCAGGCTGAACCCAGGAGCCAGGAACTCCATCCGGGTCTCCCACGTGGGTGGCAGGACCCCCAGCACTCGGGCCATCCTCTGCTGCTTTCCCAGGCGCGTTAGCTGGCTCCCAGCATGGATGTTAAAGTTTCACAGAGGGCGAGTGGCTGCCTTCTGCAGCAGCCATTGCTCGCTTCTTTCTTCCACAGGTAGCCCGTGGAGACGGGGACCGAGTCCAGCTCCCTCACCTGCTGCCCGCCTGCTGGGCACTCTCATGGACCCAGGAACATGGAGCCATGTATCTGAGGGAGGTGTCCCCCCGCCACTGGAGAAGGGTTCAGTGGAGCCTGCATGTGATTATGGAGCAGTGGCAGCCCCTGTGAGCACCTGGAGGTTGGGAGTCAGGCCGATGTGGTCTCTGGGCCTCTGAGTCCCACACCCAGACAAAGGCCCACACCTGCTGGGCCCCGCAGGCCTCTTCATCACCTGTCTGTGTCCTGGGCTCACCAAGGAAGCGTCAAGGCACAGGGTTAGGGAGGGACTGGCTTGAGGTCCCACAGCAGTCAGAACCAGGGCTCCAGGTTGTAGCTCTCGTAGGGGTCACACAGACGGCAGGGAAGCCACAGAGCCAGCTGTGAGGCGGTGCTGACCCCGGCTCCTGTGGCAGGGAGGCAACAGGGAGTGCTGGAGACTGAGGCTAACTGGTCCCGGGGGGCGGCGGCCCCTCTGCCCCGTGCAAGAGGAGGCTACCCCTCTCCGAGTCCCAGAGAGAGCCCCTGCCGTGGCTGGCCCGCGTCCCCCGCGTGCTCTCCACACCAGGGGTCAGACTCTGGAGAGGATCCTGCCGGTTCTGCGTCAGGGCTGCTTCCTGAGAGCCCCACCGCTCTGCCCTCTCTGCTTTTCCCCGTCGTGGTCCCCGGAAGCTGCCCCCAGACAATGAGGCCGCGGCTGTGGGTGGGGAAATATCTCGGCTCCCTCCCTTGCCGCTGGGATGTGCGTGCCTCCCAGCATTCCCGGCGGCTGGAGCGCCAGTCGTCCACAGCTGTGCTTTGCTGGACGCCTTCCCTCCCTGTTCTCACTGCCCCGCTTCCTCATCACTGTTTCCTGGTGTCGTCTCCTAAACAAACCTCTCACAGTGGGCACACACACTCGTGTGCTCACACTCTATCGTGCGCACACGCACACTTGCACACACACTCGTGCACACCTCTCACTCAGCTTGCTCACCCTCTCTGCCCTACCGCCAGAGCTGCCTTCTGGGTGGAGGGGCGGTTGGTGGGCTGTGACCTGGTGGAAGGCAGATGGGGCTGTCGGTGTGCGTGGGGTCTGGGTTCCGTGTGCCGCACTGGAGGCCCAGTGGGGACTTGGCAATTCGAGGCCGAGCATGGGGGCGCCCTGTGTCCTGGGAGCTGTAGGAGCAGGTTTCCTGGGCAAAACCTGGTGAAACTCAAAACACACCTTCCCCTCACCCCGGGGACCTGGCCCTCCCTTTTCTAGAAATCACCAGAACGTCTGGCACTGCCGGGGGCGGGCGCCGCTGTCAGTGCTCTGTGCGTCCGCAGTTTGCGTGCTCAGGGGTCCTGAGGCAGGTGCACGGCCACCCGCCCGTTTCCAGTGAGGAGAGAGAACGCGGTGAGGCCGGCCTGGGCAAGCTCACTCAGCTGCACCCTCCCGAGGGAGATGGGATGGCGGGAGCGCACCCACGCCCTGCTCTTCCACGGGGGCAGCCGCCGGGGCGGCCCAGAGCCCAGCAGTCCTCCCGGCTGCCCGGCGTTGCTGCGTGCTTTGTACCGACGCGTGCGACATGGCTCTTGGGGACTACAGGGTCTCTGGGTCATGCGCACTAACACACTGTTACTCTGAGACACGTGCTATCATTCTTACACGACACAGGGTAGCACACCACGCGTATGTCGCTATGATACGCACAATACCATGCCTATAGGACACATAGTGCCCGTGTGATGCACATATTACTACTATGATTGACAGATTATTCTTACCTGACTCAAACGTGTAGATGAGCATACATTACTATTATATGATATATAATGTATACATAATGCATGCATAATCATAGATATGTTATTCTTTCATGATATATAATGTCACACGTTGGCTATATTACTATAACTACTATAGACACTGTTCTGTGATATATAACGTGTATCTGACACATATGGTGCTGTCCCAGGCATGATGTTCTAGGCCACATCTGGTGATGTCACTGTTACGGTCACAGCCACGCTATGCGTCCTCCGCGAGACACTGTGCATCTGACGCCTACTCACTCTCGGTTCTGAAAGGGCTGCAGGGATCCAGACCACACTGCCGGCCCCCGCGGGCTGCTCTCGGGGAGGGATGGGGAGGGACGGGGAGGCAGAGGCCAGAGCTCGGCTGCTTCCATAACAAAAGGAAGGCGGAGCGGCTGGCCTGGGCTCGGTGGGGTCTGTCCGGTCTGTCCGAGCCGAGCAACGGGGTGAGTGGGTCGAAAGCGACACTTTCTGTTTGTTGTCCTGCTCAGCTCTCCCTCGGGCGGCTGCTGAGAGGGGCTGCCGGGGTGGGGCCCCGTCTCCTGCTGGTGGCAAAGGCCAGCAGTGCAGGAGGCAGCACCGCACCTGGGAGCCCCCGCCTCCCCCTTCCCGGGACCCAGTGTCCCGCGTCTCCCCTCCCAGGCAGGTTTCCCTCCTACCCAACTCTGACTTCTTGTGTGAACTTGAGAAGGTCGCTTCCCTCTGGCCTCCGTTTGCTCACCTGCAAAATGGGAATAATGTCCCTCCCAAACTTGGCCTAAGGATGAAACAAAACGCACTTGGCTCCCACGAAGGGAAGGAGCTGAGGGTGACTGCACTTCCGTTTAACAGTGACGTGTTGGATCTGGAGCTCTGGTTCCACCACCGATTCGTTATGGACAACGTGCAGACGCCCGAGCTCCGTCTCCCCACCTGCAGGACTGAAACAGAGCGTCTGTGAGCTGATTCAGGAAGGTGTGCAGCTGGGCACACGGCTGTCAGGCCTGGAGGGCTGCACGGAGGTGGAGGGGGTCCCGGACTGTGCAGGCCGCAGCCAAGGGCACACACTTGGGAAGCTGGGGCTCCTTCCTGCCGTGACTTCCAGAAGAGGAACCGGGGCTGGGGTTTGGCTGGGGGGCGCGGCCACTCTGCTCAGTCCCACAGCCCGAGCTCGGGGGCTGCTGTCCCACCACACGCCAGCCAGCCCACCAGGGAATGCAGAAGTAAGAGCTGCTTCCTGGGGCGGGCCAGATAGGCCTGGCCCAAGGTGGAAAACCCCTCTGGTCAGCGGGGCCTGGGGGCCAGGGGGCGGGAAGTGCCGGCCCCAGGCCTGGCTGCCTGCATCCCCTCCGGCCCCAAGCCTCCCACCCGTGGCTCCCACCCCAAGCTTTCCCAGCAGGGACCCACCAGGCCCATGGAGGCCAGGGTCACTTGCTGGAGTTCCGGCCTGGACCAGCCACTCCGCTGGTTGGGCCTCAGTGGCTCTGCAGTGTCCGCAGACCCTGACCTTCTGAGCCTGCCCGGGTCTGACCTCTGCAAGCCCAAAGCCTTCCCAGGGCGGCCTGGGGGCAGCGAGGCTGGGCTGGGCCCGGAGTTGTCCCAGGCTGATGAATCCCAGGGCCCTGGCCCTGGCTGGAACCTGGGGGAAGGGGGGTGGTACCTCCCAGGTGCCCCGGGGGCTCAGCCCTGGGCCCCGCCAAGGGGGTGCCCTTAGCTTCTGCCATGAGACCCTCCTGCAGGGCCCTTGTAACTGGGTCCCGGCTGCCCCCTCGCTGTCCCCAGCACCCGGTGGGCATGGAGGCTGCTCTCGCCCAGTCCCCTCCTGCCCATGAGCAGCCCCAGGCAGGCGGTCACGTGTGCAGCCCTGGCCGGGGGCCCTCTCACCCACCTCTGGTCTTTCCCAGTGAGGCCCTCGCTTGTCCCGTCCTGCGCTGGCTCCTGCTCATCCAGGCCCAAGCTAATACACACACGTCGCGGTCAGGAGAACAGGCCGAGGGACCTACCCCGAGTCACCCGGCAAACCGTGGTCACGGCCAGGCCAGAGCTCGGGTTTCTTCCCCCCTCCCTTTCTCTCCAGGCGTCACTGCTTTGATTCCAAACTGGGATCCAGGGCCAAGGATGAGGCCGACCCCAGGGGCATCTGAGCCCGGGTGAGGGTCCCTTCACCGGCATCTTGAGATGTGGCCCAGGGCTGGGGCTGGGGACGGCTCTGGGCGATTTTCCCGGGGCCCGCCCCCTCCGGTGGCGATGGGGTCTCAGCAGGTCCTGTTGCCCATCAGGGGTCCTGCGGGGATCTGGCGGGGCTGTCTCCAGGGAGCCGAGGGCTTTTACAGCGACGTGACAGCATTAAGCCTGCGCGTCGGCAGGAGGGGTGTGGACGCTGGGGCTGGGACGCCAGGCCCTAATGGCTTAGGAACGACTCTCTGTCGCCATTCCCCACTCCCGGGGAGGGCAGGCCGGGGGCTCCATCATGGTGGGGGGGCTGGGGGGCTAGAAGTGCTCTGGGGAACTTGATCTTGCACTTGGCCAGGCGGCCCTGTCTGGCCAGCCCCGCCTCTCATAAGCACTTGACTGACAGCCCCTGCACCGTGGTGCAGAGCGGTGCAGGGACTTAAGGCCTCACGCGGCAGGGTCAGCTGCCATTTGGGACACCTGCCTCCCTATCTGAGCGCCGGTGCAAGTCCTGGCTTCTCCACATCCGATCCAGCTCCCTGAAGATGCACCTGGGAAAGCAGCAGAAGGGGGCCCAAGTGCTTGGGCCCGGCCACCCATGTGGGAGACTCAGATGGAGTTCCTGGCTCCCTGCCTCAGCCTGCTCCAGCTCTGGCTGTCGTGGCCATTCAGGGAGTGAACCAGTGGATGGACGATCCCTCTCTCTCCCTCTCTGTTGGTCTGCCTTTCAAATAAGTAAACCTTAAGAAAAAAAGTTCTGCAAGCACTGAACTTTCCTGATTGCCCTTGTCCCTTTCAGGGGTGCCCCACAGCCCACCGGGCACACCCTGCATCCACCGCTCTCTGCGCCTCGTCCCGGCTCCCCCGCACCTGCTCCTGCTCCGGCTCCGTGCCTCCCCCAACCGGCACACCTGCCCCGACCCTCCTCTGCAGGAGGCAGGGCTGCTGCTCCTCCGGTAGAGAATGACCCAGGCCCTCATTCCCACTGGGGTGGCCCCGCCTGCTTTGAGCCCTTGTGTCAACAGTGGGGTCGTGTTCATCACAAACACACACGTCTGTTATCAATCATGCAACGGCATTTTCCTTTCTGCTCTCTGGGGAAATCACAAACCTCTTAGTGCAGCCTTCTGGGCCCTGTGAACTTGGCCCTGCCCTTGTCTTTGACCTCTCCTCTTGCTGCGGCTGGCCGCTCTCCCTGGCCCCTCCCCTCCAGTGTCACCACCCTGCTCAGGGCTTCAGCTGGTTCCCGGAGGCCGGCGCTGCCTTCTGCTCCCAGGTCTCGCCTAAGATCTCCACAACCTTCGGGCCTTGCTCAGGGCCACCCCCGAGCCCCCGAGGAGGGGGGCCCCACAAAGATCCCCCTGCCCCCAATCCCTGGTCTGGATGAAGGTCACAGCCACACCTTCGCATTCCTTGACTCATGGATTCTTGCTCCAGTCCGCAGCATCGGCTCTTTCACGTGGATGGCAGTGTTTGATGTTGAATGACAGAAAGGGAGGGACTGGGGCAGGGAAGGGGTGAAGACACTGAGATCAGAAAATAGGGACAAAGAAATAGAAATTGATCGGGGTGGGGGCAGCACTGTGGCATGCTGGTTAAGCCACTGCCTGGGACATCTACATCCCATACGGTGCAGGTTCGAGTCCTGGCTGCTCCCCTTCCATTTCAGCTTCCTGCTAATGCACCTGGGAAAGCAGCAGAAGAGGGACCAAGAGCTTGGGCTTCTGCACCCACGTGGGAGACCTGGAGGAAGCTCCTGGCTTCGGCCTAGCCCAGCTCTGGCTGTTGTGGCCACTTGGGAAGTGAACCAGCAGATGGAGGATCTCTCTGTCTCTCCCGCTCTCTCTGTAATTCTGACTTTCAAATAAATAAAATAGATCTTTTTTTTTTTTAATTTGACAGAGTTAGACAGTGAGAGAGAGAGACAGAGAGAAAGGTCTTCCTTCCATTGGTTCACTCCCCAAATGGACGCTACGGCTGGTGCAGGCCAACCCGAAACTAGGAGCCAGGTGCTTCCTCCTGGTTCCCATGCGGGTACAGGGCCCAAGCACTTGGGCCATCCTCCACTGCCTTCCCGGGCCACAGCAGAGAGCTGGATTGGAAGAGGAGCCACCAAGACTAGAACCCGGCGCCCATATGGGATGCTGGTGCCGCAGGCAGAGGATTAACCAAGTGAGCCACGGCGCCGGCCCCAATAAAATAAATCTTTAAAACAAGAAGAAAGAAAGAAAAAGATCAAGGCTGGCGCTGTGGCGCAACAGGTAAAGCTGCTGCTTGGGACACCCACATCCCACCTCAGAGTGCTGGTTCGAGTCCTGGCTTCTCTATTTCAGATCCAGCTCCCTGCTTTGGCCTGAGAAAGCAGTGGAGGATGGCCCGAGTGCTTGGGGCCCTGCACCCCTTGGAGTCTCCTAGCTCCTGGCTTCAGCCTGGCTCAGCTCTAGCTCTTGCAGTCATTTGGGAAGTGAACCAGAGGGTGGAAGGTCTCTTCTCTGACTCTCACTCTCTCTCTGTCACTGTGCCTTTCAAATAAATAAATAAAACTTTTTTTAAAAATAAAATTATTAAAAAACAAAAATAAATAGAGTTATTTATTTATCTGAAAGGCAGAGTGGCAGAAAGGGAGAGATAGAGAGATAGAGAGAGAGAGAGAGAGAGATCCTCCATCTGCTGGTTTGCTCCCCAAATGATTGCTACGACCAGGGTGGGGCTGATCCAAAGCCGGGAACCAGCAGCTTCCTCCAGGTCTCCCACCTGGGTGCAGGGGCCCAAGCACCCGGGCCAGCCTCCGCTGCTTTGCCCAGCCATTGGCAGGGAG
The DNA here is from genome assembly GCF_964237555.1 of Oryctolagus cuniculus. Lineage (NCBI taxonomy): Eukaryota > Metazoa > Chordata > Mammalia > Lagomorpha > Leporidae > Oryctolagus > Oryctolagus cuniculus. The sequence continues at coordinate 146,189,481 of NC_091438.1, forward strand.
CTGGATCGGAAGTGCATCGGATGACATGAATTGGCATCCATATGGGATGCTGGCGTTGCAGGTGGTAGCTTAACCTGCTATACCACAACATCACACCCACTTACTGTATCTTTAACAAACAAATAGCAGGGGCCAGCGCTGTGGCGTAGAGGGTAAGGCTGCTGCCTGCAGTGCTGGCATCCCATATGGACACCGGTTTGAGACCTGGCTGCTCCACTTCTGATCCAGCTCTCTGCTATGGCCTGGGAAAGCAGTAGAGGGTGGCCCAAGTCCTTGGGCCCCTGCACCCATGTGGGAGACCTGGAAGAAGCTCCTGGCTCCTAGCTTTGGATCAGTGCAGCTCTGGCTGTTGCAGCCAACTAGGGAGTGAACCAACGGATGGAAGATCTCTCTCTCTCTCTCTCTCTCTGCCTCTCCTTCTCTCTGTGTAACTCTGACTTTCCAATAAATAAATAAATCTTGAAAAACAAAAACGAATAGCGATGTCACTCCCTCTCTCTGTCAGTTTCTTTCAAATAAATAAAGCATATAGAAAAAGAAATGACAATGCATTTAACAAAAACAATATAGAAATAGCCATGAAACCCACAGAGAAAACCCCAGAAGGGCAGGATAATTGTCTGAGCTGGGCTCCAAATTTGGCTTTGAGCTTCCCAGCAGCCGAAGCAAAAAGGAAGATACGGTTGGTTACACGCGTATTGGTGTCAGAGAGGAGGAAGCCCCCACTTCCTCAGGGGAAGCCCAGCTCCTGCTGAGGGTCAGCTGGGGCGGCTGTGTCCCCGACGTCCGTCTGTGTACCCCTCGTGGACTTCCCGTGGGTCCAAGCCCTGAAGGGGACATTGCAAAGCAGCCGGGCACGGTGTTTCTGTGGAGAGAGAAGGTGCTGGGCCAAGACTTGCCCTTTGGCAGGGGGTAGGGGGTGCTCACCCTGGGACCTTGAACCGGAAGTGCCCCACACTGCATCTGGTTCTTGGCAAAGCTTGGCTCTTGGAAGATTCTAGGCTGTGGCCCGAGCAGAGAGGCCACTGTGACTGTAGCGTTGGGGTGGAGGTGGGGTCTGGAGTTGGCCACCCTTGCTCTCCTGTTAGCTCCCGGCCTGCTTCCCTCCTGCTTTGTGACGGGCGGGCTGTGGCAGGACTGGCCTCAGAGAGATGTGCAGAGATTACAGGAGACGATGCACACCAGGGGTTGCTCCGTCGGGGCCCGGCACATGCCAGCACACCTCAGTGTCGCCGTAGCTAGAGGTGCCCCAGGCCAAAGCACGGGTTCTCCCCCGACACGTGGCGACTCGGGGCTAGGGGTGTCGTGACAAAACTGGGGGATGCTTCTTACGGCAGAATTTAGACTCTGCAGGCTTTAGCACCTCCCCCGCGCCTGGGCTTTCCCGGAAGGTGGCAAACAGAGGCACAGAAGTGGAGTCCTGGGCGTGTGGGGTGGGTGCGTGTGTGTGCAGGGGGCACATAGCCACAGGAGCAGAGTTCCAGCCCCTTCGGGTCAAGCGCCCAGGCTTAGAGACATGCAGGAGGGGTCAGAGGGGTTTCTGGGAGAAAGGGACAGGGCAGGAGGCCAAGGGAGGGTCCTGGGGCGGGACCATGCAGGAGAGATGGACTCAGGGGCTGTGTGCACGGGGCACAGCCACCTGCGCGTATGGCCTGGACACCTGGCATCCGCTCAGCTCACAGAGGAGGAGACCCAGGCACAGGGAGACCGCAAGAGTCGCAGAGCTCATACAGCAGGTGTCTGAGTGCGCTCGCACTGCCGCGACAAATGCCACAGCTGGGTGGCTCCTCACCACACTGGGGCTGCCAAGTGCAAGGCCATGGGGCCAGCAAGGCGAGCTTCGCCTGAGTCTGGTCGCCCTGCCTGGGCCGGGGGTGGCGGCCACCTGCTGGGTGCTCCCGAGACCTCCTGTGGGTGTGTGGAGGAAGAAGGCACTCCCTGGGGTCTCTCTTCTCAGAACACCACCTCTTACCCTCTTTTAACCTTGGGTGTTTTCCTTAGGGACCCCGTCCCCAATTATAGCCACCCTGGGGGTGATCGCGTGTGAACTTGGGGACGCAAACATTCAGTCTGTAACAGGAAGGAGTCAAGCCATCTGTTCCCCCATGCTGGCCTGGGACACACGCAGGGTGGGAGGCAGGGGAGTGACTGGGGCCCCGGGGCTGCAGCTGGGGCCCACGCAGAGCTGGGGAGCCCAGAGCCGGCAGTGGTGGCAGCAGCAGCCCCAGCCCTGGGAGGCAGGAGCAGCCGAGGGAGAAGGGCAGGGATCCCCGGGGAACGGGGAAGGCCAGGGGCTCATTAGCAGGAGGCCCAGCTGCCGGCTGCTCCCGACCGTGAACTTGGCAAAGGGCAGCCGTCCTGGGGCAGAGGGAGGCCTGTCCACACGGAAGGGGCTCCCGAGGGGGCCCTGGCCAGATCAATGAGGCCAGCCAGGTCGTGAGCAGTCAGCAGGCCCTGGGGGCGAGACCCTGACCGCCCGGGCAGAATAACAGGGACAGGGCTAGGCCCGCGCTGAGCACGTCCCAGCCTCTGGTGCTATTGACGAGGCACTCAATCAAGTCTGGCCCCTTAGGCGTCCCTTGAAACCACCCTGCGGAGCTGCTCTGGTAGTCCCGTCTACAGATGATAACAGGAACGGCGGCTGCGGAAGCTGCCGGGACCTGCCTGCCATCGGGTGGGGGCTCTAACCCAAATCCCAGCCCGCCAGTGACAACGTGTTCCAGGACCACAGCTGCTCAGCCGGGTCCTGGGCTCCTCTCGTTCCTGCTGGCTTGGTGACCGGACTGGCAGGTGCCCCCGCCAACTCTGGCTATCTCTGGTTTGGTTCCCGAGTCGCAATCCAGCGAGGAGCAGGGGAGGAGATGCAGGGGCAACTGATGTGCAATCGGCCGCCCTGGCTGCCTCCCCAGCCTCACGGTCACATCGAGGAGGCCTCCCTCCCTCACTGCCCCCACGACTCAGTCCCCTTCAAAGCGCTGAATCCTGCAGGTCCACACTGGTGAGAGGAGGCACCAGCAGGGTGGGGATGGCCATGTGCCAGCCAAATCTAACCAGAGCGGTCCCCACGAGCGCGGGGCTTCCCATCAACCCGGGAAGCCTGATCTTCATCACCGTAGTCACAGCCAGCGAGGGGCCAGCCCACCTGCCACCACCATTGCAGAGGTGCCACAGGACAGTGTGTCGGTGGAGAGTGTAAGCCGGGGGAGGGGCGTGGTCACCCAGCCAAGATGGCCAGGGGAGGCCCACCCGAGGAGGTGGCAGTGTTAGGCTCTTGAGGATGAGTCGTTGAAGGATGGCCTTCCTCTGCAAGGGTCCTGAGGTCAGGGGGAATTCCGCAGGTGGGGGTGAAAGAAGGCGGACACGGGGTGAGAGCACAGAGCGAGGGAGAGCCGTCTGGGCAGGGGCTGGAGAGGGGGCAGGGGCCAGAGCCAGAGCACCCAGGCCCTGGGGCCAGGTGGAAGAGGTGAGAAGATGAACCTGAGTCACAGGGCCTCGCGGAGGGATGTGACGGCCACGCACTGTGCTGCGGGTTCTAGAACGCACGCTTCTGCTCCCCTGCAACATCTCTGAAGTGGGGGGCATCATCAGATCTATCCCTCACCCAGGCGTAGCCAGCCAGGGGCTTTTAGAGACCTCGGTGAGTCTTGCCATCGGTGAAAGCGTCGTCCTCAGCCACTCACCCCCACGCCGGCAGGAGCCCCCAATCCCTCTGTCCCACCAAGAGCCCAGGCAGGGGGCACGCGCAGGTGCTGAGCTTGGACTCCCCCTCCGGCCACACCCCAGTCACCAGGAGACCCGCCTTTTACTGCCCAGGGCCCCGCCCCTGGAACCTGAGGTCTTGTCTTGCCCAGGACGCGCCACCCTTTCAAAAGTACCCCCCTCCCCGAGCCCTGCACACAGTAGGTGCACACACGGAGGGCCGGGTGGCTGGGACCCCAAGCCCCTGCCCTCTTCCACTGAGAAAGTCCTGGTGATCACGCAGTTTGCCGGCGGCTGCTCTTGGCTGGGTCACGGAAGTCGCCGGCGGGGAGGATCGATAGCTCGTCCGACTTTCCTGCTTCAATTTCAGAGCATTTTAGGTTCGCATTAGTTTGACGCAATTGCATAAAAAAGCAACTGGGCGGCTGCCCAGCCCCCAGAGACCTTCCTGGGAGCATCTTCCACCTGGAAGTGAACCCGCAAAGTCCTCTCCTCCCAGATCGCCCCTGCGGCCTGTCCTCTGGTCACCCTCACCCAGGTCATGCGCTGCAGGGGTGGGGGTGAGGCAGAAGGACCCACTGGGGGTAATCGGGGCGCCCCTTCCCACCTGACCCTGAACCAGGGCGTGTGGTCAGCCTGCACGAGGAGATTCGGTAACATGCTTGCTAAATGCAGACCAGTCTATTTTTAGATCCTGGTGGCTTGTGGGGCGGCTGCCAAACCCAATAGTCAGGGCTGCTTGGTGGAGGCAGGCAGGGCTGGGGTGGGCAGTGCGTGGAGGGAGTGGTCTCCCATCCTCACCGCCTCCACCAACCCGTCCCCCACTCCCCAGCCTCAGAGCCCTGCCTGCGAGGGTGTCTGGGCAGCAGCAAAGGCCTGGCACTAACGGGGTGTCCGTCAGGAGGGGAGTGGACGTGGGATGCAGGGCGGCGGCTCTGTCCGTGGAATGCGTTCCAGCCGTGGACCTCAGCTAGGTGACCGCGAATCACTCGTTTGGCAAAGTCTCCAAGACGGGCTGCTAGGCAGGAAAGCGCATCTGAGAGCAGGGCAAACATCGGGGCACCACTCTGTGAGAAAGGCGTGTGTAGGAGGGGCTTCAGGAGAGGTGGGAATGCAGTTAAGAGGTCAGTCAGGGGCGGGGAGGGGGGTGTACACACGGCTCGGGACGCCTGCATTCCGGACCAGCCCGTCCGAGTGTGAGGCCCGGCTCTGCTTCCGACTCCGGCTTCCTGCTAATGCGTGCCCTGCGGGGCAGCAATGTTGACTCAAGTAGTCGGGTCCTGGGACCCACGTCGGAGACCCACACGGAGCTCCAGGCCGGGCCCGGCCCCAGCTGGGGCGGGCGTTTGGGGAGCCAAGCAGACAATGGAAGATCTGGCTCTCCCTCCATCTGTCTCTCTCTGTGCCTTTACCTTTCAAACAAAAATAAATAAGTAACCATTTTTAAAAGTTCATTTTGGTGCCAGAAATATTGGAATCTGCCTAGTTTTCTCATACCAGGACTGCCCTGAGCTTTTTGAAGACGCTTGTGTTGTGGAATGAGCTTGTGTGTGCTACACAGCTTGCTCTCGAGGGGTAAGAGCCGTGCACCCTACGTGAGGGCCCTGGCTTTCCACTTAGTTTCCTAGCCCCTACGTTCTCTTTGGTTTTCAGTATAAAGTCTGCTACAGGTAGTAGTCGCGATAGAACCGTACACACAAGTACGGAAAGACATCCACACTGCTAAGAAAGAAAGCAATGCAGAGAAAAAGGCATATGGTATGGCTCTATTTTGCAAAGTAATTCCTACCCACATGGTTCCATATAGTAGCTGTGTAGATGTGCTGTTTATTAATTATTATTTTTTGTCTGAGGAGCAAAAAGAGAGAGAGAGAAGGAGACAGAGGGAGGGAGCCAGCCTGCAAGTGAACGTTGCCATCCCTTGGTTTGCATCTCAAATGCCCACCACACACACTGCTGCGGGCAGGGCAGGGAGCAGGAAGCTCAGTCCGGGCCTCCCAGAAGGGCAGCAGGGACCCCGCCACCCGAGCCAGCGTGCATGCGTCCTCAGATGCACACCAGCTGGAACGGGAGCAGAGCCGGGTCTCAGGCCCAGGCACTCTGAGAGTGGACGTGGGCGCCCCCACTGGTGTCCTAAACACTGGGCCAAGGCCTGCCAGGTGCAGGTTGCTTTTCATGCTCAGAGCAGACACTGTGCTGCTAGCCGGACTCGCCTCCGGGAGGGGGGCAGGGGACAGTGGGTGGAGGAGGGGGTGGGTGCGCACAGGCCTGGGGGATGCCCGTGGCAGGGGGCTCACTGTCACAGCCACCTCCACGGCCCAGGGCAGTGCACCTGCCTTCTCCTGAGAGCTGCCCCCGCCTGTCCCTGGGTTTGCTGCGATGCTAGGGGGCCCCTGGGGGCTTGCCCACTTCAAGCTGAGCCTCCTCTCCCAGCCCTTCCCAGAGGCCCAGGCTGCTGCTGGGGCACGCGGGAGGAGCTCTGGGCACTGGCTCCTGCCCCGGGACTGACCGCACAGACACCTCCGTGGCCTGAGGCCTCCATGACCCTGACATTTCCTGAGCCCGGGTAAGGCATTAACGTCCACCCACAGAGGCCAGGTTTGGCCCTCGGCCGATGCCAATCACTTCTGGGTCCCCAGGGCCTCCGGGCTGCTCCCCAACCCCACTGAGGACATGAATAATAAAGACGAGGTAATAGCCCCGCTGCGCCCGGAGCTGGATGCAGAGAGAGTCCCAACGGCGGGGGGTGACGGCCTGCCTCCGAGCCCTGGGACAGAGAGGGGACTCCGACAGCCCTGCTCTGGGGCCAGGGAGTCCCGATCCGACAGAGCCAGGTGAGTGCACACCGAGGCCTGCCCGTGTGGCCGCCTGCTGGGCAGGATGGCGTCCCAGGGTCAGGACAGGCTGAGCGCAGCCCCCTCTGCACCACAGCAGAGGCCCCAGGCCCCCCAGAGCCTGGATCGCTCTCTCCCCACCTGCTGTCACCACTGCAGGCTCCCAGCCCCAGCCGGACCTGTGGTCTGGAGCAGCCACACTCCCGTGGCTAGTGGTTGAGACCCCAAAGCCACACTCCATGGGGCTATTGATTGAGGCCCCTGTGTGGGTAGGACTGAGAAGTGGGCCAGCCCCGCCTGGAAAGCACTCAGACGGCGCAGCCTGCACCTCGGGCCGGGGCTGGGCGTGGATGCCCGGAGCAAGCCAGGCCAGTGGGCAGCAGTGAGGACGGCCACACTCGCTGGGCTCACACTGCTGTGAGCGCCGTACCCAGGCTCGCTGGTCTAACTCCCGCCCTTCCCCCAATCTCCTTGGAGGCAGGTGAGGCTGCTCCCCCTACTTTGCAGGTGGAGAAGCCAGGATGGATGAAGAGAGTCCCGCCCCAGGCTCCAGCCAGGATTTGCACCCAAGCCATGGGGCGCCAGCCCCTGCGCTTCTGTACCGAGCCACGGGACCTTGTGCGGTCAGCTAGTGCATGTCTGCACCGTGGGCCTTCGGGGCCACAGGCACGGCTGGGCGAGCAGGGACAGGAGTTCAGGGGTCCTGATTGCGTTTCTGTTCCAGAGAGGTGAGGTCAGGAGATGCCTTCCCCAGGGCTCCAGGGGCCGAGACTCCTAAAGGCCTGTCCAGGGCGTCCAGCGGCTGAAACCTGTGTTTGCTGGACACTCCTGCGGGCAGAGGCCACCCAGGCCTAGGCCTGTTAGTCTCGGCCTTGCCTTCCCTTACCTCCCTTCCCCTCTACCCCACTGCTCTGCTCTCCCTTCCCTCCTCCCCCCTTCTCTCTCCTTCCAGTAACAGCCCTGACACTTCTTAAAAATCAGATCTATTGATGCACAGCTTACATAAAACAACATCTCCCTCTCAAGTGCATAGCTAGACGAGATTTGAAAATGCATACGGTTGTCAGCTACCACCTCAGCCAAGATCTGGAACATTCCCATCACTCCCCAAGGGTTCTAGAACATTCCCATCACTCCCCAAGGCTTCCTCATGCCCTTTGAACTCGGTGGGTCCCAGCCTGCTGCTACCCGGCCGTGGGCAGTCACGGGGCTGATTGCCGCACTTACAGCTTTGTCTGGTCTAGAGTTGCGCAGGCACTGAAGCGGACAGGGTGCGCTGGTTCGTGTCTGGCTTTGTGTCCCATCAATGTTTGCTCAGGCCTGTGAGGCAGCTGAGTGCGTGTTCTCTACGGTGTGAGGCACGGCCCCCGGCGGCCCCGTGGGAGCTGCTGCTTTGTAGCAGAGACTAAGCTGGGAATGACAGAGGATTTTTCCCCCAGGTTTGAGACCTCATGAAGTTTGTCCAACGGGATTTTAACATTGCTCAAGACTGGTGCATCTTTGTGCGTCCTTTTCCTTTTCGCCTTTTTTTGAGCAGAAAAATCTACACTGCACCTTCGTCCTGTCCAGTGTTGTACTTTGGAAGCAGGCAATGTGTTTTCTAGCTTTGCAAACCCACGGGTGGATCACAGGCCTGGGACAGAGAGGATGGCCGGCGAACTGGCTACGCATACAGAAAAGATAAAATCCCTACCTCACGCCCAACAGCACACGAGTCGCCCTAGAGCAAGAGAGTAATAGAATTCTCTGCTCAGTGGACGCTGTGTGTCAAGCATAGGTCCCTGCCACATGATCCCAGAGCCCCCGTCGGACCCCCTGCCCTGACTCAAGCCTCTGCCGAGGCTCCAGTGGCCTCTGAGCATGGCTGCACCCAGCTCGCCCCCGCCACCCAGGTTGGACCCTGCAGCAAAGCTTCCCATGCACCCTCGAATCCACCCCACCCCTCACACCATCTCTGCTTTCCGTCGTTCCTTAAACATGCCGTCCTCTTCACACTTGGCACTGGCTCCTCCTTCTGCTAGGGGCGTGTTCCCCCTTGTCTCCACCTGGACAGCACCCACACATCCTTCAACGCCCAGCTTGACTCTCTGTGAAGAGGCCCCGGCTTCCTGAGGGCCCATGGCCTGGATGAGAACCGGCAAGGCTGCTGTGCCCTGCTGCTGTCCACCACTGTTCATTACGGAGCCCTTGCTTCTGCTGCCCTGCTAGGGAGGTCCGTGGTGGGGGTGGTGGGGGACGGGCAGAAGGGAGGTGGCGTGAGCGCAGGGATTTTAGTTTTGTTTTTTAAATTTTATCTATGTATCTATGTGGGAGACAGAGAGGGAGAAACTGCCGTCCACTGGTTTACTCCCCAGGTGTTCGCAGGAGCCTGAGGCAAGCCAACCAAAGCCAGGAGCCAGGAATTCACTGCAGGTCGCCCAGGAGGGTGGCAGAGACTTGCCGGGTTCCCAGCTCTGTACTAGTAAGAAGCTGGAATCAGAAGCAGAGCTAGGAGTCGAACCCAGGCCCTCCGAGGTGGGATGCAGGCCTCTTCCGCGATGTCTTAACCACCATGCCAAATGCCTGCCCCTGTGGTTGGAAGTGAGCGCATTGGCATGGCTGACGGACAGCCTGGCGGGGGACTCCACGCGTGCCAGCTGCTCACTGTGTGATCCCAGACAAGGCCCTGACGTCCAGGACGGGGCGGGGAGCCTGCCTCCCAAGCCG